>NW_026068175.1:652978-684280 GCF_014885135.2 Alexandromys fortis | reverse complement strand
TTTTTTTTTTTTTTCTAGAGCTTTCAGGTGTGCTGTTAAGTCTCCAATGTGTACTTTCTCCGTTTTCTTTTAGTGGGCACTTAGTGCTATGCAATTTCCTGTTAGCACTGCTTTCATCGTGTCCCGTAGGTTTGAGTATGCTGTCTCTTTATTTTCATTAAATTCAAGGAAGACTTTAATTTCTTTCTTAATTTCTTCCTTGACCCAGGTGTGGTTCAGTAGTTGACTGTTCAGTTTCCATGAATTTGTCGGTTTTCTGGGTGCAGAATTGTTGCTGCTTTCTAACTTTAATCCGTGGTGATCTGATAAGACACAGGTGGTCACTAATATTTTTTTTGTATCTGTGGAGGTTTCGTTTGTCACTGAGTATGTGGTCAATTTTTGAGAAGGTTCCATGAGCTGCAGATAAGAAGGTATATTCTTTCCTATTTGGGTGGAATGTTCTATAGATGTCTGTTAAGTCCATTTGCTTCATTAACTTCATTAATTCTCTTAATTCTCTATTAGGTTTCTGTCTGATTGACCTGTCCATTGGTGAGAGAGGTGTGTTGAAGTCTCCTACTATTAGTTTGTGTGGTTTGATGTCTGCCTTGAGTTCTACATAAATGGTCCTTTTATATTAGGGGCATAGATATTCAGGATTGAGAGTCCATCCTGATGAATTGTCCCTGTTATGAGTATAAAATATCCATCTATATGAAAAGTGTTTGACGAGGGTAGCCTGTTTGACTGGTGATATTCTGAATCTTTGGTTGTTATTAATGGTTGGCTAACCCTTCACCAGGTGTTTTTATGTGAATTATGTGTCATAATCCTTGCAACAACTCAGAAAGCAAGGAATAATATTCCGGACATTAATAGTGAAATAAGGCTTGGTTCATAAGTGGTATAAACCAGGCTTTAAATGTTTCTGTGGTGGTCTGAAGGATATATGCCCCCCATAGTCTTGGACATCGTGAACATTTGGTCTCCAGTTGATGACTATTTGGGAGGTTTAGGATATGTGGCTTTGTGAAGGCAGTACATCACTGGGCAAAGGCTTGGAAAGTTTCAAGTTCCCTCTGTCTGCTTCAAGCTTGCCGTTCAAGAAATGAGGCTTCAGTTTCTCATTCCTGCTACCATTCCTGCTTCCCATACCTTTGCTCTGCCATTGTGGATTCTAACCTTCAAGCCCAAATAAATTTTTTCTTCCAAAAAAATAAAAATGTCCATCTCAATCTCTTCTGATTGATTTTAGTTTGAAGTCAGTTTTGTTAGAAATTAGCATGGCCACACCCGCTTGTTTCTTAGGTCCATTTGCTTGAAAAACCTTTTCCCAAACCTTACTCTGAGTAGATGCCTGTCTTTGTGGTTGAGATGTGTTTCTTGTAAACAGCAGAATGTTGGATCCTGTTTTGGTTTGCAGTCTCTTAGCCTGTGCCTTTTTAAAGGTGAATTGAGTCCACTGATATTAAGTGATATTAATGACCAGTGGTTGTTGACTCCGGTTATTGTTATTGTTTTTGTTAGTAGAGTTTGTGTGTTTCCCTTCTTTTAGTTGTGCTGGTGAAGCGTCACTAGATGTCTGAGTTATTGGGGGCAGTGTTGGCAATGTTGGATTTCTTGGGTTGTGATTTTCCTTCTATTACTTTCTGTAAGGCTGAATTTGTGGCTACGTATTGTTTAAATTTGTTCTTTATCCTGGAGAATTTGCCTTTTTTATACATAATAAATTCCATATATCTGATGATTATCATTAAAACATAGTTATATTAGAGTACTACTCAGCAGTAAAAAAACAAGGACTTCTTGAAGTTTGCATGCAAATGGATGGAAATAGAAAACACTATCCTGAGTGAGGTAAGCCAGACCTAAAAAGAGGAACATGGGATGTACTCACTCATATTTGGTTTCTAGCCATGAATAAAGGATATTGAGCCTATAATTAGTGATCCTAGAGAAGCTAAATAAGGAGGAGAACCCAAAGAAAAACACATAGGCATTCTCCTGAATAATAACCTTCATTAGGCCATGAAAGGAGACAGAGACAGAGACCCACATTGGAGCACCAGACTGAAATCTCAAGGTCCAAATCAGGAGCAGAAGGAGAGAGAGCACGAGCAAGGAACTCAGGACCGCGAGGGGTGCACCCACACACTGAGACAATGGGGATGTTCTATTGGGAACTCATCAAGGCCAGCTGGCCTGGGTCTGAAAAAGCATGGGATACAACAGGACTCGCTGAACATAGCGGACAATGAGGACTACTGAGAACTCAAGAACAATGGCAATGGGTTTTTGATCCTACTGCATGTACTGGCTTTGTGGGAGCCTAGGGAGTTTGGATGCTCACCTTACTAGACCTGGATTGAGGTGGGTGGTCCTTGGACTTCCCACAGGGCAGGGCATCCTGACTACTCTTTGGGCTGATGATGGAGGGGGACTTCATTGGAGGATGGAGAGGGAAATAGGAGGTGGTGGCGGGGAAGAGACAGAAATCTTTAATAAATAAATAAATTAAAAAAACATAGTGATTAATATATAATTGCTCTTATATATTATAAAATAAGACTTGGTGGTTTCTAAAAAGAATTAGAGGGAAAATAAATAATTTTATACTTTTCAGTAATTATTAAGGTGTTAGATCAGTTTTGTTACTCATAATTTTTTTTTAATTAACTTGACATCTTGGAAAGTTAGTGTGGTTTCTACAGCAGTCTGGCAGGACAACTGGTTTTATTTATCCCAATGAGCAGCTTGAATGTTTGAGAATTGAGGTTCACTTGGAGACTTTTCAGCAAGGCTATGAACTTCAGTTTGGCGTCAGTCAATGTCCAATGGCACCATACTCTTATCCATCCTGCCTACTCTATATGGTGTTTGACATTAATTCATGATTACTTTTCTCTGCATTTCCATGCTGCTCTGATTTTGTAGATCTAGGGAAATGACTTGGAAAAGTAATGGTGATGTCTTTATTTTTTTTTTTATGGAGTTTCCCTTGGAAACACCAACTTGGATGCATAGTCCTTGTGAAAAGATACATGGGACAAGAAATATAATTCTTCCCTCTTTTAGGAAATCAAAACTGCTTGTGTTCAAACAGTGGTATATAATGTTGTGTGGTAGTGGAAATATCATAGTTAACTGTGACAAAGAGTCACTTTGGAGGAAGCGATTTGACTCTTGTGTGCTCAGTTAATTCTTTTATAGAGGTACTGCTGACATATTTCAAAAAGTTATGGCTTGGTTTGACATAGAACCCTGTATGCAAAGAAAAAAAAATTAAGAACTACTGAACTGTATGCCTAATAAAGGTTTTTGACAAAACACAGACAACAAATTAACATAGATGGAGCTGCCATATAGATCACTGAGTAAGAACACATTTCTATGTAGCCACAAGGAATTGAGTTTTGATTATCAGCACCTGTGTCAAACCTGGAGGGAGCGATGGACACCTGGAACCCCAGGGCTAGAGGTATATTCACGGAGATCACAGGAGTTCAACAGGCAGACAGCCTATGAAAACAGCTCCAGGTTCAATTATCCAGGCTGTCTCTAAGGAATAAGGAAGAAGAAGGCAGGGTAGAACAGCGACAATTTCTCTCTGACCTCCATAGGCACTATGTTAATAAAGAAGAAATGGGTGCATAATTCCTCTTTTTGTTATTTTATAGGAAACTCTTCCAATTGTTCTCCATTTAGTTCTTTCCTGGCTATAGGTGTGCAGAGCTTAGCCTTTCTTATATTTAAGGTATGGTTTTTCTGTTCCTATTTTATTTCAGCCCTTTGATCATGGAAGAATTTTGAAAATCGAGGGAGATTGTTTCTGTCTCTATTTAAATTATCATGTAATCTCTGCCCTTAGGTTTATTTAGTGCTTAATTTTAATTACTGATTTGTTTATGTTGTAACCTCACAATTTAGAATGAGATCAACTTGGATAGAATGTATGAATTTTCAGTGTGTCCTTGAATTCAATTGGTAAAAATTTCATTGAGAAACCTTGTGTTTATAGTCATCAGGGAAATTAGCCTGTAACTTTCATTTTTATTTTAGTTTTTTTTGAGAATATAGTATAATGTCTTTTTGTTTTAATTAATTAATTAAAATGTTTCATCTTTTGGAAATTTCACATATTTATGTAATGTGTATTTATCATATTCTCTGCCACTGACTCCCTTCAACTCCCTGTAGTGGTATCCCAATATCATGTCTTTTTATAAATTTTCTATCTGTTATTAATAACTCTAAGTTCAATTATTATTACTTATATGCATATGAGTGTATGGCCATCCACAAGGCCATTAACAAAGTACCAGAAACCATATGATAAAAGAGAGAGTTTCTTTCTCCCTTAGAAATCATCAATTATGTTGCTTCTCCAATAAAGTTGATCTTCTTGAGAGGATAATTCCCCTTTTATCTGTTTGATTTTTATCAGAGTAATAGAAATTTGTACTTTGAGTTTGGTAGTATCCTCTTTTCTGTTTTATAGATCCATTTGAGAAACACTGGTGTGAACTGATCCTTAAAAGTTGTAAAGGGTTTCCAGCAAATCTATCTGATTCTGGGGTTTTCTTTGCTGATTTTTGGAATTTGTTAGTCATATCCCATTTGATTCAATTATTTGTGTTATTTTCGTTCATCTGCTCATTTTAGGGGATTTGTTGTTGACTGAGTTAAATATGATTTATTTGTTCTTAAGATAATGTTTCTGTATACATAAAAATGTCTACATAGTTATTTATTTTCAGGACTCTAAATCTATTACTCCATGGTTTTCTCACTTTTGGATCTTCTGCCAAAGAGTCTATTGTAAAACATTTTAAGTGTCTTGATATCTTTTTGCAGCTTTTAATAATTCTTTGTTTCATATTCCTGCTTTGCTAACAAGAGTGAATCAGAGATGGTCTCCTCTTACAATGTATATTTAGGATTCAAAATCCTATGAATGAACAATAAAGAAATGGATCATGGAATTATCCTAGACTTCGGAGATATTCTGTTATAATTTCACTGAATAGATTTTCTATGCCTTTCTTTTCCCTCAACTCTATTTTCTACCCATGTGGTCCCAGTTGGGTATCTGTACCATGACCCAGTTTTCTCTGAGGCTATGAGAAACTAGCTCCATTTTCCTGTATTTATATCCAAAAGTGCCATTTCAACCTTGTCTTCTACACCCATGTCTTCTTCTGTTTGAGTTATTTTATTGGTGATGTGCTTCTAAGATTTTGATGCCTTTATTCTTTTTATTTCCAATGCTTCTGTTTAATTGTTTCGCATCTCTATTTCCTTGCTGTATTTCTGTTTTATATGGTTGAATTTCATATATCTGTCCTGAAATGTTTTCTTTATTTGATTCATCTGATTCATTTTTTCCACTTTGAAATCATAGGTCTTTTTTATAAGCACACTTCAGAATCATTTGTCCACCCCTTTAGCTATGTTAGTATCACTGGATTTGGTAATTGAGAATTTATGATCTGTGGTAGGAACGTGTTGCTTAGCATTTTCATGTTTTTATTATGCCTTGTGTCTTGCATTTGGATATCACTTCTGGTGTTTTATTATTAGGATCATCTTAGTGAGCAGTATATTTTTTAGTGCTCAGTCTCCACTTCCAGTCGAGAGAAGCAAATTAACTGCAATAACAGCAACAAAATGAATGAAACAATACATAGAAATACACTTAAAATCAGTTAAAGGCAAAAGATAACAAACCCAATTGCCACTGGTTTGTATAATAACAAAAGTCTCTGCAAAAATAGGGATGGATGAAATAAAGTATTGGGGAATGGAAAGAATTGTACATGCTCCCTTCTTGGAATTTCATGCAGCCTTTATTCATCATGAATGCATCTCTGCCCTATAATTCATAAGCAATGCAGTCACAGCCAAATGATACCCTTTAAATATAAACACAGCAATAAATTAATGAATCTTTTTTTTTTTGAGACAGGGTTTCTCTGTAGCTTTGGAGCCTATCCTGGAACTAGCCTTTGTAGACCAGGCTGGCCTACAACCCACAGAGATCTGCTGTGGGAACTCCTTCTGATTCTTCCGTCAATAGCCTTTAAGATACCAGCCCATTTGGGCATGGTCTCTTTTACTTTAAAAAGCAGCAATAGTCATGTGCTTGCTCTCTTGCTTTGGACTCTATTTCTGGCTACTAGACTCCTTTCCTGGTCGTGCAGAGGGCTGTTGTCTAAGACGTTGATCTATAAGTTTTCCCTTTAAATAAATAACCCCTTTATTAATCATAATTCCAAACTGGTGTGGGATTGTTTTGTGACCTACACCTTCATCTGGTGCCCAACACGGGGCAATTGCATCCACATAAAGCCTGAGCCAGCTTGGGAAGGAATTCTAGAACAAAATAATAGCATTATGCATGGTTTCTTAGTAGCAGCAATTTCTTGGGTCTGCTCTGTTTGCTAGAGGCAGGAAAGCACTCTCATTTAAGAGAGGCTTCCTGACTCAGATTTAGCTGTAAAACCTTGCAGCTCTTTTAAGAAGTCCTGCCATGAACACTTACATAGTGTTGATGAAAATCTGATTTATGCTTTTCAGTTTTCAGCTGTATCAGGAAAAAAAAAACTGCACCATATTATATGGCCAGTTTTCTGGGCCATCCTGCCAAAGCAAACTCTGACTCTTTCAGGCAAGTGGTCTGACTACAGATCATTTGAATGGGGTTTGCAGACTGCTTGTTGGCAGGGACCTTGAGATGCCATAAAGTTGTGGCAATAAAGGTGTCTGCAGCCAGTACCTCAGCCATGAGGTTGAAATCTCAAAAAGCTAAGAAATGGGCTGGATCTAGCCGCCAAAGCTAAGGCTTTAATCCTCTCTATATTGCTTAGAAAATTAAAGATGCATATGGTCAGAAAATGAGAAACATACAGTGAAAGATTCAAAGTCAAAGAAAACTTCTAAATTGTTTATAGTATGTTAAAAATATATGCAGGTTAAAGGTTAAAGTTCTTAAAATAAAAAAGAAAGAGAGAAGTTGGGTGTGGTGGTATATACCATTAATCCCAATGCCTGGGAGGCAAAGGCAGACAGATCTCTGTGAGTTCAAAGTGTGGTGGCAGAGACCTTTAATCCCAGCTCTTGGGAGGCAGAAACAGGTGGATCTCTGTGAGTTCAGGGACAGTCTGGTTTATAGAGTGAGTTCCAGGACAGAGATACACAGAGAACCTGTCTCAAAAAGCCAAAAAGTAAAAATAAAAGAAATAGAGATTAAAATAAAGTCACACAAAGATGAAAAATATACAGAGAATCTTTATATTGTATGTTATTATGCTCACTTTAAATTGTTTTAATGTTGAGGAAGGAGCAACTGCTGCTAAAAGATATTTGCTCATAAATACAGCTGATTTAATCACAGATAGGTATTTTGAAAATACCTTGACTTCAAAACTGAAGTCAAAATGTATATTACTTTGGAGAAGAGATTTTGCTTTTGTTTCCACAGGAAATGAGAGACTGTGGATTCATTTTGAGCTAAGAAAAATCAGGTTTGATCAAGGAAGACCACCATAGAAATCTTCAGTAGGAGATGTCTGAGCTATACATCCAGAACAGATTCAAGACTGCTGCCTGAGATGGTCAAGACTCACTGGGTACTCTGGACAGGACTTGATCATAATTCTAAATTTTCTTTAGGTCCCCATAAGATTAAAAGTGCCCCCAACAAGCAGGAAGTAACCTGGCAAACTATGTCCCCATAAGATTATCATCACCCCCAAACAGCAGGAAGTAGCCTGGAATACTACGCCCACATTCCCAAAAAATGGACTATTGGTATTTTCCTTTTTTTTAAGAGGGGGAAATGGTGGGGGACAATTCTACATTCTGTCAATTATGTTTTAAATAAGTGCTGATTGACCAGTAGTCAGGCAGGAAGTATAGGCAGGACAACCAGTCAGGAAGTAAAGGTGGGGCAATAAGAAGAGGTGTATTCTGGGAAGAAAGAAGCTCTTTCTCTTGTCCTGTCCAGACACTGAAGAATAAGGATGTGACCTGCCCCAATGAAAAATGTACTTAGCCATGTGGCTAACACATACTAGAATAATGAGCTAATATAAGTTATGAGCTAATATAAAGCCTGAGCTAATGGGCCGATCAGTTTATAACTAATGCAGACACTTTGTGTGATTTCTTTGAGACTTGCTGGTTGCAGGAACTGGGCAGGACAGAAACCTCCAACAAGCAAGCCCTCATGTTACAGAAATCCACCTGCCTCCGCCTCCCAAGTGCTGGGATTAAAGGCATGTGCCACCACCACCCAGCCCCATGAATCTTTAATAATAATTCAGAAAATGTAAATTATATAACGATAGAACTTTTAAAAGTCTACATTGTAATTGGATTTAGAAAATTGTAATTTACTGAGTTCTCATGTAGTATCAAAGCTATCTGCAATGGTCTAAAGTAGCTTTTCAAATATATTTCCTGCTGTAAATGTTGAGGTGAGCTTAATTTTCTTCATGTGTTTACAATCAATTTGCAGTTGATTGAATGTAGATGCAACTCTGAGAATTTGGTTTATTTTATTAAGCCAGATATCAAATAGATAAACTAAGACCAGGGCCTATGACATGTCACAGTGGGTAGAGAAACTGACATTGAGCAAGTCTTCTGAATTCTACATACATACTGCAGCATGTGTCTCCTTCTCTCTCCGCCTCCTTCTCTTCATTTTTTCCTCTTTCTCATGAACACACACACACACACAAACACACACTCACACTAAATAGTAAATAAATGAAGTGTTTTTAAATATAAGACCAAACACTATTGACTAAATTGTTATCTTTAAAAATATAATTCTTTTTATGAAATATAATTAAAAATATACATGGGTATCATACTGGCTTTAAATGAACTAAGTTGTCTAAATTTTAATTTCTAAAATAATGATAGAGATAATTCATATAAATGCTTGTCAACTGTTAAAATATTAAGAGCATAAAGTGATCTTGAGTAAAATAAATCACAGGCTTATCTTTTCAAATTACTAAGAGAAAGAGGAAGAAGTAAAATCTTCCTTGAATCTCATCTTTTATGGGAGCTTCTGTTACGGTATCCTGAAATAAAATGCACTGCTTTGCTCCTCTTTTTAAAAGATATAGATCAATATATTGCAGATAGTCTCATGTTCATGTGTCTATTAGACTATTAGCTCTGACTTCAGGGCCCCATTGGTTCCTCATTACATTCCATCATTAGCCAGTGTATCCTATGCTGTTTCAGGATCAGAGGGTCTTCTCAAAGAGAGTTGTTAAATTCAGAAAACATGGACAGTTAACATTTTTATTCTTATTTCGACCATTTAACATCTAAGAGTCAAAATAGCAGACACTAACTTTACACTGGAGAATGCCTTACTTTATCACTGTGAGGTAAATCCCTTTTGTGCTACCCTGGCAGAATACACAGCCCATCTCTTTAAAAGTATTTACCTAAACAATGACAGTAGCTTCAGGGTCTGTTGCTTTTGTGTCTCATTGGGACAATATCATAATTCAAACACAACTCTCACTCATTCTATCAGCCTTTGGCTGTGAGGACACTTCATGAATTCTGCCACTCTGTCAATGTTTCTAAAACACAGCCCACACTTCCACATACTAAGGGAGATATCAGGAGACATTATCAATGCTTTGCACTGCAGGAGGTGACACAAGGTGAACAATGTCTTCATTTTACTTCGGGTTTGTGCATAATTAAGCTCAGCTTCCTGTTGTCCACTGTATCTGCTGTTCCTGTTCAAGAATGGAGAGAGCAGTGAATGCTGTCAGTAAGATTGCTGCATACCTTGACTATGATTTATTTCATCATACGACCAGACTGTGCTGATGCATTCATTGTAAAGAGTGACTATAGTAGAGGCCACTTTCTGAAGTTTAGTACTTCAAAAATATGTATAGCAAAATCAGTAAATTGCTCATTCTTTTCACCAGCAGGTGTTTGTCTTTCACCAGCAGGTGTTTGTCAACTATTTCTTCACACAAACGTGTTTCACATAGCATATATTATATATAAATAATCCACACTTGCATGTTTACATGTAGTTCTATGTACATTGTATGTATTTCATTGATCTATTAAGTTTGCCTATATAGCCATCCATATTCTTTAAAATGTAGATACATGTGTAATTAAGAAAGCACTAGCAACAGAGAAATATTGGCTATTAAGACTGAACTCTGCAGGCATTAAATTCTCTCTACAGCCAACAGAATACAATTATATTAAACTTGCCCAAATCTTAAACAAATGAATTTATGAATATTTTAACTTCCTTGACCAGACTTACTTTTAAAAGTGCAACTGAAATCTGGGTGTTGAGAGATGGGAATTAATACAAAATAGTCAGAGAAGGTTAACATTAGCCCTCAAATTCATAAAAACAGAAATGAGTAGACATGGTGACATACACCTGCAACTCTAGACCTTGGGGATAAAGGCAAGAGAATGTTGACCTGATATACCTTAATCAGTAAGATTCATTATGCAACAGATGTATGTTGTTTAAGCCATTGTGGTCATTTATCATGATATCCATAGACAACCAATGCACCATTATTCTTTGTGACTTAGGAAAACTGCATTAAATCATGATCATATACAACATGGTATTAGAGAATTCATCCATTTCCCATGGACATTATGATAAATACCACAGTGATCTTTATTGTTTTACCCTTCCTTGCTCCCATCAAGTCCTCTTGTGTTATTCCTCTTTCTCTCAAATTTCTGTGCTATTGTATAATATATTTCTAGTCCTTTCACAACCTAAACAAATCAGAGTCCTATGTTTTCACATGCACGCATGCACACATGCACACACACGCGCACACACACACACAGAGAGAGAGAGAGAGAGAGAGAGAGAGAGAGAGAGAGAGAGAGAGAGAGAAATAAAGAAAGAGAGAGACTCATGCAAAAAGAATTTCTCAGTTTGGCTTACAGGTTGTGGCTCGTACTGCAAAGGCTGAAGACTTGGTAGCTTTCTATTTTAGAGGCTAGATGTCTCAGTTTGGTGATGAAGCACTGGAGGATACTTGATAAGTCATTAATCTTCACTCTATGTCAGTGTCCTGCATAGGCTTCTATAATTGTGCTAAAATACCACAACCAAAAGCAATTTGGGAAGGAGAGGTCTTATCTCATTTTACAACTTGCAAGTCATTCTCTACTGCTAAGGGAATCAGGGCAGGGACTCAAGGTAGGGATCTGTAGGCAGAAACTAAAGCAGAATCTATGGGGGAACTCTGCTTAAAGGGTTTCTCTCAAGACTTGCTAAGACTACGTTTTTATGCCATCAAGGATCAGCTAACTGCCTTGACTAACAGCACCCACAATGGGCTGCACCCTTGTATGTGAATGTCCTATAGATATACCTATAAGGAATTTGATGGAGCCATTTTTTCATTTAAGGTTCTTATTCCCAGGTAACTCTAGCTTCTATCAAGTTGGCAAAGAAAATCTGAATACAACAGTGTGAATGTGGAAAAGGTTGGTTTTGATATTAATTAAATAATATTGCCACACCCAGGTAGATGAACTTGCCAGAGAATCTGTGGGCAAGTAGGCACAAAAGCACTTCTCTTCTTTCATGTGCTTTATCTGGGCTGTCCCAGAAAAGTACCTCCCAGGCTGCAGGAGGCCAACCTTTTGGCTTCAAATAATATGATTAAGAAAATCCCTCATAGCAGTGCCCAGTAGCTTGGGTTTAGTTAATTCCAGGAGCAGTCAAGTTGACAACCATGATTAATTATTACTCTTATCAATTTGACACAACCACTTATCTTTTTTTAAAAATATTTATTTATTATGTATACAATATTTTGCCTGCGTGCATGCCAGAAGAGGGCACCAGATCTCATTACAGATGACTGTGAGTCACCATGTGGTTGCCGGGAATTGAACTCAGGACCTTTGGAAGAGCATGCAATGCTCTTAACCACTGAGCCATATCTCCAGCCCCACAACCACTTATCTTTATATTGTGCTTAATTCCCAAATGAAAACAGTAATAATCTTATAATTTCACCTAAGAAGGTATAACTTCTCTATGTACAACCACAAATGTATTATATATTGTAAAATAGAGGCAACGTTGTTGAGGAATGTTTAGCCTTTTACATATGAAAACATAGATTTACAGCATTTAATCAATAATATTTCAAATATTATATTATATGATAAATAGAGGAAAAGAAACATGAGTCAATATATGTGCATGTACACATAAATACGTTCTTAGTAAAACAGGACAGATATGTCAAGTACAATTCTATTTCTGAAAGTGGTCATCTGGACTCAGCTTTATAAACACTTTCCTTTAATGCACATTATGTGTTTCTTCTACTTTCAGCAAGCTACTCAGTATGTCTTTGTTCTTATCCTGAATGTGTGATCCGTACCTTTATTCCTGAAGTGTCTGGGATTTTTTTGCCAACCTGCCTGGGTTGGATTATGCAGTTTCCCTTTGACTTTATTAGAAGCCATGTAAACACCATAAGAAACCCTGAAGGATCTCCTGTACTTTAGTTGTAACCTTTCTTAGCTCCACTGTGAAAAAACAAACCAGTACTTCCTGGATCAAGCACTTCTTTTAACACAGTTAATTCATTTTTTAACCTGTTGACATAGGGTATCAAAAGCATGAATTGCCGATGGAGAACCTTTAGCTTTTAGCTCAGTGGAAATTTGTTGTGTTTCATGGTAAGAGAGCTCTCTATTTGGAACCAAAACTTTTAAGTCAGCAGAAATTAAAGTCACCAGAACATGAAGCAGTTTTTTAATATTATTATTATTTTTTCTAGTGTGTCACTAGAGGTGATAGTGTGTGGAACCATTCCAATTTCCATCTGCTGATTCCTCCAGAAGTCCTGGCTATTGGAGAAATAGACTCTCTGAAAGTTTAACTAAATGCATTTTTTGTTTTGATATAAACATGATCCCATGAGGCTAAGGAAAAGAATGTGGAGGCTTAAATGAGAAATGTCTTCCTTAGGCTTAGGCCTTTGAATACTTGGTAATAGTTACTAGCTCTACAGGGAAGTGGTAAAGCCTGCTTGGAGGAACAACTTAAGTGTGGAAGGACTTTGAGTGTTTATAGTTTGTCCCACTTACAGTTTGAACTCTGTCTTGTATTCTCATATGAAGATGTGATCACACATTATCCTGATCCTACCCCCTTGTCTGCTATTTGTTGCTTTGCCTTCCCACCATAATGGACCCCTATTCTTCTGTAATTATAAACTGAAATAAACGTTCTTCCATTTTTGTCATTGTTATAGCATTTTAATACCTCAACAGAAAATTAATCAATATAATACTTAACCATCACTTAGTCTCTGCATTTTAGCTATTTGTGGATCTCTATAGTAACTGATGTCTGCTGAAAGAGTAACCTTCTTGATGAGAATTGAGAGTACATTCATCTGATCACACAAAGGTAAATATATAGAATACAGTTAGAAATAAATTTATTTAGTAAAATGGCAATATAAGTTTTCCTCTCTAGGCATAGGTAGTAGGCTAGATTTATAGTAACAGAAATGAATTTTCTCCCAGTGAGCATGCTTAAGTCCAATTAGAGAATTGTTGTTTACCCCAAGAAGAAAATGCCACTCTTGCAACACTGGGGATATCTTGCCAGGCTATTCATTGCTGTGATTTGTTGGCTTTATGACTCTACTAGGCTATTGAATACATTTCTCTCTGGATGTCTGTTTTTGACCAGCAGGTGTGTCTTTTGTTCATTAGCTCACATGCCAGGATAACTGGTCTGCTTGCTTCTGGGAATTTTTTGACTCTGATGTAAATCTTCCTGGATAAATGCTGGGACTATAAGTGTATGTATTGTTGTCATGCCCAGCTTTAGATAAATTACTGGGGTTCAAACTCAGATAATCATTCTTAAGAAGCAACAAGTTTATTCACTGAGCTATTACTTTAGCAGATGTGCATATGTCTAACCTGTTCATGGTAACAATCTTGAGTTAACCTGTTAGTCAGTACAGAGCTTGCCATTTTTGTTTTCACCTAACTTTGATGGATTATCTCTGTCTTTTAAAGTTTTTAATTCTTATTTTTATTTTATGCACATGAATATTTTGACTGCATGTATCTTTGTGAAACATTGGGGTTCCTGGTAACTATTGGAGGCTAGAAGGCATTGAATTCCCCACAAATGGAGTTATATATGATTGTACACCTCACCCTGGTGCTAAAAATGGAACATCAGTCCTTTGTAGGAGAAGTCAGTACTGTTAATAAACGAGCTACACACACACACACACACACACACATACACACACACATCTTACCTACCTACATATCTGATATCTGACATTTATTCCTCCACCTATATTCTTCAAAGTCAGATACATTGTTCCTAGAACATAGAAAAAATTCAGGCAATTAATGTTTGTAAAGTTGGTTCATATAACATAATCTATGTTATTATAAATGTTTTGGAATCTAGATTTGGAATGATTATAGGTGTAAGTGTTGATTCTTGAGGCTGTCTTTATTTGAGTGGTACTTTGTTCCTTGGTTTCTGTTTCCTGTCTATTTCTATTCTAAGTAGCCAGGGGTTTTAGTGACTAGTGAGTCCTCAGCTACAGTTGGGTGTCTTTGTTGCAGTTTTGTGGCTTGCAAGACCTCTGGGATTTTGGGTGCCAATTTTGCCTTTGCAGCTCCAAGTACTTGTTGGGCTTTTGGGGTTCTGGGTATCTGCTTGATCTTTGGTATTCCAACCCACTACAGCATGACCTCTAGAATGGCAGAAGTTTTCTGCCAAGGTTATTGGCTGGAATATGCAGCTCAGGAGGGGGTGCAACTGGGGGATGCTGAACAAGTGTTAGGGGATGTTAGTTGACTATAGATAATGTTTATAGATTTAGCCTGGCCTTAGGTAAAGCAAAATTCTTCTGCTAAAATTGTGGGCCAGAATATATAACCCAGGGGAAGGGGTGCAGCCTGGAGTAGTTAGGCCAGCATTAAAGAATATTAATGGGCAGTGGGTGATGTACTAACTGGGGTTCCTGTGAAGGCCCAAAAATGTGAGCCTATTTCAATCTTGTCTGATGGTCAGAGAGTTTAGAGGTTGCTCAATATTTCACAACATCCAGGACTACACATCCTGACTCATGACATTATTACTTGGTTCTTCTGTCATTACGATGACTAATACAATTAGATCCACTCTATCCTGACAAATGCTCAGGAATGCAAGCATACTTCTCCTCCTGATTTTGTAATCAGAGTTTTAACCAGGGGAGTGGCTGCCTTCAGGATGCTTGGTCTAGGGTGGCTTCATAGCCTAAACAACAGAATCCTAATGACTTGATGTCTTAAAATGTTGAAGCAATTAACTGTTCGAGTTGTCCTTTGTATCATGTTAAAGAAGACTTTTGTTGCTTTCTTTATCACTTTGTGTTGGGATATAAAAGTGTATGGAAAATTAAATGCTGGTGATTTTAATATTCACTGGAACTCAGTTAGAGAAAAGCCATGAAGCCACTACACTGACCAACTGGCACCAACATGGCCATCCAAAATCTACTTAAAAGCCTGAGAGAGCTTGAATAGGAATTCTAGACACAAAAATACAGAGTTTAACACAGTTTCTTGTTCTTTTCTGGCAGCGTGCCACAGCTCTTTTAAGGGAGGTTTTCCATGCTCAGTGGCATTAGAAAAAAAGCCATGCCATTTTGAAATGCCAGTTTTCTGGCCCATGCTGCAAGCATCACCTCTGGCTCTTTCAGGAGACCAAGCATTAGAATGGAGCAACATGGTACAACTTGCTTGGTGGCAAAATGGACTGGCTGTGTGCTTAGAGATGAGGCAGTTTGCATGGCTCTAAGAGGCGACAAACATGTCCACCATGCTGGATTGGGCAGGGCAAGCAGAAAGTACCACTTATACCCTAGTAATGCTGTAGCTTAAGTTTTTAAGAAGCATTTAGCATTTTATAAAGTGCTCTTGGACAGTAAAAAATTACAAATACATAATAGGACATATGCAGACATAAAAGACCTCTAAATGGGTCACAGTGTTGAATAGATGTACATAGGCTTGGGAGAGAAAATAAATAGGGAGTTATAAAAGAAAATGAATGGTTTATAAAAAACTCAAAATCTTTAAAAAACGGTATAGACAGTCATAGATTAAAAGGAGTAAAGATAACAAATATTAAGAAGTAATAGAGTGAAAACTAATAAGCCACATAAAGATGGAGAATACACAGTCTGATTATGTATATTATTGTGCTTTTTTGAATTTTTTTGGATGTGAAGAACCTAAGTAACCAATATATATACTTTAAGGGTATCTTGACATTAAAATTTGAGTCTAAGGATAGATGGGAACATTTGGACTGCTTCTAAACTAATGTGACTTGATGGACCAAAATCTCCCAAAAGATCACCTTGAAAGCCCTGTAAAAATTACTTTACCCAATAAATAGCAGGAAGCAGTTTGGAGAAAACAACACCCATATACCCAAATATTGTTTATAAATGCTTGTTTGCATTTAAAGGGGGATATGTTATAGAGATTTGCATTAGTATAGATCTTGACTTATTGATACAAATTTAAGGACTGTGTATATGTATTTCTGATCTTGATTAAGATATTGTGTCTGTAGAGCTAATTTAAAAATATAATGTATAATTAAGAAATATAGG
Organism: Alexandromys fortis; assembly: GCF_014885135.2. Classification (NCBI taxonomy): domain Eukaryota; kingdom Metazoa; phylum Chordata; class Mammalia; order Rodentia; family Cricetidae; genus Alexandromys; species Alexandromys fortis. The sequence continues at coordinate 667,583 of NW_026068175.1, read as the reverse complement.
TTAATAAATAATCATCTATATTAGTCAAGCTTGTAGTCATCTTAAGTATTATAGATATGTAGAGATATATTTCATTTAGATAGATAATCTTCAAACATTTCAAAGACTATGGTATATATGGCATTTCAAATGTTTTAAGAATAAAGAACTTTTTTTGATAGTCAGACACATCTGCTCCTGGTAGCACCAGGCTACTTCAAGAGGAAGATGGCCACTGAAGAGCTCCTTATGGAGTTGGGCAAGAAACTGCTCTTGTCTAGACTGCTTGATGAATTGGACATGCGGGACCTACAGAAAAATGACTGCAGAACTTGCCTAACAATGAGAAAGGGCCTTCGGGGTCCTGCTTCATGAAAGAATCTGCTAGACATTCTGTAGGAAATTTCCTGCTTCATGGAAGAGTGTGCTGGATACTATGAGCCTGTAGGCTGAAGATGGATGCTCCAACATTACAGAATTTGGGGTGACAGCCAAAGCAGTGAGATGTCTTGTCATTTCTAGAGTTTTAGAAGTTGCTTACAATGTACTTCCTCTTTACTTAGGTAATATTATATCCTTCTGAAATCTTTGATGGAAGTGAAGAATTTGTAGTTATAGTTTTTCTTATTTATGATACAAGATAAAGTAGATATAAATATTATAACTATAACTCTTACTTGATACCTGTTTTATATACATATATATATCTAATTTTACTATGTTAAAATTAAAACCTTCTTTTCTTATTTAAACAGAATAGGGAAGGTGATGTGGGATTCCCCTCTGTATCTTATGAATACCATTGGTAAATAAAGAAACAACCTTGGTCTGTTGATAGGAAAGAAAGTAGGTAGGTGGTAAAAACTAAAGTGAATGCTGGGAGAAAGAAGGAGGAGTTAGGGAGAAGCTGCTGCTGGAGACAGATGTGTTGAAACTTTGCTGGTAGACCACGACCTTGTGGTGATGCACAGATTAATGAAGATGAATTAAATTAAGATGTAAGAGTTAGCCAATAAGAAGCTAGAGCTAATGGGCCAAGCAGTGATTTATTTAATACAATTTCTGTATGATTATTTTGGTTCTTGGTGGCTGGGAAAAACAGTCAGCTCCTTTCAACAGATCTTCCTCCTGATACTATATTATGTTTTCTTTTCTTTTTTTTTTCTCATGCCTTCATATTATTTCTTAACTTTTCTGATCCCCAATTCCCTACTCTGGAAAGTGGTATTTTTGTTGAGGCAGATCCCTGATAAATGGCTCCCAACATTGGGCAGTTGCTGACAGGTCCTTAGGACTAGTCTGATTTCCAGTAAAGCAGTCAGAGTTGTAGGCAAGGATATGGAAGCCAGAGGAGGGGGTCTGTTAAGGGTTGTTTGACAGGCTTTCAGGATTGTTAGTAGGTAATCAGTGGTATTTTACCTTTAGTCTTTTTTTTTTCCTGTCTGGCTTCTAGTAAAGCAAAAGTCTTTTGAAGAAGTTATGGGCCAGAATATGGAGTGCATGGAGAGAATACACCTTGGAAACTGCCAAGAATCTATGAGGATGATCTAAAAATGGAGGAGAAGGAGTCTGAACTAGCCATCTCCTCTTGCCAAACAAGTCTTCCTTTTGAGGGATTGGAACACCAACCAATCCACATAATTTTCAACCTACAATATATTCTGCCCAGGTAAAGGTGGCATAGAAATTTGTGCAAGTGACCAACCAATGACTGGTCCATCTTGAGACCCATACCATGGGAGGGAGTGTTCCCTTGTCACTACCTGGAAGGGTATGACCCAGAGAACTAGAATAAAACCAAACATGACTGACAAAAAGTTTAAAGAAATATTCCTAATAATAGTAAGCTGTGTTTGTAGATCATTGACTGACCTCAGAAAATCTAGTGGAAAAGGGGAAAAAAGGATTTTGAGAGCCAGAGGAGGCAAGAACACCACAAAAATGCCTATAGAACCTACTAACTTTGGCTCATATGGGCTTACAGATTCCAAAGCCAACCAAAGAGATTGCATGGGTCAGATCTAGGCATATGTTACAGTTAGATAGTTTGGTTTCCTGTGGGTCTCCTAATATTGGGAGCAGGGACTGTCTCTAACTTTTTAACCTACTTTTGGGACATTTTCCTCCTATTGGGTTGGTCATTCAGCCTTAATAAGAGAGGAAGCATCTAGTCTTACTACAACTTGATATGTCATGCTAGCTGATATAAATAGGTCTGCCCTTTTCTGAAGGAAAGTAGATGGGGGGAGGAAAAATGGGAGTGACTTGGAGGACTGGAGAAAGGAAGATGAAAATGTGATTGGGATGCTGAAAAATAATTAATTAATAAATTGTAAAAGAATTTCATATAAACTATATTTTGACATTTTACAACTTTTTATTATTCTATATTTAAAATATCCATAGCAGATTTTTGTAGTTTATTGTTAATGTTATTTGTGATTCTTTTTTCAATGGGGTTCAATATTTTCATATTTCAGGCAAAGAAACAAATATTTTGAAAATAATGATCATTTTGTTTCTGTAAATTTTCCTGCTACAATAGTCACACAAGAATAAATAACTTGTTTGAAGATTTCTGCCTAATATGCATAATTCAATATTTCACTTCTTTTAGTCTGACTTAAAGATACAGGATGATTAATATTTTACAAACTCTTCTCATACTATTCACCAAGATATTTGAATAATATAAATGTTATTAAATCATGGCATATCCAGTGATAACAATGAAAATTCCACAGAAAGTCATGCTAGAGGTATTAACTGATAATGAAAGAATGACCAATATTGAATCGTGAAAAAAGCAGAGAGAGTAACAATTATTGAAAGGAAGTTTCTGCTTCTAAATGAAGGGTGACAAATGACCTTCGGGTTTATAAACCATCCTTCCTAGTGGTGTTAGTCTTATAAGTCTTAAGTAGGAAACATGGAAATCTTTTCAGACTATAAAAGAAAAATGTCAAGCAGATGTGAGCTCACAATAACTGAAGAAGTGGTTGCTGCAACTCTCTTAAGGGGTATAATCATTATATTCTTGAGGAGCACATTAAATTATGCACAGGTTCTGCATGATTGATGTCATATCGTCAGCTTATTAGATGTTGATAGTATGTGAAACATCTTGAGTCCCATCTACCCATGGGCACAGGCCAGTACTCATTTTTTTTTTACTTATTCACAGCTTTTTTGGCTTCCCTATAAGGGCAAAGTCTGAAGATTTTGAATCACCTTTAAGCATCCCATAGTCACACATCTATGCATCTTCTCCCCACTCTACATCTCATAAAGAATATTGATCTTTAGAGAAGGATAATGTTCAGGTGTGACATTGACACAGATGAAGATCTGAGGTACTAGGACAAGCCAGGCATTACTTACAGTGTCCCTTGAATGGAGCATTATTTACTTTTCTGTTGCTATAATAGAATAACCTGACAAAAATCATATTAAAGAATAATGAGATTATTTCATATTAAAGTTCCAGAGGGGCTATAGTCTACCATGGTGGGAAAGGCATGGCAAAAGCTATGTATACCAGCAGGAACTGAAATAAATCTGTCTTCTAACATTCTACCTGCTCATAGGAATCAGAGAGTGAGGACAGGCTGTAGAAACTCAAAAGTTGCCCTTAGTGATGTACACGCCTCAGCAAAGCTCCACTCTCTAAAAATTATATAATCTTCCCAAACAGCAGCACCAGCTGGGGATCACATGTTAAAGACACGAGTCTGTGAGGGACCTTTCCACTCCAGCCACCATGAATAGAGAATAGAAATTATACACTTCACACAGAATGCCCAGATTTGGGATATTCTGTATCTTACCACTAGATCCAACCAATGTGATCAATTAGCCTGTAGAACATATGTATTATATACTTTTTAGTGTTGCTGTAATAACAAGAAACAAATGAAGGGAAAAAGAGTTTGTTCTGATTTACAATTGGGTGGGGGGGGAGTGATACAAGTTGCTGATGATGGGAAAGCCATAGTAGGATATGACTCCATGTTAGCAAGAGTGTGCCAATGGGATTCTTCACATCTGGAAAAAGAGTCCCAAGGGCAGAGAGAAAGTGAATATAGGCTCTAAGATCTCAAGGCACACTTCTAATAATTTATTTCTTCCTGTGTGGTTCCAAATACCAATGGTGCCCACTTTTCCAGGCAGTACCATCAACTAAGGAACAGGTGTTTTAATGCATGAGCTTATGTGAGACATTCACATTGAAAGTGTAATACCCACATTTACCTAATACATTTTAAATCATCTCTCAGATTTCTAAGCAATACCCATTATTCACTAAACCATCAGTAAATATCTGGTACATGAATTTTTATATGCCTATATGTAACTTTCTTCTTTTATAACCTCTTATCTAAAGACTGGTCTTTTTCTACATCTATCTCTTTTTTTTTTTTTTTTGTAGTTCTTCTTCTAGATCCAATCCATAAAAGATAAATTTTATATTAATAAACTGAAATGAAAATGTTTCAAGAGAAAAACATTTGTATTGTACTCAGTATAACTTGGTTGTTATTAAAAAGGGGTTAATTTCCTTGTTGAGTAACATGATAATACCTGATCCTGAAACAGGCTGATCAGCCATGGGTGATTTACTAAATTTTGCTGAATTGTTCTTTACAAATTAACTCTATACACAGCCCAGGGACCATTTGATGGCACCTGTAATGGGAGGCATTTGTGGGGACCATTGCCTGAGGAAATCACTGCAGCAATTTGCATATGTGTTTTAATTTAATATCTTTTTTTTTTTTGCTGTGTTCATGTGTAACCCCTGGAGATTGAAGGTTATTATTGTCTTGGAATTGCATAGAAGATACAACACAGTTTACAAAGAAACAGCTGGAGTGTGATCTAATCTCCATGTTCCAATTTACTTATGCATAAAGCATGCATAAAAAATTAAGTCTTCCTGAGATTTTGCCCTGTGTACCCAGCGAGCCTCAGCTTTGCTAGAGCAAAAGCCATGTGCTTGAAATGACCCAGAGATTGTATTAAATAATACATAGATGATTGAGAGAATATAGCATTTATAAATTTAATATTAATTTGACTACAGCATGGTCATTATGTCTGAACTATAAATATATAAATATATCCTCATCTTCAGGCCTTCTGTTTCAGTGACTCTTGACCTCCTTGAGTGAGAAAGCAAGAACATTCTGAACCAGGTTTAGGAAGTGACATCAGATTAAATTAAGGACTCATGCATTTATGGATCAGATAAAGAAGCAGTGAAACATCCACAAGAGATGCATAATGAAGGAGGAAGCTCCTGAGTTGTTCCCTGGTCATGCACACTGTTAACTAGTTCCTACTTGAAACTTGAAATGTGGCAATCGAAACAGAGTATTTTTGAAGTTTATAAGTTTTATCTTTTGTGTTCAATTTTATGAAAATTTATTTACTTTACTAATTATTTTTATTGATTGATTTTTTTGTTACTAGTTTTTTCATTTTCTTGTTACTAGCTTTATTTTAAACACTTTCTGGAAGATTAAGTCCATAATAAAAAAATGAGGAAAAAGAAAAAAATTCCTCAATTCTTAAGAAACAAAATGACATCTTATATTTATTAAGATAGACACTACCAGAAACAGTGCATTAAGAAGTGTTGGTAAGAATCAGGAAATTGGAATGTCTAAGTGTTCTTGGTAAAAAATGTAAAACATTACATTTGCACTGGGAAACACTACAGAGGTTGCTCAAAAAAGTTAAAAAGAAAGTTGTCATTTGATCAAGCAATATTACTTCCGAGTACATTTTTGAACCGTCGAAGCAGCATATGAAAGAGCTATTTGCATATCTTTATACCTTCAAACAACATTCACAATAGATTAGAGGAACAAACAACTGAAGTGTCTATCAATAGATAATTGATAAATACATATTCAGAAACATCATAAATGCATATATAAATTCACATACCTAAGTGTAGAAGCAGTCATACATATTGCAATATTTTAACCTTAATAAACAGGCAATGTTCATTTCAGCAGCATATATCTTACAATGGCAATAATACAGAGAAGATTAGTATGACCCCTGCACATGAATGACACACACATTCTTGAAGCATTCCATACTTTAACAAAACAGAAAAAATAGAACAAAAATGTAGCTACAGACTATTATTTTTGGTGAACATACATTAAAATATGCACAGTAAGATACAAGCAAACACAATAAAGACATACATCAGTAAGATTGTCTATGGATCAAGTTAGCTTTATCCTTGAAATGGATGGGTGGTGTAACATACTCAAGCTGATAAATACAATAAACCATATAAATTAACATGAAGAAAAAAATAGTTGTTTCAAAACATAGACAAAAAGGCCTCTCATAAAACCCAATGTGCCTTTTATGGGAAGGATTTTAGAGAACATGGGACTAGAAAGAATTTATTTCAACATAGTAAAATCTATATATGAGAAATGCACAGCCAACGTTATTCAAAATCAAGAGAAACTTAAAGCAATCCCCTTGAATTCAGGAACAAGACAATGATGTCTACTATCTCTGCTCCTTTTTTAATATTTTGTTTGAAGCACTAGTTGGAGCAATAGAGCAAGCGAACAAAATTAAATGGATACAAATAGGAAAGCAATAAAATCAATCTATCCATATTTGCAGATGGCATGCTATTATAAATTAGAGAGATCAAAAATTCTACCACAAAATTCTTGCAATGATTTATTCAGCAATGTGGCAGGATAAAGAATAAGTTTGAATTAAGCAATAACTTCTCTATATACTATCCACAAGCATACATAAAAAGAAACCATGGGTACACCACCATTCACAATAGCCTCAAGGAAAATAAGATATCTAGAATTAAATGTAGCCATGGAAGGAAGAATTTCTACAGTGAAAGCCTTCAATCTCTAAAGAAAGAGATGGAAAAAGGCCTTAGAAAATAGAAAAAAAATCCCATGCTTATGGATCAGAAGAATTTTAATATCGTAAAAATTATCTTTCTACCAAAACCTATTTGCAGATTAGATTCAGTGTAATCTCAATCCATGTCCCCATTTCCCCTCACAATAAACATCTTAAAATTAATATGGAACCACAAAACAACCTAGATAACTAAAATATCGAGTAATTGCAACTCTGCAGTTACCAGCTGCTTCTCTAGGAGTGGCCTAGTTGCTCAGACTGTAGCCTTGTGGGAATTCTGCTCCAGGCACCAGCTCTGTCTCTGCTGCCACAGGTAGTTTGAACTAAATCTCTATCATTCAATTTACAAATAAAAGCCAAGACTCAAAGATTGGGGTGAAAAATCTTCTGAGTCAAAGAAGCTAGTAGCAAAAAGCTAACCATCTCTCCTTGCTGGCAATTCTGAAAGACCATGCTTCTTTTCTACCAAACCAGAAAACTTGCACTAATCTACATTCCTCCTACCCATGTCTTTCCTGTATCTCCTCTGATGCTCTATGACTACTTTCTGTCAACTTGTTAACTTATCCTCCTGACCCAAAACAGTTATCAAGCAAGAATTATAGTTACAGTATTTATATCTATTTTATCTTTTATCATAAATAAGAAAAACTATAATGATCTATTTATTCTTCAACTCCATCAAAGACTCCAGAAGGATATAATATTACCTAAGTAAACAAGAAATATGCAACTTCTAAACTCTAGAAATGACAGAGACATGTCGCTGCCTGGACAGTCACCCAAAGTTCCTCTGTACCATTGGGGCATCCATCTTCAGCCTACAGGCACATAATATCCAGCAGACATTTCCATGAAGCAGGAAATTTTAAAGGCAGTTCAGTCACTTTTTTTCTGTGTCCTGCAGAATGCCTCGCAGACTCTTTCATGAATCAGGAACCCTGAAAGACCATCTCACCTTTAGGCAAGTTCAGCAGTCCTCTCTCTGCGGGTTCTCTGTGTCCAGTTTATGCAACAGCTCAGGCATGAGCAGTTTCTTGACCAAATGGCTACCAAACTCCATAAGGAGCCTCTTTGATGCCCATCTTCCTCTTGAAGTAGATTGGTGCTGCCACGAGCAGATGTGTCTCACTATCATGAACAGTTCTAAGTTATTAAAACATTTAAATGCCATATTCTGCAGTCTTTGAAAGATATGAAGAATGCCTATCTAACTTAAATATATCTCTATATATCTAGAAAATCTAACTAACATGACTACAAGCTTGATTATTATTGATGATTATCCATTAACAACCTATATTTTCTAATTATACATTATATTTTTAAATGAACTACACAATTACAATACCTCAATCAAGAGCAGAAACACATATACATATAACAAAATTGACCTTAAGTGTAAACACATCACCCACTGTCTATTCATACACAATATTTTATGAATAATATTTAAAGTTTTAAAGATTATTTTCAAAGTAGGTCTTGATGTTGCTCTTAATGGTGTGTGTATGTGTGTGCTCAATTACCTACTCACAACTCAGTTTTATCTCTGTTAATCTTAAAGGGTCCTACATTTAAGGAGGCAAGCCACAGTCTCAAAAGAGTCTTCAGTCTATTGAAGAGGCCATTTATGTAGCTCCCATTAAAAACAAAACTACAGTTTGAGTGTTGTATCTCTTGATGCCTATAGAAACTTGACATTTATAAACTGTAATCTGGGTGTGGAGAAGCACTTGCTGTACAAGATTAAGGACCTGAATTTGGCTCCCTCAAGCCCATGAAAAATCAACAAGGAAGTGCATGTCTGAAAAGCCAGTGCTCCTAAATTTGAAACAGAAGATGAAGATTGGAGAATCTCTGGAAGCTTGTAGGCCAGCTGCCTGCACTGACAAGTGTTGACTGTACCTGTCTCAAAGTAAGAAGGAAGGATTGAACCAAAAACCTGTTCTTTGACTTCTACACACATTCTGTGGCACAATCACACACACACACACACACACACACACACACACACACACATCACTGCACACATTTTAAAAGAAGAAATAGAAATTATGATAGTTTTCTTTTGTCTCTGCCCATCAGACTTCCTGTACTAAAAGACTAGGACTAATATCTTCAATGATCTTCAAGGAATGAGAGCTGCAAAGAAAGCTAGAAATGGGGAGGCTAGCACAAAATTTGTTTCCATTGTAGACAAAGAACAGATAGTCAAGCAGTCAACACCATTGCCTTTTGTAATTGTGGTTAGTGTTTTCTTCCCCACTCACAATTAAGCTGCAATAACAATGGAGTTTTCTTTGCAAAGAGGGCCTGGGTTCCAAGGTTTCTAACACCAGAATGGATTTCAGAGTTAAGAATGTGCCCTGCTCTTATAATTTGATTTCTATTTCCATGCCAAATTAGCTTGACAAAAGATAACTTTGGGGAGACACAGTTTATTTGACTTATAATTCTAGGTCTACCACTGAGTACAAGTTAAATCAGGAATTCAAAGTGGTTTACATATAAACCAGAGAGAATCTATATACATGTACATTCATTTTCTTGCTTGTACTCAACTCAATTTCTCCATTTGTATATCAGGAACCTTGTAAAGGGAATGGTGCTTCTCCCAGTGGGCAGGAGTTCACATTAACATAATTCCCAACAGAAACAGGCCAACCCCATATAGACATCCCCACATCCAGACTCTTTTCTCAAGTGATTCTAGGTTGTGCCAAATTGACAAAGCTAAAGATGGAATATGAGTTATCACCTCTGAAAACAATAGTGAAATTTGACTCCCTCCTAAGTGGAATAGAAGGTGAGTCTTCATGGGTTGGTGATAGGATAAGAGGAAGATGAATAACCTTCCTCCCAGAACTAGTTTAGGGTTCTCAAGAGTGGATTCTTACACAATGCGATTGCTCATTATCTTCGGTTTCATCTGAATGCTCCTGTCCACCTACCGTTTATTCCAGCACATTCTGACCGGTGTATTATAGAGTGTTATTTAGATGCAACTGCTGTTATGTTGGTTTTCCCAGCCATAAAACCAGGAGCTAAAGGAACCTTTGTTCCTTGTGAATCAGTCATAGGTATTTGTTTGTATGACAACTGAAAAACAGACTAAGACATCTATGAAACCCTTTCATGTGGCACATTCATAGGTGGGTCTTAGGTTTTCCAACGACACTGCTTATAGCAGAAAGTTCTGGAATTAAGAAGTTTCTCCTTCAGCATTTGTGTGGAAGTACTAATAAATTAGTCTTCATCGAAAGAACAATGCGGTTTTACAGAAAGAAAGGGAAAAGTATGACAGTTCAAAGATATTGATGTCTAAATTTTAATCTATAAAGGACAGAAAATACCATTTTAATTTATGTGAATCAATGATAAATCATTTTTTATTAGATTAAAATATCATGTAGTAAATAATTTATCTAAATTTCAAATATTTTCCACAAACCATTTTAAGTATCTTTTTGGATACTTTGAGCTGTTCCCTCAAAGTATGTCCCACTCCATGAAAGTCTCCTTCTATAAACCCTATGTAGTTCCAAAATGGTAAACTCAGTAAAGAATCAAAAGTTATGGGAGAAAAATCTTTTTTTTTCCAGAATATTGACTTTCTCATTGTGTCTTATCCACTTACATTCATTCTATGAAAACAAATTTGAGGCCTGAGCCAGAGACCTCTGCAGAACCAGGCCCACAGGAACAAGCTTGACCAGCATCCTCTGCTAGGGTAAGTCGAAGGTAGTCACTTCCACAGGAGCAGGTACAAGGGAGCAACCACTGAGGAAGCAGGCCCAAGCGAGAGACCAAGTGGGATTGGGTTTGAGCAGGCCCAAGTCAGGGACATCTGTGGGAACAGGCTTAAGCCAGCTACCTCCACCAGAGCAGGCCAGAGACAGCAACCTCATCTGGAGTAGGCTTGTGCCAGTGACCTCCAGAAAAGCAGATCCAAGGAAATTACCTCCAAAGGAGTAGGCACAAGGGAGCCACCAGTAAGGGAGCAGGCCTGAGACAGAAAGCTCTGCTGGACCAATCCCAGACTGCAACCTTCACAGGAACAGGCCTGATACAGCAACCTCTGCCAGAGCAAACCTAAGACAGTGATCTCAGCAAAAGCAGCCCCAAGCAAACAACCTCCATGGTAGCAGGCTCGAACAATCTTTGGGATTTAGAGCACTGAGTGACGTCCAGGAACACCAAGTGGCCTCTGGAATGACTGAAACCATGGCCCTGACTGCACCACAAGGAGAAAAAAAAAAAAACATCTCAAATAGTTTAGATCAAATGGCACCTGAAGAATGATCACCAGAGACAAAACCCCAGCTACACTAATCAGAGGAAAAGATCAGTAGACAAGGTAAAAACACACTCAATGCAACAAAGTGCAACACATTACCAACAAAAAGTAGTGGCGATACAACAGCAAGACGTAAACACCCAAATATAGATGAAACAGAAGAAAATGACCGAAAAAAATAACTTTAGGAGAATGTTTGAGACATTTAAAGAGGAAATAAAAAATTCCCTCATAGAAATAGACGAAAAGACAAAAAAAAAATAGGAAGAAATCAACAAATCTTAAAAACAGAGAAAAAGCAATTTAACAGATAAAAGAAACAATTTAATCCTTGAAAACCAAAATAGAGACAATAAAGAAAATACAAACTGGGAGAATTTTAGGAATGAAAATTATGAGAAAATGACCAGAAACCACAAATTCAAACATAAATATCAGAACACAAGAGATGGAAGCGAGAATCTCAAGTGCTAAAGATACAATAGAGGAAATAGACTTATCAGTCAAAGAAAACATTAAATCTAAAAAAAAGAAAAGAAAAAAACTTAACACAAGGTATCCAGGAAACACGGGACACCATAAAAAGATAAAAAAAGAAAGAAAGAAAGAAAAGAAAAGAAAAATAGAGATAGAAAAAGTCCATCTCAAAAGCACAGAAAATATATTCAACAAAATCATAGAAGAAATTTTCTTAACCTAAAGAAAAAATACATATGAAGATATAAGAATGTTGCAGAACACAAAATAGAGTGGACCAAAAAAAAAAGTAGTTCCCTCAAGACATAATAATCAAAACATTAAATATGCAGAATAAAGAAAGATATTAAAAGCTACAAAGGAAAAAGGACAAGTAACATACAAAGGCAGACCCATCAGAATTACACTTAACTTTTTAATGGAAACAATGAAACCCAGAAGATTATGGTCAAAGGTATGCAGGCATTAAGAGACTGTGGATGCCAGCCCAAACTACTATACCCAGCAAAGCTTACAATCACCATAAACAGACACAACAAGATATTCCATGACAGAACCTGACTTAATTGGTATCTAGCCACAAACTCGTCACTACACAAGGTACTAGAGAGAAAACTCCAAGCCAAGGAAGTTAATTAAATCCACAAAAACACAGACAATAAATGATTTCACAGTACAAATCCCCCAAAATAGAAAAAAAAAAGACACACAATAACATCAACAACAATGAAAACTAAAATAACAGGAGTTAGCAATTACTGGTCATCAATTTCTCTTAACATAAATGGACTCAATTCACCTATAAAATGGCACAGGCTAACAGATTGGATATGAAAAACAGAATCCATCTTTCTGGTGCATAAAAGAAAACACACCTCAACCTCAAAGACAGCCATTGCCTCAGAGTAAAGAGTTGAGAAAAAAAATTATCCAATAAAATGGACCTAAGAAACAAGCTGGTGTAGCTAGCCTAATATCAAACTAAAATAAATCAAAAGAGACAAAAAAGGACATTTCATATTAGTCACAGGAAAAATCCATCGAGGGGAAATCTCAGTACAGAACATCTATGCCCCAAATACAAGGGAACCATCAGATGTAAAGAAACACTACTAAAGCTTAAATCACATATTAAACCCCACACACTAATAGTGGGAGACTTCAACACCCCACTCTCACCACTGGACAGGTCTGCCAGACAGAAAATTAGCAGAGAAGCATGAGAACTAACAGATGTTATGACTTGAATGCACTTAATAGACATATAAAATCATTCTATCCAAACATAAAAGAATATACCTTTTCAGCACCTCATAGAACCTTCTCAAAATTGACCATATACTAGGTAACAAATCAAACCTCAACAGATATAAAAAATTAGGAATAACCCCTTATATCTTATCAGATCACCATGGCTTTAACTTGGAATTCAACAGCAACATTAATTTCAGAAACCCAGAAACACATGAAAATTAAAAAATGCCCACCTGAATCATCAATGGGTCAAGGAAGAAATAAAGGAAGAAATTAAAGACTTCCTAAAATTCAATGGAAATGACCAAACAACATATTCAAATGTATGGTACAAAATAAAAGCAGTGTTCAGAGGAAATTTCATACCACTAAATGTTTATGTAAAAAAGCTGGGAAAATATCACATTAGTGAGTTAACAGAACACCTGAAAACTCTAGAAAAAAGGAATCTAAGTCACCCAGGAGTACTATATTGCAGAAAATAATCAAATTGAGAGCAAACCTATGAGCACCTGATTTTTGATAAAGGAGCTATAAGTATACAATGGAAAAAAGAGAGCATCTTCAACAAATTGTGCTGGCAAAACTGGATGTCAATCTGTAGAAGAATGAAAATAGATCCATGTCTGTCACCATGCACAAAACTCAAGTCCAAGTGGATTAATGACTATCAGTCTGAACACACTGAACCTGATAGGAGAGAAAGTGGGAAGTACTCTACAACAAGTGGGCACAGGAGACCGCTTCCTACGTATAACATCAGCAGCACAGACAGTAAGGGCCGCATTGAATAAATGGGACCTCCTGAGACTGAGAAGCTTCTGTAAAGCAAAGGACACTGTCGCTAAGACAGAAAGGCAACCCAGTGACTGGGAGAAAATCTTCACCAACCCCGCAACTGACAAAGGTCTGATCTCCACAATATATAAAGAACTCAAGAAACTAGACTGTAAAAGGCTAATCAACCCAATTAAAAATGGGGCACCGAGCTGAACAAGTATACAACTGTAAATACTATTATTATACATTTGGGGATATTTCCCCATGCTGATTATACCTGAGGTCATATGCCTCATGGTTGGGGAGAATTGTTAATTATTTTTCTCTCTTAATGGTTTATGTTGCACCTCCAGTTACTATCAATGAATTCCTCAGAGAGGAATCTTCTGAGTCAGATCCAGCTTGATTCCTCCAAGTTCTGTGTCTGAAGTATACAATGTATTAAAATACAGGCCTTATGTGCAAGTTCATGGAAGCACGTAAGGGCACCAGCAATAGCATATACTGTTCTAGGAGTCTGTTGGAACTTCTTGAGCAACAATTCAAAAGAAGGTTTCCTGTGTCTGGTACTGGGAATTTTGTTGGCTGTCTATGGCTCTTATAGAGAACATCACTCCAAGCTGTATAAGTCACTTACACAACTTACACACACACACACACAGAGGGGGGAAGGAGAGAATGCAATTTTAGATAAATCATCAAATAATTTGTTACCCTGTGACTTCTTCCATCCAACCTCCTTAGTGTTTATTATCCCTTCTGATCACTGTTCTTCCGTATTACCCTCATTCCCTACTGCCTAGTTCAAGCTTCTCCTGCCCCCTTTCCCTTTCATATAACCTGTATCCCAATACTTCACTGTCTAGAACTCCTTTTTTTTTTTTTTTT
>NW_026068175.1:645235-648314 GCF_014885135.2 Alexandromys fortis | reverse complement strand
CTGCCGATTCGGATTCGGTCCTAGAGCCCGAACAGGCTGGGCTGGAAGATGTTATGTGGTCAGAGAGGGAAGGGAGTCAAGACGGAGGCGGGGGTAGGGTTGTGGGTGCAAGCTGGGTGGGATAGGAAGAGAGAGGAGGTATCGGGCAGAGTAGCCCCTGAGGATGACCAGGAAGTGTAGGAGGGGTGTCTCTACTTTCGTGGTTTCTAAGGTTACTTCAGGTTATATACTCCCATCTGAAGATTTGGAGCTATGTTCCACAGACAGGAAGGAACATGTGTGAATGTCTTCCTGGGTCTGTGTTACCTCACTCACTATAAAAGCGTGTCTTTCTGATTCCACTTACCTCACAGCCTATCTTCTACCAATCTGCCTAGGTCCTTCAGTTTCAGCATGTCTTCAGACCTTGACTAAAGAAAGGCATGTGTCTTGACTTGTTTTACAACTACACTCTCACATAGGTTTGAGCTAATTAGGTCTCTGCTGTTTGTGTAGGTAGCTGGTAGACAACATGCACTGGTATACATCATTCTCTGGCACAGCTTTGCCTTATTTATAGAGTAGTTTCTGCTTTGGTTACTACTATTATTGGTCTTATTTATTTATTTCAGTACCCAGGTCCAAGTTAATTTCACCTGGTGGAAGTTCGGCAAGAAAAGCATCTTCCTGTGCCAAGTTTTCCTCCATAGCAGGGCAGGGCATTCAGAGTGAGGGGAGCTTTGCAGCCCCTTGGCTCTTGTTCCGTGGCCATACTTAGGAAGATGTACAACTCTGTGTGTGCGACAAAAGCAACTTAAGGAAGGACAAACTTATTTTGGCTCACGGTTTCAGAAGATATAGTCTAAATACAGGGAAGTCATGATGGGAGAAGCCCAAGTAGCCAGTTATGCTATATATGCAGTCAGGGTACGAGAGAAACAGATTCTCAGTTTGCTATCTTTTGTTCAGTCCAGGTCCCCAGAACATGGCATTGTCTATATTTAGGATGGGTCTTCCCGCCTCATTTAACCCAAACTAGAAAAAAAAAAAAAAACCTCTTAGATGGCAGGTTGATTTTACACACACACACACACACACACACACACACACACACACACACAGCGGGGAGGGAAAAGAAGAAGGAAGGAAGGAGGGAGGGAAGAAAGAGAGAGAAAAAAGAGATCATCATGCTTAATAATGACATGTGTACAGAATATGAGTCCATCTAATTTGGACTGTCTACACAGGTTACAGCTTAAGCTGTGGGATATTGAAGATCTCATTAATTGCAGGAACTATCTCAGAAGAAGAATTCACCTTAATGCTCTTCTTAAAATCTACTTACTGCGATAATAAAGGAAACTTTGAAACACATGTAAATTGATGGCATCCAAAGTGCAAAAACGACCATGAATTTATGCATATTTATTTCAATTATAGCAGCTTATTCTTGAGGCTAGTTTAGGAGAAAAGATAATCATCTGTAGACAAATGCGATTTTGTAGTGAATAAGCCTCTGAAGATTAGAGAATTAAGACTGACATTAATTATATATGTCATTATTATATTAACTTCTCAGTTAGGAAGAAAAAGACATATATAATGACGGTGGAAATTACTAGTATTTATTCAGGATGCAGTTCCAAATCTTTTACTCATATCCTTGAGGAATACCATCTGCCTTGAAATATTGGAGCTTACTAAATGCTCTCTAATAAGAGCATGTTGACTTGGTATTAAGTGGCTTTGCACTTCCTTTTTGAAAGAAGAGTGGAAATGATCTGTGTAATTTCATTATACTGTATTTTTGTAAAAAGCTATAATCCCCTATCTCTCTCTATATCTCCCAATCTCTATCATCTCTACCTCTTCCACATTTCCCACAAAAAACACATTTAGAATGAAGTGCCTTAATCATAATTTTCTGTCAATTTTCATTTCACATTCTTAACATTGTGCATATTTGACCCTAACTCATTTTTAGACACAATTAACTCAAAACATTTCAACCATGAGTTAGATAAAAATTCAATGACTTCTCAAAGTGGGTTATTGTAAGATGCAGGTAGAAGAGGCTAAATTAGGAAAAAGGTGACCTTGGATTCACCTCTGTATTATCCTTGGTATGTTTCTCTATATTTTCATGTACTGAACATTTTTTTCACAAAAAGGAATAAAATTATCACTCATGATTTGTGAACCCTAGGGAGTGTCATGCAACACACAAAATACTGTTGTCTCTTCTGAGAATTTGCAACTATGTCAAGTATTATTTTGCAAATATTTTATAAAACTGTCTCACATTCTGCTCCATAAGAGAAGATACATGCTTTGCTTGTGTCTTACCTCCATGACATAAGGCAGAGCTTATGGTGATACTTGGTGGTAGTTTAGTTATTAATTTTTGAATATCTATAGGGATACTTCATAATAGCCATAGCCACCTGACTGATTGAACAGTGAATGGGGAAATTATCTTAAAACATTTGGAGTACAGAACCAGGAATAAGACACTGTTGGAGATGACTTCCATAGTTTATTTTGGCATGATACAAGAAATATTTGTAACATTTAAAGATATTAAGTAATAATTATTTATACTGCTCTCTGGCTATAATATTCATATTCTTAACAAGCCTTGATCTGAAACTGTCAGGAAATGATGAAATCGAGGCTTACTTAAATTTAGAATATCTTTCATTCATGTTCCCACATTATTGGAATACAAGATTTTCTTTATAATAGAATCTTGTCAAACTGTGTAATTTAGCCCTTTATTCCTAGAGACTAACCACTGGAAGTTTTAACACAGATACTTTTCCATCTCAAAGAAGTAACTGAAATGTTCCATGGTAGTAGTGTTAAGGATCTAGCAATATTTCAAGCATCTCCATGACAGTATTGGTTTATGTTTCCAATAGATTTATAAAAGTATAGCTGATAGGGTCATTTCAGGTTCTCTGTCCTCAGCTGCCCCAGGAACTAACTGGGGACATCGCCCTGGGCACCTGGGAGCACCAAATCTCTTGCCAACCCTAAGATGGCTCCCTTAATTAAGATGTGTGCTTCCCTGCTCCCCTATCCAACCTTCCTTTATCCC
>NW_026068175.1:638041-645021 GCF_014885135.2 Alexandromys fortis | reverse complement strand
GACTGAAAAAGCATGGGATAAAACCGGACTCTCTGAATATGGCGGACAATGAGGGCTGCTGAGAAGCCAAGGACAATGGCACTGGGTTTTGCTCCTACTTCATGTTCTGGCTTTGTGGGAGCCTAGCCAGTTTGGATGTCCACCTTCCTAGACCAGGATGGAGCGGGGAGGACTTTGGACTTTCCACAGGGCAGGGAACCCTGACTGCCCTTCAGACTGGAGAGGGAGGGGGAGAGGAGTGGGGGGAGGGGGAGAGGAGAGGGAGGAGGGGGGAAAAGGGAGACGGGGAGGGAAAAGGGAGGCAGGGAGGAGGCAGAATTTTTTTTTTCAATAAAAAAAAGTATAGCTGATATCCAATAAACTGTGTGGATATCATGTGTGCACATGCATAAATATGAACATATGCATACATTCATGGATTCCTTGCTTCAATCAAGGCAATCAATATATCCATCATTTCCTTTGTGTGTGAGCCATAGTGTTTTATTAGGATTACTCGCCTGAACATGACTGGGAGTTTTTTTAATTAGAGCAAAGAAAATGTATTTGCAGTCATACCATGAAATAAAATGGCATTACTACCCTGCAACAGTTAATTTCCTAAGTCCCTAGGGGAGGGGGGTCATGACTACTTCTTCATCATGTTGAGATGTTGAGGCCCCAGTCTTGTACAGATAATTAAAGCTTCAGCCACTTCATGAGTATGGTGGCCATGCGTTTCTTGTGGCTAAGCCCCTCCCTATTCTCTGACTTTTACTTTCCTTCTGCCCATTAGAGCAACATATTCCCTTTGTAGAGCAGAGAGCCCTCTTCCATCACTTATTCTTGAAACATTGACTAATTACAGTTTTCTGCTGATGTACAACTTTTAAATGGTTATTTCATGATAAATATTTGTTGAAAATTCAAGTTTTTTTTTTTTATAAGTTAAAAGAAACAAGGCAGAATTGGTTAACTTGTTAAGCAGATCTATACATTTTAGACATGTGCAGAACTGACTGGTACCCTAATAGTTAGGATACAGAGCACTATGGTCCACAAAGGCTTGGATGCTGCCTCTAATCCTGACTCCTAACACTGGCAACACCAATGCACTCTACTCTCTTGTGACTTAACTTTTATTTTGATAACAATGAATGGCATTATCCAATGTAGAATCACTGATCCTGGCTTCGTTCACACTGTATAATTCTGCTGGCAATATCTTTGAGGGGCATCCAAGTTGTTATGAATATTCTGTGTTCCTTTTTGTTGATGAATGGCATTCTCTTCCACAGAGGCTCTTCAATTTACTTGTATGTTCACCTATTGAAGGACACTTGATGACCTCCAATTTGCAGAGATATGAATGAAGCTTCTATGTAGAGATGGCTGTGGCTTGTAATGTGCTCACCTTAGGATGGTTCACCTTTACCATGGTTCAGTGACACTCAGTCCTCAAGAACTGTACTTCACATTCAGAATTGGGATTTCTTCCAGGCTGTTGACATGTGACATTCTCCTTTTTCCAGACTCTGAGAAATTTTGTTGTAGTAGGCAGGCTTTCTGATCTGCATCTAAAAAGCTGAGTATAGCCAGATATATTCTTCTAATATCTCTTCTTGATATTAGCAGATTGTCCTTGCTGACTCAGTGAAGGAACCAAGGCAACTATGTAGAGAGAGAGAGAGCCAATGCCTGAATTTCCACTGGATTTCCAAAGAAATAAATTTCTTACACAAGCACTTTGTGTTCCAGTGGCTGTTTTTATTTTTTTATGTTTTCATAATTAGTCTACCTATCATCTATCTTTCTATTTATTTATCTATCTGTGTGAATATGTGTGCTAGTGCATGTATAAATGTCAGAGGACAACAACTGCAATTTACATGTTTTAGGTTTGTCTGTGTTTATATGTATGGAGGGCACACACATGTTTTTGTATGATATATGAAAGTCAGTCAATCCTCTCCTTCTACCATGTGGGTCCTAGAGTTCAAACTTAGTCCATAATGTTGGTGACAGTCATATTTACCCACTGAGTCAGCTTTCTAGAACCTAGTCAATGATCTTTTTAAGTGTCCATCAATTAATGTGGATTCATGGTTACAAAGTGTATGGAAAAATGGTCTGACATCTGAATTTCAGTCTAAAAGACTGAGTAAAGAAACAACCAAGCTGTTCCCACATACTTATTAAAATTGTAGATCATGTGGGTCATGTTAAGCCAATAAATTTATGGGAACTTGGATATCAACAGAAAATGGATCCTTCTAGCACATATGTTTGCTTGTTTGCTTTTAAAAATAAATTTAGAATGGACTTGTCTATTATAACTCCCTAATGAATTTTCTTAGAAATTCTATTAAATTTGGAGATAATTTTGTTTAATATGACACCTTTAGAAGGAAGAGTTTCTTTAGTACCTACACATCTGTTCTCCATTTTTAGATACTTTTTGATGTTTTTTGTAACTTTCAAAATAAAAAATTTCAGCACATTTTCTTAATTTATACAGCACAAATTTTAACTTAAAGTAAAAATAATGTACAGATCTATTTAAATAATATTTATTAATTTCTTTTTCAAAGTTTCTAATTGTTTATTGCATGTATATATAGTTCAGTCCATGCTGTATGTTGATGCTGAATCCTGTGATGCTTTCCAAAACTCACATACAACCTATAAGAGTATTTAAATTATTTTCATGAATTAGAGGAGGGGAGGTTTATCATTTTCTGGTAGGGATAATGTTTCTTTCTTTCTGTCTTGTACATCACTAAAATGGTTAATTCTTCTCTCTGTGTGTGAACTCAACTCAGGTAACCAAATTTCTTGGCACCATTCTCCTAATGAATAAATCAGTCTATAAGTATCGCATAGCCCTCCAATCTGACTATACTATGCAATCACTGTTTAGATCTGCCCATTCTGCCTCTCCAATAGACTCTGCTTCAATGGTAATGCTCCAGGTAAGTCCCAGGAGGACTTGTCATCTAGGAGATTCCAAGGTGAACATCCATCTGTAGAAAGGAAGGGGCAACATTGGGAAGTTGGACAGTAGGAAAGAGGTGTAGGAAATGGAGAAAAATATAGTCTGTCTCCAACAACATAAGAGGCACCTAAGCTATAAAACACATGCTCACATAAGGGACCACAAATCTGGATACACAGATATGCCACAAAATATAATGAACACAGAATTTTCAAGTCCCAAATATAAACTCTGCAGTAGGTGAAAAAAATTACTGAGATGTGAATGAACCCTGCTGGCTGCAGACATGAAATGATTTGAATACATTGTCCTGTTTTTTAATAAGATTTTCTTCCATATTTATAATAAGACACAGCTGACTTCCTCTGATCTAACCAGTGTCTAGAGACAACTGATAAATAATGCAATGATTATTGTGGCTTAGAATATGATACCCAAAATATGATACTCTAACTTGCTGAGCTAGAAAAATAGTCTCAGAAACCACATCTCTCTGATCTTTCCCTCCGCTTTCCCCAAGCCACCTGACATACCATCTTCGATTCTTGATTCTTTTTCATTCTAAGACTATGAGTAAAATCTGATTTCCAGGGTTTCGGAGAATGGTTCAGTGGGCACATAATTGCTGCACAAGGATGGAAATTTGATTTTATACACCCATTGCACAAATGCACAGTACAACAGTGGGTACTTATAATCCTGCTGTTGATGCGAATCGGTGGCAGAGACTGGTTAATCTCTGGAGCCACTGAACATTCAGTCAGTCAACTGGTTAAATCCAAGTTCAATGAGAGACCTTGACTTAAAATAAGGTGGAGAAATGACTAAGGACGATTCACAAAGTCAAACTATTTTAGTTACTGTTCTGTTGCTGTGAAGTTACAGAATGACCAAGGCGTTGACAAAAGCAAACTATTGTTAGGAGCACGCTTGCCATTTCACAGGGTTATTCAAAGATCATAAGTTAGGGAGCATTGTTGCAGGCAAGCAAGCGTGACATTAGAACAGTAATTCAGAGCATACGTCTTAATTCACAGGCAAGCAGGAAGAATAAGAGGTAGACTAAGTTTGTTGTGGGATCTTGAAGTCTCAAAGCCAATCTCAGTGACACACCTCCTCCAGCAAGCCCATACCACCTAATCCTTCCTAAACAGCTCATTACGGACCAAGCATTCAAACATATGAGCTTATAGAGGCCATTCTCATTCAAACAACTACACTCTGGTTTTCACATGCACGTGCTCACATGTATACTCACACATATACATACCACACATGAACTCACACATGGGAACACTTCCTACATACATACACATACACAAGAAATTTTTAGAAATTCAAATTCCACATTAAAATAAAATGAGTGGCTTACGTTGTGAATCTGGCTTACGTCACTTTATATGCTGAGGTCTGTCCAAGCTTCTGAGCACAGTTCGGGCAGACTGTGTATGCTTAGGATAGTCGTTGTTCACAATAAAAACTCAGTGCTCATTTTTCTATAACTGGTAATCCTACTGCAGATCAGAAAACACCCTTATCTCAGCTATTATCAGTTCTCTCGGCTCAGCCATTTTCTTTAACCTCAGCTATAAAGCTCCCTATTGGTTTCCCCATTTCCCTCTCCACTCTGGAGAAAGTATTTAAGCTTTAACTATCACCTGATTATTTCTATGTGTTTCATAGATTATGTTTCCAGTGGAAAGGGCCATTTAAATAAGCATGAACACGTTCTTTCTTGGTAATTTGCCAATTTACAGCTTATTCTAAAAAAACTTTCAAGGACATAAGAGAGTGTACCCTGTTGCAGGGTACACAATAAAACCTATACTATGATATCCAGGATGGGAGAGATCATGGACTTTCTACATGACAAGAAGATATGCAAGAACAAAAGAGACTGATAATAGAGAACACTCCAGAAAGCATTTAGTGGCTAGGAAAGAATCTTGCAAACTACAACCCAAATTTAAGGAATAATGAAAGATAATGGTTATTGACCTTCAAGGTCTAGTGAATTTACCCACACTCAAGACAGAAAACAGTATCTGAATTGACTACTGCACCTGGTAACAACAGAATCAAAGCCCATCCTGCTATGTTTAGTTCTGTATTTGAGAGATGCAATCTGAATTCTCATTGGTCTACCTTTTATTTTCTATATACTTTTTGAATATTTTCTTTTTATTAAGGTATTGTCTTGTGTGCATTAAAATGACTGTTACTATTATTATTATTTTACTTTTGCTATTTTGATGGTAACAAAATTAGCAATCTGATTAGTGATATGGTTTGGGGAATAAAGAGCTTGTCACAAACATATTAAGACCCAAGTTTGAACCCTCACAATCCATGTAAAAGCTAGGCTCAGATTCACAAGCGTCAGTAACCTCGGTGCTCTTGTGGCAAAAGGGAAGATGGAGATGGGAGCATTCCTGGAAGCTGTAGAAAAATGACAGAGACTTTGTCCTAAAAATATGGATAGTGGATACCAACACCTGAAATTGTCCTATGATTTCTACATTCATGTTGTGACACATTCAGACCTATACACAAACACACGTCATACACACACATCATGCATGTCACACACACAAATCATGTGCACACAACAGAAACAGGAACTAGGGAAATTCATAATTTGTCTAATTTTGTGCAGAAAATAACCATTTAAGTGACAATTTCAATCTGAATCAGCTGAGTCTAACATTAAAGGAAAGCCAAGCTCTCCTTTTCAGTGACAAAGAACAACCAAACCACTTCGTTAAAATACAAATGAATTTTTGATAGCATATTATTCTCCAAGCATTGGAAGGAAATCTTAGTTTAATTTAGTAAAATCCAATTATTTCAAAATAGAAGGATACAGACAAACAGAAATAGATGTGACTCAACCTGGGCCTGGCGAGTTATAGGAACAGATATGGAGCTGCGATAGCCCACTGCTCTGCTGTCAGATCTCAAGGGTTAATATTAAAAAGTCACCGTGAAAAGGAAGTAGAACAACAGCAAATTGCTAGGCGACAGCATGAAGAGCCAGAGAAGATGAGCAGGGCTTGATGTGAGGGTGCCTGAGGCAGTGGCTCCTGAGAAACATCACATGCAAGGGAGCAGTGAAGCATCTTCTGACTGCCACACATGGCTGTCAGAGTTAGACTCCCTGCATGTTCTTAATACTAATGCAAGAAAAAGATGTGCTAGATTTTTACCTCTTCTTTTCCCACCCCTCCGAGTCTCTGTTTTTATTCTAATACATCCATCAGTTTTGTGGCTGCACAGTTGCGGCAGACATGAGAACGGAACTGTGGCTTGCTAGTCTTGGACAGCCTTGAGGTTCATATAAGGAATTTGGCTCTCGGCCTCTCTCTCCCACTCCCCAGGAAGGAAGGATGTTTCATTTAAGATCCTCCACCAGGACTCCAATTCCAAAATAGATCCAGATCATATCCATTTGGCTGAGGAAGAGCTACCATGCTGATACTTTAAAGCATTTGGACTCTTATGTCATTCTTAGTAAATGTCTATAGGAAGATAAGAACAGATGATTTATTTTTGCCTTCCATCTGAAAACTAACATATGCCATGTTAATAAAGATAAACTAATGTTTAGGTCAACCAAGTGTCTGAGATCAGACTCGTACCATCACCATTTCCTTCATCAAAGGCTGCCATGTAAGTTAAGAATTGCCACAGTAAGGGACCAGGGTGATAACCCATGTCTTACAAAAATGAGGAACATACTTTGTTTCCAAAAGCCTATTTTTGAAAGCCCATAATTGAGACATAAAATTATAATCTCAACGCCAGAAAGGCAGAAACAGACAGACTTCTGAGACTCTGGATGGCCAGTCCAGGTGAGTCATTAAGCTCCAGGTTCAAAGAAAAACCACATTTCAATAAAGAAAGGTGTTGACTAATTGTGAAAGACATTGAATGTAATCTCATGGATACAAATACATATCCACATTTACATAGTTAACCTTTGCATACACAGACAGATTTTTTTTTT
>NW_026068175.1:594428-637949 GCF_014885135.2 Alexandromys fortis | reverse complement strand
CCCCACTCCTCTCCCCCTCCCTCTCCAGTCTGAGGGGCAGTCAGGGTTCCCTGCCCTGTGGAAAGTCCAAAGTCCTCCCCGCTCCATCCTGGTCTAGGAAGGTGAACATCCAAACTGGCTAGGCTCCCACAAAGCCAGAACATGAAGTAGGATCAAAACCCAGTGGCATTGTCCTTGGCTTCTCAGCAGCCCTCATTGAAAAACCATGGGATAAAACCGGACTCTTTTTTTTATTTTTTAAACTACTTTATAAATAATACCAATCAAAATTTCCACTTCCTCCCCTTTTCCCATTTCCCTTTTCTCCCCCACTTACTACCCCCTCCAGTGCTAAGAGAGGGCAGGTTACCCTGCCCTGCGGAAAGTCCAAGACCCTCCCTCCTCCATCCAGGTTTAGGAAGGTATACATCCAAGTAGAATAGGATCCCAAAAAGCCAGCACATGCCGTAGAGACAAATCCCAGTGCTATTATCACTGGCTTCTCAGTCTGCCCCAATTGTCAGCCACATTCAGAGGGTCCAGTTTGATCCCATGCTCATTCAGTCCCAGTCCACCTGGCTTTGGTAAGCTCCCATTAGTTTAGGCACACTGTCTCAGTGGGTAGACCAACCCCTCGTGGTCCTGACTTCCTTGCTCATATTCTCCCTCCTGCTCTTCAACTGGACCTTGGGAGCTCAGTCCAGTGCTCCCATGTAAGTCTCTGTGTCTATCTCCATCTGTCACCTGACAAAGTTTCTATGGTGATAGTCAAGATAATCATCAGTATGGCTTGGGACAAGGCCAGTCCAGCACCCTCTCCTTCATTGCCCAGGGTCCTATCTGGGGTCATCCCCGTGGACTCCTGGGAACCCCTCCAGAGCCAAGCCTCTTGCCAACCCCAAAATGGCTCCCTCAATTAAGATATTTCCTTCCCTGTTCTCATATCCGCCCTTCCTCCATCTTAACCATCCCACTCCCCCAAGCTCTCCCCCAACCTTCCTCTTCTCCCCTTTCTCTCCCGCTCTCCCCTTCCCCCCCACCTTATCCCCTCCCACATGCTTCCAACTTTTGCCAGACAGACATTTTAAAACACAGAAAAACAAACAAAATGTACCCAGGGCAGAACAGCTACATATAGCCCATAGTCAATTATGAAATTTCTGTGGGAGAAAAATGCCATTGTCATTCTAAGTTCATACCTACTAGAGGTCCCCAGATTGGTGACACCGTTGAGAGTGTATAAGATGCCAACCCACTGACACACAGTCACCATTGCTGATTCCCCACAATTCACCACTATCACACTTTATCAAAAATACAGGGTGTTGTGGTTGGATTGATGGTTGTTAAAAGATACATCCTCTCAAGAACATGCCTTTCTCTCTCTCTATCTTATGCAGCTTGAGAGAATGACTCTCCATCCTGGAGCCATCAGCAGCATGCCTCACAACTTTTAGAACCATGTCAACGCGTGCTTAGTGGGATTTGCTGTAAATGTCAAAACTGATGTTGATGATACAACTTAGGTCGGCATTGACTTAAATCTGTTTTCAATATCTTTTCTTTCATAGAGATAAAATGCCAATGGGTAGTTTAAGCTCTGTTCCAGTGAGCGATGAATTTACTACCATGGTTAGTTCTGCTTGCAGAATCATTTCTGCTCAGACTAGGTAAACATTAAGTAAACCAACTTATATTTTCTCCCTGTCTTTATCTTCCTCAATATTGGAATGCAGAGTCCCAATAGTAGTCTCTTTAAGTATATATGATATTTCATTATCATCTAAATAAAATAACTATTTCTTAAGAAAAAAAATCTTAAGAATTTTTAGTTAATATTGTTATGTATTTGGAAATATAATTCAAGCCAGGTGGTGGTGGTGCACACCTTTAATCCCAGCACTCGGGAGGCAGAGGCGGGCGGATCTCTGTGAGTTCAAGACCAGCCTAGTCTACAGGAGCTAGTTCTAGGACAGGCTCCAAAACCACAGAGAAACCCTGTCTTGAAAAAAAATAGAAATATAATTCACTGATTTGTGAAAAAAATAATGAAGAGATGAAGAAATCACTCAATCAAATTCTGTTGTCAGACAAACACAAAACCTGAGTTCAATCTCCAGCCCAGTATAGGGCCTGCATCTGTACTTCCAGCACTAGTGAGAAGGAAAATGATTCCCTGAAGATTGTTGTGGTATAATATTTTGATGATGTAAAGATGTATTGTATTTGTTTATGCATCAGAGTACTAGTTTAACTGTGTAAAGGTATGTTACTTTTGTTTATGCTGCATTTGTTTAATTCTTTAAAGACGTGCTACATTTATTTCACCTTGTCTGCCTAAAACACCTGATCAATCTAATAATGAGCTAAATGGTCAATAGCTAGGCAGAGAAGGAATAGGCAGGGTTGGTGAGCAGAGAGAATAAATAGGAGAAAATCTATGTACCCAGGCTAGAGAGTAAGAAGATAGAAGAAGGAGCATAGAGTGAGGGTTACAGTATACCAACATATACATTTGTCTACATGTGTACATGGACACATTATAGACTCTGATACTGCATGATCTCAGTACTTTAAATACTAAGTTCCCCCAGTATTCATTTTTATTTAATGCTGAATAATAGTCTATTTTATATAAGTATTAGAGTTTTTTTTTTTATTCTTTTATCCACTCATCTATTGATGGACAATTAGTTTGGCTCCCTTTCCTATTATTTGAAAACTGTTTGTTCAATTTGTTAGTCTTTGTTGACTGCCAGTTTTATTTTCTGGTATTTAATTTCATTTCTGAATTTCTTTGTAAACTGTAGACATTATTCTTTTGTCTGAAGTGTAGTTGGTAAAGACTTTCGTTCCTCCTATGCTGTATGTGCTTATCGCATTTCTGTTTCTTTGCAGAAACTTTATATTATTATGTAATAGTGTCTGACTATATTTGGGGCTGAATTCTGTCCTATTGATGTTATATTCAGGAAGATCTTAACAGTCCTTGTCTTGAAGAGTAGCTCCTATGTTTTTTTTTCTAGACATGTCAGTGTTTGGGGATAATTAAGGTCTTTGATCCATTTTGAAATTATTTTATAGACAAAATATATTATAAGAATCACATTCTATTCTTCTTCAGGCTTATATGCAGCTTTACCACTACCATTTGTTGAATAGACTGTCTTTCCCCAGTGTATGTTTTTGCCTTCTTTGTAAAAACTTATGTGGGCATAGTTTTCTCCAGCTGGATTTGTAGATAGTGTTTAAATTTTACTTTATTATGAAATATTTTATTTTCTCTGTCTATGGTGATTGAAAGTTTTGCTTTATATAATAGTCTGTGTTTCCAGCTCTGGTCTTTTGGAGCCTGTAGAACATCTGTTTAGGTCCTTCTGGTTCTATCAGTCTCCATTGACAAATCTGACATTATTCTAATAGATCTGCGTTTTTATGTTTCTCAGTCTTTTTCCTTTGCAGCTTTTAATATTTGTTCTTTGTTCTGTACATTCAGTGTTTTGATTATTATGTGCCACGGTACTTTCTTTTCTGGTGCTCTGTATACTTCTTTGTACCTTAATAGGCATCTTCTTCTTTAGGTGAGGAAACTTTTCTATGATTTTATTGAAAATATTTTCTGGACCTTTGATCTCATTTCTTCTCCTTTCTCTATTCTTATTATTCCTAGGTTTGATCTTTTCATAGTGTCTCAGATTTCCCGGCTCTCTCTTCCACATCGTAAATTTTGCTGGTGAGACTTGCATCTGAGGTTTCTGTTTTTATTAAATTATTCATTTTTTATTTTCAGGTCTTGAGCTGTTTTACTCATTTACCTCCATTCTTTCTGTTTTCATATATGTCTTCAAGGTATTTATTCACTTTCTCTTAAAGATCTCTTTCATAGTCATAAATGTCATTTTAGGATTGTTATGTTGTGCTTCAGCTATATTGAATATAAAAGTGTGTGTTTGTGTGTGTGAGTGTGTGCATGTGTGTACTCAGGGCCTGCTGTGGTCAGGTTGCTGAGCTCTTGTAAAGATATATTGTGCTGGCTATTATTGATTGTGTTTTTATAGTGGCATCTAGACATTTGGGTTTAGAAAAATTGTAACTCTTGATGTTAATATCTGGCTTTGTCTTTGTTGGGTGGTTGTTTTGTTTCTTGATTTCTGTTGTTCTCTATGATTCTTAGAATAGTGTGGTGGATGTGTAGTTCTTGTAGTAAATTCTTCTGGGACCCTGATTGTTGTTGGGCTCCAGGTAAATTATGTTTCTAGGTATTGGGAGCTTTTACTTGATGGGCTTGGAGAAGCAAATTGCTTCCAGGGAATCAAGGAAAGTAGTGTGTTCCATCAGGATCTATTTAGTCCCCCTGGAAATGGGGGCAGAGAGTGAGAAGTGGTCTGCTACAGATCTGGGGTTTAGACTGAGGAATTGAACTTGGAGGAACGGAGGGAGAGGGAAAAGTCTGCAACCTGAAAAGATGGGTAAAAGTTGGCAGTCAGTGAACCTGGCTTTTGGCCCGAGTGGGCTATGGATTCCCAGGGATGTTGCCTGCTTGGGGTTGGAGGCTGGGGTATAGCAGAAAGAAAGGAGATTTAAGAAGTTCGGAAGGAAGGTCTGTTTAATTCACTATAGATGGGGGCAGAAGAGGCTGGAGGCTGGAGCAGGTGATCAGTTGCAGAGCTGGGGATATGGCTGGGGGCTGAATTTTGAGGAGCACAGGGGGCAGCAACTGGATTGAAGATGCAGAAAGTGAGATGAAGATCTGTAGGTAACATACCTGCTTGCATAGCTTGTGTATCTTTTTTCTTTCTTATTATTAAATTTACTTTTAAATCATCTTTTCTCATTTTACATACCTAACCCAGTTCCTCCTCCTCCCACTTTACCCCCACCTTCCCCCCATCCCACTCCTCCTTAGAGAGGGTAAAGCTTCCCAAGGGGGATCAACAAATTCTGACATGTCACTTTGAGGCAGGGCTGAGCCTCCACACCCCGATCTAGACTGTGCAAGATATCCTCAAAAAAAGAATGGATTCCAAAATACCAATTCAAGCACAAGGAGTTCTGGTCCCAGTGCCCATGGCCCCAGAGACTGCCAAAGCCACACAACTGTCACCACATTCAGATTGGTCCTATACAGACTCCCCCACTATCATTCCAGAGTCAGTGAGCTCTCACTAGATCAGGTAAGCTTTTTCAGTGAGTTTCCCCATTATGGTCAAGACTCCTTTGCTCATAGTATTGTTCTTCCCTCTCTTTGACTGGCCTCCTGAAGCTTGGCCTAGTGCTCAGCTGTGGATCTCTTGCATCTACTTCCTTAGAAACAACATATATATTTTTTTTCCTTTTTTATAATGCCCAGTCTATTAGTCATCATCATTTTAGTAGTGAGTTGAGACCATTTATATGGAAGTTTAATATAGAAATAAACATGCATTTCCTATACATCTGTTAGAGATTGGTCTGTCTTGCTAAATTATTTGTTGGCTTTTCTTTTCCTTCCTTCCTTCCTTCCTTCCTTCCTTCCTTCCTTCCTTCCTTCCTTCCTTCCTTCCTTTCTTTCTTTCTTTCTTTCTTTCTTTCTTTCTTTCTTTCTTTCTTTCTTTCCTGTATGTCAGTTCTGAGGTCTTGCTTAGTTGCTATATTGGACACAGTTGATTTGTTCCACACTGTAATTCATACATCTGTTCTTTCCATGAGCTCATTCTTATATGTACTCAGGCAAAGGAGGCAATCTTTCTCTGCTTCTCAAGAAAATGTTCCATTAAGAATTTTTCACAGTTTTATCCTGGTTGTCAGGAATTGCCTTCATTTGTGTTTGTGTTGACTTGTCCATCAGTTATTTTTCCATTAGTTTTGAAAGAAAGCTTTGGAGGGTATAGAGTTCTTGGTTCACATTTGTTCATTTTCAGAGACTGAAATGTTTTGTTCTCTGCTCTTCTGGCTTTTGTAGTTGCTGATGAAAAGCCTGGAGTAACTGTGGCATCTCAATCTCTGCATTGGAGTTGACATCTTTCTTGCACTGATTTTGGGATTATTTCTTTACCGAATTTATGTTATCTAGATCGTGATGACTTGTATGGAGTTTCTTCACTGGCCATGTCAACTTGAAGATCTTTATATCACCTGTGTTTGGATATTTCTTTCTTTCTCTAACTTTGGAAAGTTTTATATTATAATTTACTGAAATTGTCTTTCTATACCAGTATATTTTACCTCCATTCTTTCTTCTTCACATTCACCATGATCTCTCAGGTTTGCTCTTTTAAATATTATTCTAGACTTCTGGAAAATTTTATGTATGCTAGAAAAAGAGTATTTTCCTGATACGTGGCTGTCTGTGTGACACTGTCTCACCTTCCTTGTCCACCCATGAACAGTGTCCCTTTGTACAGTCTTGTCTATTAATGATGATATCTACTAAGGATTCTTTGTGATTGACATTCTCCTTCATTTAACTTTCACCCTCCACCCATGAACAATGTCCCTCTGTATAATCTTCTCTATTCATGACAATGTCTTCTGAGTAAAGTGTGTGATTGACAGTCACTATCATTTCAAATATTTGTGCTTAGTTCTTTTACAATTTTACCATCACTTTGCTGAATTCTACCCCCTCATATTTTGGGATTTAGACTCCAATTTACTACCTATAACATTGAGTTTGGAAACTGTCTTGTCAGGGAATTCTAAAGATTTCCTTAATTCTTCTCTTTGACTATTCTATATAATCACTAATTATTTTAAAAACAAGAGGGAATTATTTCTCAGATGTTTGGACTGTCATTGCAGTTTGGATTCCTTTATGGTGAGTAATGATTGAAATAGTCTTTGTATGCTTTGTTGTATTTTCTGCAACTGTTAGACTTATTTTTCCTGCCACTTCCTTTTTCTAAGCCTACTGGGACGTTTTGGTTTGTTTTTCCATGAATATCTGCATTAAGTCCTGTTATGGGGTCTGGAGAAAATTTGCGGTGACTATCACATAGAGTTTCTCATGTGATCCTATCTCAGCTATGTACCAACAAGACTAAAGAGGTCCAAGAAAACCAGATAAATTCAAAACTGTAGTCACTTCATCAATTCTGTGACTGCTGTGGTTAAAATACCCAGCAGAGACTGTGTGTTATCTGTAGGCTTTGGTTAGGGCCATAGGCCCAAACTAATATCTGAAATAATATAGAGGGGTTCTGACTTCTGCAGGAACAGCAAGCACTTGTTCAGAACTCAGGTATCTCAACTTCTGCAGAATCAGAGAATACTCTTTTCCCAAAGCATCCAGAGAGCACCCCAGGACTAGGCCCTTTGGTTAGGCTAGACATGACAGCACCCTGCAACTGGACCTCCAAGCATCAGAGGACTCAGGGCCTTGACATTCAGCTCCAGTTTGCCTAGGGTGCCCTGAAAGACTGGATCTATAACACCAGTAATTTTAGATCAGGGTTCCTATATATTTCTAACTTCTGAGGATCAAATTATCTATCTCTGCATGACTAGAAGCTCACATAGATTGGTTGATGCTGTAGGAGTAACGATCTACTCTCCAGGTAAGACAAGGGGCCTTGGAATCAAACCTGACCCTACTCATATTCTTACATTTTTAAATAGATCAACAACAAAAGAAAACTTTTATAGCTAGTATGATTTGTCTGTCATTTGCACCTCAGAGTTTAAATAGTGTTTATTATAACATACCCATATTTCGTATAATGTCAAGGGATGATTTCCCAGACATTTCAATGATCAAACATTCTCTGTGGAAGCTGCACAATCACTACTTCAAATACATAGTATCAATTTCTTCACCAAAGAATGTTATCAGTGTGAGATTCTCTGCTCTGAAAAAATAATCCAAATATTATGTCATGTAGAACATTTTAGTTAGACATAAGTAGTAAAATTAAATAAAAATGTAGTACAGAAAGTGCCTATAATGAAATAGACACTTGGATGCTTAGTCTCCACTTTTCATAAGTGAAGGAAGTCTTTAGGACTGGTGAGGGCTAAGTAAGTGACTTCTAGTCAAGCATGAAACCCAAGTTCTGATCCTCAGAACACACACAAAAGCCCTATATTAGGGCAGGATTGCCTGAAATACTACTACTGGGGAGGCAAAGACAAAAGGAAGCCTGGGACTTACTAGTCATCCAGCTTGGTCAAATTGATGAGTGTCAGCTTCAATGAAAGACCTTGTCTGAAAATGTTTTATAGTAGAGAATAATTGAGGAAGGGATTCAATATCAACATCTAACTTTCACACATGTACACATGGGCGTATTTGCCTATACACACTGATGCATAAAACACACATACCATACATGTGCACAATGACACACACCAAGTGCATTTTATGAAGATTTTCTGTAGGACAATGGTTCCTGTAAGTGTGTCTAAGGAATAATCACATAAACATCACTTGAAATCAGGACACAAAATCAAATTTCAGGCCTTAATCATCCCCACCAAAGTAGACTTGTGGTACGCAATCATGTTGGAGGGGGACCCCTGTTTAGGAATCAGTGTTCTAAAAAACTCTGGGAAACAAACCAATAATAGTTCACAAAATTGGAGGAAATGAAATAATTTTAAAAGTGTGACAGCACAGAAAATTATAGAGGCACCTAGCTGAGCCTCCAGAATCACAAATATTCTGACATGCGACTACTAATAGAGATCAAACACTAAGTGAAATTGAACATCCTTTTGATATCTAACACAGAGGGCCAATGTGGGAAAGATGCATGGTACTAATACTATATGCTCACCATAGGCAGCATTAACCAGTGGCTGCTCAGTGACCATTTGTTTATGTCATATTCCCAAGACATCAAAAATAATTCACTGTGACGATTCTCACTTTCTCAAAGCACTTTTCCGATAAGAATCCTTCCTCTCTGAAAGACAGCCATGAATAGCTCAATAAAATAAAGAGAAAATTCTGGGAAGGGCACAAAACTGAAGAGGGTCTGCAGATTCCTAAAGGACAACTTTGGACAGTCACAGGGCAAGTCATGATTAATGTGTGTGATGTGGTGTGTGTGATGTGGTGTGTGTGTGTGTGTGTGTGTGTGTGTGTGTAAGTGCATACATTCCACAGTGTGCATGGTGGAGGTCAGAGGACAAGCTCAGGTCTTGTTTCTTGACTTCTGCTTATTTGATAGTTTCTCTCTGTGCACATTTGTTTATACCAGGTCCGATGACCCTTGAGTTTCTACTTTTTATCTCCTTGTAGGAGCTCTGAAGTCACTGGTAGACATTACTTTTGTGTCTGGCTGTAGAGATCCTTGGGGCTCTGAACTCTGGTCCTCACACCTGTGTGACAAGTACTTTAACAAGTGAGCCTTCTCCAGAGAAAACCTCTGGCTGTCCTACACACATGCACAGCCAAAAGCACACTCACACAATGAACACACAAAAACAAGTACATACACCACATATGTATGGGACAACAACAATTAAAATAAATTCACTTAGTCCTGCCAATTTGTTTCTTACTAGCAACAATATCCTGTTGTCAACTATTAACATCTCTTATTCTTTAAATACAGATATTTCCATAGTGATGACTAGTAGACTGGGCATAAAAGAAAAAAAGGATCATCCAGAAAAGAAGCCTCAAAGGACTGTACGGATTAGGTTGTGGTGTGGACAAATGCATTTGGAGTTATCTTGATTAAAGCAAAGGCCTTGTTACTGTGTTTGGCAGCATTCCCTGGGCAGAGAATCCTGTGTATGTAGGAGTTTAAAAGACAAGATGATCACTGATAAACTTGCACTAATTCACTGTCCTCTGCTCTTGACTACAGGCAGAATGTGACCAGCTCTTTCAAGTTCTTTCTGTTTGACCGCCCAGTCATGGTAGACCACAACCTGGAATTCTGAGCCAAGTAAGCCCATTACCCCCTAAGGTGCTTTTGTCCTGGCATTTTATTACAAGAGCGGGAAATAAACTAAGGCCCTATTCAAATGCCTTTAGTGGTATGAGAGAAGCATGAATGAACAATGCATATCTCCACAGCAACCGGCAAAAATATCCATCCTTGTGACATTTCAATATGACATTGCCATCTATATGTGGTTTGGGCCATATATATAGTTGTGCTGGAATGCCTGCAGCCAATGGGCTACAACCTGGATACATGTGTGCAAGTAAGAGCTTTCTTCCTCAGCACTTATATAATAATCTTATAGAATTAGATGTGTGATTCATGCTTGTAATTCCAGCACTGGGAGGGGGAGACAACACCTCCTGGATTCCTGGAGTTCAATTGCTAGCTAGTCTAGACAACAGTACTCTAGGCAGAATAAGAAGTATTGCTCAAAAGCTAAGGTAGAAAGTGACTGAAAATGATACCCTGAACTAGTCTCTGATGTCTAGACTCAACATGTACACACACACACACACAAACACACACACACACACACACACACACACTTGAAAGAAGTTCCCCTGTGTCTTAGCCTGGCCTCAGGCAAAGAACAACTGTCCTTGACCTTTTAACCCTCCTTTCTACCTGTCAAGGGCTAGCATTACAGGCACTTACCATGAAGCACCTGTAATATGGAAGAGTAAACCCAAAACTTTGGGCATGTTGAACAAGTATTCTACAATCTGAACTTCTTCCCAATTCCCTTGCCTTGGAATTCATACTGACACTCAAAATCTGAATTTCTATATTTTTTCCCCAAAAATTCTTGGTAACCCTAGAAGAGAATCTCATCTTAATTCTAGCCTCACCATTTTTGCCATAGGATACATGTGAGAAATAGCTATTACAGTAGCAAAATCAATTCATTATTTAAATAAATATAGTTTTGCTGCCCTGTGAACTTTGGGAAATAACATGACAGAGCTTACTCAGATGGGGTTATGTTCTTACTGACAGGAACCCAGTAGTGAAGTGTGGCTTTTCCTGTGACTTAAACCTTAAAGTGAATCTGTATTTTTATTACCATGCATTAATGTCTTAAGTAAATTTTAAATGTCTTCAAGATGTAAGTCTTTACAACTGATATAAAATATTCATTTGTTCTGAATAGAACTGGACAGTTTCAGCTCTGAGCCACAGCTTTTCACAAATGAAAGGCAATCTCTATAAAGAATGTTAGATGCTGCCGTGAGTTATGACTCTTGAAACAAAATGACCTCATGCATATTTAGCTCCTGTATATTCATGACTAGTTTTTTTGTAGGAACATTTATTATTGGTTACAGAAGTTTAAAGCTAACAAATCAGCTCTGGATTGGGACTTTTTGGACTCACTGCTGTCAACTCAACTGTACATCTTGCTCTTGCTAAGATCTTTCAGGTTGCCAGGAGGATTTGAATAGGCAAAGCCTTTATTTGAATTGCATTAAACACACAGTTGTTACATTTTACGTGAAGTAATGCAAAATAGTACTGCTTTTCCATGGGAAGAATGTGAATAATAGAAATACATATTTATACACATATAATACATCTATCATTTATCTATCATCATCTACCAGTATCATCTATGTATCTATCTTTATTCTAATTTGCAAATACCTGGCCAAGTGACAGATTCTGTATTAGAAACAAAGAAAAGATAAGCAATACAAGGCTAAATGCCCATGAAAGCAACATTCAAGGTTGACCTCTCACCTCTACATGTACCCAAATGTTCACTTTTTCATGTGTATACAGGAACACACAATAAAAGTGTACAGTGGCTGATCACTGCCTATAACATACTAATATTTGTGTCATTGCTAATTATTCAGAATAGGTTCAAGTGGCTATCTTCACATCATCTCTTCCCATGCTTCCATTCTTGCCATTCCAACCCAAAACGCTCTAGACAGCACTACTTTGAGTAGCTACTGTAGTCACAAACTTCTATCTAAATACTATGTTGTTAATCTTTTAAATTTTTCATTGATTTATCCTTTCCATATTTCATCTTTAAAAGTTTTAACCCTAATGCAACTATTAGCTCTGTTTTAAATCCCATTGGCAGAAGCATTTATTTTATCCATGGAGCTTTTTTGGCTTCCATCTTGGTCACATTCTTAAGATGTAGGTAGTTTTGATTTTCTTCTGAGGAGAAATATTCAAATTTGATTTATCTTTATATAGATAGGAATTGGTTCAGCACGTGATGTGCCATAGGTCTCTTGACTATTGCAGAGTCTCTAGACCACTAGAGTCTCTAGACCACTGCAGAGTATTTAGACTGTAGGAAGGTTACAGTCAATAGAGTCCATGGTTGCTGTGTATGCTTTTAAAATCTATGAGCAAAATCAGGTTCGGGAATTGAGCTACTACTAATATTTCTATTAGTGCACCTTGGTACATGCAAAGGAGACTCAATAAATAGCATAAGTTTAGAAAACAAGGTACATATAAAGACAAGAATCTGTACAGAAACAGGTTGATACCAGCTGTGTATTCAAAAATGCTGTATGCTACTGGAAATAAAAATGGATGACCTTGAGTGTTCCACATGTGTCAGATACGTTATGTAGTTACCATTATGTTCAGTGACAGTAATGGTGGATGAAAATTATAATAACCTATCAAGTTACTGACTGTTAATATTCCAGCTGTAACATGTTTAAATTATTCCCTTTATACCTTCATGGGAGTGCTCAGCTGCATGTATGTATATATATATTACCAACATGTTTAGTGTCTAGAAATATCAGATATCAGAAGAGGGTATCAGCTTGACTGAAGCTACAGTTGCAGATGATTGTGTGCCCACACATAAATAATGGGAAGTAAACCTGGATTCTCTCCAAGAGAGACCAGTGCTCTTATTGTAGAACCATTCCTTCAGCCTCCTCATCTTTTTAGAAGTTAAAGTGACTGTGTGCAAGAAGAGTTTCCCTTCTTGGTAGAGCAAGACCACAATCTGTTACCTCCTCCAACTAGCTTAATGTTCCCATCTCATCTCACTCCCAACTTTCTGCTTTCTTTTCTGTTTATTTATTTCACTGAAAAATAAAATAATACAATATATTCTACTCAGGCTTTTCCCTCCACATATATTTGTCACATCCTCCCCATCACTCCAAAGACCTGACTCCAGGTCCTTTCTTTCTCTGTTTATAAAATAACAAACAATTAAACAAACAAAAGAACCTTATGAACAGACAAACAGAAAAATGACCACCTGAATGTGAACTGAACAAGGACACCAAGAAACATATCAAACTGAATGGAGGAAAACATTTCTACTAATAGCAATCATTCACTATTGTAGAATGAATTATTTGTTACTTGTTTGTAAATATCTCATGAAACTTGAAGAAAAAAGTTTTCCTTTGTATCTAGTGAAATCAGCTTACTAAAATTAAAAAATGTAAGACACTCAACCTATTTCTAAGGTCAGTTTGTTTAAAAATAACAGAGGAAAAATATTGATGAAAGTCTAAGTTTCATGGAACATAGAAGTTCAACAGAACCGTCTATTGTACCAGTTACCACTTCTTAGCTTGAACATTTGCTCTTTTCTCCCCTGGTGGTACCCAAGTAAATTCTGATGTTTGTTTCCCTGGTGTTGACACTCTTCACATACCATATGTTGGTGTCATTATTATAACTTGTCTGAGGCCATTATGTGAAGTACCAGATCAACACAGAAAAGGAATGGGGTAGAAACACTCATGCAGAGAGCCTTCTGAGTGGCTGCCAGGACAGGGTTAAATGTTAATTTCTTGCAATGCACTTCATAAATAGATGCTTCTAGCATCCACTCGATCACTTTGTGTGTGTGTGTGTGTGTGTGTGTGTGTGTGTGATTAATCATCAGTGCTTTTTTTTTCACCTAAAGCATTTACTGAGTGCATACGTATAAATATATTGGTTATTCCAAACAGATTGTGCAGGCCACATCCATTCATCTTGCACTGTAACATGAGGAGGTAGGCAGATGCAAGACTGTGTGGCTTTCATGCTCTCAACCAGAGAGAAGAGAAAGGCTTTCGAAGAGTTGCATATTTACGATACATCTAAGTCAGTTTTTTCTTTGTGTCCTTTATAATCACAGTTAATACTATGAAGGTAACACAAAGTTTTGACTTTTTTTATAATTTTAGTAAATAATATAGATTTTTGAGCATTCAATTATAATTCAGAAATCCCAATACAAGGTAAGCAGCCAAAGGAAATTTTCCTCACTTAAAGATTATATACCTATGAACAGGAAAATAAACTTTTGTGTTTTATTGAATGATAAATGGCCCACTGAGCTTATATATATTAATACTTGATCCCGAGTTGGTAGTACTGTGTGGTTGGGTCATAGAACCTGTTGGAAGTGCAGCCATGCTGGAGGAAGTGGACCTTGTACCACTTCCTGTCCTTTATCTTGGCTTATTCTTGTGTGAGGGTAAAATATGTTCTTTCTGCTTCCTGTCCCTGTCACCATGCTGTACTCATAACTGTGGACTCCATCCCTCTGGTATAATAAGCTAAAATTACCTTTTTTCTTCAGTTGTGCTTGGATGACATGATTTCTGTCTTTTTGGACTCTCCGTAGTTGTGGGCTCTGAATAACTGCTGGCATCCTCAAAAGACCATCATGCATAAGAAGAAGATCCAGAGGCCTGGTCCCTCCCTGAACTTTAGGTCAGTAACAGATGATGGAAGAGATGGATACATTTTCTTCAGTGGTGTAGCAACTGGTAAGTTATCTGTGGTCATGTAAATAACCCTAAATAAACTCAAGGGTTATAAAAACTACATGAAAGTAGAAAGGACCCACTTATGAATAGAAAAGGAATACATGACAAGGAAGTCAGAGAGTATCATGGGGTGATTATGACCAAATCCATTATATATAATATATAATGATGATATGTATATATGAAAATGCCACAGCAAAATTATTAGGCATAATCAGCATATTCTAATAAAACATTAAAATTATTGCTCTTTACTATTGGAAAAAATGTAAATATCAAGACTGTGGAAAACATCTTCCTGATACTAGCTTTTTTCCAGGCTAATAATTTCCCTGAGCATCCCAAGCTTTAAAATTTCCAAGCAATGCAATAATTACAAAGCTGGAGAGTCTCCTTCCTGACATCAGTGTCACCTGTCACCGTCTAGGATTTGCTCTGACGTGTTCTCACCTGTCAACTTCATATTTCAGGGAGCAGGCATTCCCTCCACAGCTGGCCTTTAGTTGTTTGGATCATTGCTTTGATATTCAGATGACGTAATAGAATCTAGAGATGTTGGGAAGTAGAAGCAGTCTTTGTTTTCCCATGGTTGAGTATGCTCTGGTTCCCTCCTCTCCATTCATCTACTGAGGGTCTCAGGTTCTTCTCCTGCAAAATCCTGTAAAAATCCATCCCATTTTGAGATCCTAGAAAATAAATCTATAGTTTCTAATGTACTAATGAAAACTAAATGTATAGAGATGATAAACCTGTCTTTGATACCAAACCATTATGTTAAACTTGGGTACCTCTTTCTCCCCAAGTCATCATTTATCTCCACTAAAATGCTAATTAGAGGAACATTGACAAGTCTTAATAATGCATTTTCCTAGACATAAAAGATGTTATAAAACTTTCTGTCAAATTCAGGGAGGTGGTGTGAGAATACTCATTTTAATGCTTCCTGTTTGAGGCATGTTCTATTTCTTTCTTTCTTTCTTTCTTTCTTTCTTTCTTTCTTTCTTTCTCACTTTCTTTTATATTTATTTATTTATTTTGTTTTTTCAAGACAGGGTTTCTCTGTGTAACAGTTCTAGTTGTCCTGTAAATAGCTCTGTAGACTTGTAGAGCAGGATGGCCTTGAACTCACAGAGACCCTCTGTGAGTGTGAACTCACAGAGGCCTGCCTCTGCCTCCTCCTGATTTTGTGGATAGAAGGTGTGTGCACCACCACCTGGCCTTGCTCTACTCTTCTAAATAAATCTTGCAAGGCAGATAAAGTTATTCTTTTCTAGACAAGCTATTAGAAGTCACAAACCAACCGTATTTATTTTAAACCAGGGTGGTTTTGTTCTGGTAAATATTGATGCTTAACAATGCTCTTATAATAAAGGAAAGGTAGAAGGAGTGACAAAGAATGCTGACGGGGTCATAGTCACTAAAGAGGTTTATGGGTAAGTGTTTCAGGCAATCGTGAGACAGTCCATGTGTGTGATCCAAACTCTCTCCTTTCAGAAACATTTTCCTAGTGCCAGTCTGGGATTCAGTGATAGCTACTAACATAGACTAAGCTTTATCCTTTACCATAGACAGAACAAAGAAAAATGGAGAGTGCTTTAATCCTTGAGCTTAGTCTATGAGCAAACATTCTATTCACTGCACACATTCTTCTTACTGAGAATAGATCAGTCAAAGCAAAGACTCTTAAGTGTTGGTAACTAATTCTTACTGTCTAGGCTAGGTGTGGCCATAATGGCAATTTTTCAGGAAAACTCTATCAATATTAAAAGTCAATTATTTAAAATTTTATGCATTAAAAGGTGACAGTAGTTTTAAAGGATACTAGACAGGAAAACTGGACTTCTAATTATGACTGATGGCTTCAGGTAGCACAGTGTCACTAACTCCAGATTCCTATTTATCCCACCAAAGAAACTTATGACAGTTATAGTTAAGGGTAAAACTACATGGATGTTTTGGAAACTTACTAGTATATATACAGAAGACTTGCATCAAGAAACTACTGGCGAATTCCTCATAAATTTGAGTAATTTGCTTTCTCTAAATGTATCGGTAACTTTGGAATTTTATGTGCTACAATGCTGTCAGTCAAAAATAGAGGTCTTCTAGCTTGTCTTGTTTTCTCCTCATTGTGGAAAGAATAAGTTTCTCAACACAGTAACCCCCCCCCATCCATAGGAGACAAGATTCAGTCCTGTTTAAGTCTAATACAGAGGACAGAATCTATGATCATTAATATTGATTGTCAACATGCCTACTTTCTGCATTTCTTGTAGAAGGCTATGTATAATAGGTTAATAAGCTGTCAAAATCTACCCTAATTATTGGCAGCACCATTTCATGGGCTATAGCACTGCACTAAATAAAAGGGATAAATCAAGCTGAGTACTTGCATTCATCTCTGTGCTTCTTGACTGTAGCTGCCATGTGACTAGTTGCCTGATATGCCTGTTAGTGTACCTTCCCCTCAATGTACTATCACAACGTGAGCCGAAACAAACTCTTTCTTAGTTAAGTTGTTTTTCAGGGTACTTTATCATGGCAACAGGAAAGGCAACTAATAAAATAGCCAATCCTATACATATTGCATCTTTCCTATGATGCCTCTATATGACAAAGTGAGATATAAAAGTGAGGCCCAGTAAGATTAAAAATAGCAGCTGTAAATAAAAAAGAACAACTCTAATAATATTCTTCAATGAACGCAGTCTAGAGCCTATGCCTTGTTTTCCTGAAATTTTCTGCTTAGTGTTTTCAGACTAGAGTTGATGCGGATAATTGAAACTGGGTGAGTTCAATTGTTGGAGAAGTGTGGAAAACCATTTATAAAAAGCCAGTAGTTCATCTGTTCTTTCACTAGTTTATTAACTTCTCCATGTGTTTATGATTTAATCAGCAATGTTTATTTGTTAAGCACCATGACTTAGAGATTGAAGGAGGAAAATGGAGTCACTTCCTTCAATTCATGATCTGATGGGCAGAGAAATATTTAGAATTATATGGCAAAATATAATAAAGGTATTGGTTGATGTGTAAATAAAATACAAAAGGACATTGAATAAGGATAGAGTTAGTGAATTCAGCTGGACACGTGTGTGCCAAGAAGGTCTGTGTGT
This sequence comes from Alexandromys fortis, assembly GCF_014885135.2. Lineage (NCBI taxonomy): Eukaryota > Metazoa > Chordata > Mammalia > Rodentia > Cricetidae > Alexandromys > Alexandromys fortis. Next base: position 620,213 of record NW_026068175.1, on the reverse strand, counting down.
GTGTGTGTGTGTGTGTGTGTGTGTGTGTGTGTGTGTGTGTTTGTGTGTGTGAGTATGTGTATGTTGGATCTTACAAGGTCAGTGTAGTGGTAGAGATTAAACAGTTGCTGAATTAGCACGTTAAGGCAAACTTACTGTAGTCATTGGTCTTAGATACAAACTTTCTAATTTGTGATTGAGTTATGGAGACATCAAAGAGATTAGTGGGGTGATGGACATACAAAACATAGCATATCCAAGATAAAAAAAAAAAGCATCAATTTCCTTGTAATGATAATTTACCTCAGTAAAGGGGATCAATACAAGTATTTCTGTATTTCCAGAACATAAAGATTGGTGAGAGTTGGTCAAAGAGGCTTCCTTCTCAGGAAGAAACAATGCAATCATAAAAGGTTTTCCCACTGTCAGATGTTTTGCAGCATATTGTGGATTACTTTAGCAAGCATAAGAAGCAGAGATGACGGAGCCACACTCAGTAGAAAATAACTGTAGATACTCTAATCATTTGCAGAATCAAACACTAATAACTTTGGGAAATATGCATAACATCACTACCCTTTTAAGTGGTAAGAACTTACTTGAAATAATATGAGTGGTTTATTGGCTGTATTTATCCCGCTTGGAATATATGTGTTTTTGCTTTGCTAGAGAAACATGCAAATGTTCAATGTATGTAACTTCTTCAGAATGCTCTGGGCTTATGAACACCAAATAAAGGATATACAAATCTTGAAGCTATTTGGTGGTAGGGTGAAAATAATAATCAGAATAGGGCTGGGAAGAGGCCTAGTGGGTAAAGTGCTTGCTACATGGGCATAAGGACTAGAACCTGATCCTTAGCATCATATGAAATCCCAGGGCAGTGGGAGGTGCCTGTAGCCCTAGTGCAGGAAAGGCAGATCCTTGAGCTCACTCGGCAGTCAATCTAAATAGTTGGTAAGGTCTTGGATAAGAGAGAGAGAGCCTGTCTCAAAACATAATTTAGGGGGAATTAGTCAGCATCAACCTCTGATCTGCACATGAACATGCATGGTTAGCATACCTCTGTAGTAGGAGCGGCGGGCTGCTTTCCTGCCCAGTTCCCACACGGCCAGCTTTATGCCCGGAAATAACTACATGAAAACTGTACCTAATTTTCTGTCCTATCAGGGCCAAGGCAGTTTCTTTATTAACCAATAGACAGATGACCCTCCTCCATCAGCATACCTGACATAGGTGTGCACATACATGGCCTCCAACAACACACTCATATCCCCATGCAAAATTTTTGCCAGCTTATAATATCCCAGAGGATTTTTTCTCCTCTCCTCTTCTCCCCATCTTTTCTTCTCCTCTTTATTCTTATCTCTTTTTCTGTATTATTTTTATTCCTTTCTCCTCCCCTCTTTCTTCATTAGAAAATAATAGAACAAATGTTACAGAAATTTAAGTGAATTCCTTTACAGAACAGTTATTTTGGTACACTGTTGATTATTTTAGGAATTGGGTTGTTTTCATTAAAATTATCACAACCCTAAACACATGGTCAGGACATGGGAAAGAGGAAATCCCCAATGGATCTTCTCTCTTTGGTTTAGGGTAGTACTTCTATATGTGCAAAGGCTCCTGATTTTCACTGTTCATGATAATTAGTCTGTATCTTAGCTGATAAAACATAGAGTGACCTTGGGAGCTCAGTCCGGTGCTCCAGTGTGGGTCTCTGTCTCTATCTCCATCCATCACCAGATGAAGGTTCTATGGTGATATGCAAGATATTCGTCAGTATTGCTATAGGATAGGGTCATTTCAGGTTCCCTATCCTCAGCTGCCCAAGGAACTAACTGGGGACATCGCCTTGGGCTCCTGGGAGCCACTCTAGGTTCAAGTCTCTTGCCAACCCTAAGGTGGATCCCCAAAAAAACATAGAGTGAGCTCTCTTTCCTCCATAACAACCCCCCTCTGTGTGTGTGTGTGTGTGTGTGTGAGAGAGAGAGAGAGAGAGAGAGAGAGAGAGAGAGAGAGAGAGAGAGCATTAATGCTTGGTACAAAACTTTCCTACATAACTCAAACAGGTCTGGACATCACTATGCAATCCAGCCTGGTTTTAAACTCACAATAGTAAATTATAGTGTTAAAGGGAATGTCAGAATGTTCTGGAAATTTTCTATCTCACTCAGAACATGTTGCTATTCAAAGGAGTTTTTTTTTTTATAAAAATGACACCTTGTGAGATCTGTATAGTCAAGGCCTCTCAAGTATGAATTTATTCCAAACTTTATTAGAACATTCACTGTACCATATAAGACTTCATGGATTAAGATTTATAATTGAGTAGTTTTTGTTTTGTTTTCTTACTTTGTCTTGATGTATTTTCTAATTTGAATTTGTTTTGCTTTTATTTCATTTCAGTGATAAGATTTTTTTTAAAAAGATTTTGTTTTAATAATGCCTACCTATGTGTGTGTGTGTGGGGGGGGTGTTCACATGTGACACAGTGCCCATAGAGGCCAGAAGAAGATTTTAGAATGCAAGTCTCCTCTTGTGGGCTCTTGGAATGGAACTCAGATCCTTTGCAAAAGCAGTGCCTCATTTTAATGCTGAGCCACAACTGAAGGCCCAGATGTAAGAATTCTAACTGAGCTTTACTTTTTACTTAAAACCAAGAATCACGTTTGATAACCACAATCCTAACTCCTATCCATAAACTCTACTGGTGTGGGCATTCTCTTTGCAATGTACATAAATTCAGTCAATTGGCTGACAATGCCTTTGCATTCTGATTCCTGCCAGCTTTCCCTTTTTCCTCACTCACCACTCCCTTTCATACTTTGGACTTGAGATAGTCTGAATTATAACCATTAGTCATTCCCTGCACATATTAAATCTCGTTTGCTCCTATTCTTCTGCCATCTGTCTGGAATTTCCTTTTAGTGAGACAAGACAATTTTAAGTTGGTATTGGGTAGAATGTTGAGATAATTATTCTAAGTAGTAATTTCTTCTCATAATGCTATATTTAATAAAATGAAAGGGTATTTTATTGTTGTTGTTCACTGGGGACTTCATTCTAAAAACTAGATGCATTTCCATCTCAAAAGAAAGGAAATAAGCACCTTCAGCTTTTCTATTCTCCCAATCAGGTGTTCATAATAGGTAGGCAGAGATAAACAGCTATAATAGAAATTATGCTATCTCAGTTTGAATTTGTAGTCATTAGAACATTAGCAGTTAATAAATAATCAAGCCTCAGGTCTTCAGAAGATTTTTGTTTCATTATTTTTGTTCCTTATGTCACAGTCCACTTCAGGTGTCTGCGTTTGATAAATATCTCCATATGGTGATTCAGGCATACTTGTTTCTGTCATTTCATAACTTGGGATTCTGTCAGTGTCTCAAAATTTTCTGCATCAAGATGGTACCTCAGGAACTGAAAGCAGAGACAGCCCAAATTTCTTGAGAAAGTCTGAGGTCACTGAAGCATATCTGAGTCTTGCTAGAACAATGGGGAGAGCCAGTCATAGGACCAAGCCAGACAGATGAGAATTAATCTGAGGACATGGCATTGTCCTTCAAGTGGTGAATCTACTACCAAAAAGAAGTCTGGGATGGTACCCATCTTTATTTCAGTATTTACTGTGATTCCTTGTTTCCAAAGAATCCACTTGTTAGTCTTTTAAAATTATTCTTTGGTAATTTCGTACAATATATTTGATCATATCTACTTAGTACATCCTCCTCCAACTCCATATGGACACACACCCAGATTTCACACCCATCCTCCCAATTTCATCCATCTCTCCTTTTTCTATTGTTTTCAATTAGTGAATCCAATTAGTGTTTCTTATATGGGTACAGGTCTAGGCCCATTTGTTGGAGCCTGACCAACCTTTCAAGGATAGACCACTAGAAAAACCTGACAATTATCTTTAAATGTATTACTCTTTATAAGTTCATATCATACAATTAATAATTATTTATATAAATGGGTTAATAAAAAATAATGGCTAGTAAGATAGCTCTGTCAATTTTTGTTTGCCATCTAGGCATGAGTGCCTAAATTCTATAGCAAGCACCCAGGTAAAAAAACAGGAGCAGAGGCACATTGGTGTGATCTTAGGATTGGGCAGAAAGGTGGATCACCAGGGCTTTCTGGCCAGCCAATCTAGGTGAAACTGTGGGCCATAGGGTCAAATTAGAGTCTTTTAAGTTCTAAAATATTACAGTTGATGTTTCTGAGGAATGGTATCTGAAGTTAACCTCAGGCCTGTATATGTACAAACCAATGTGTGCAATGTGTTCCACTCACAACACACACACACTACATATATATATACATATACATATACATGTACATATATATATACATACACATACACATACACATACACATACACATACACATACACATACACATACATATACACATACACATGCATATACATATACATATATATGTCAGAGAGATGCTATGGAGCCGCCTTCAGAGATAGAGGAGCTGAAACTTTGCTGGGCGGCCACGACCTTATGGTGATAAACAGATTAATAGAAATTGGTTAAATTAATATGTAAGAGTTAGCCAATAAGAAACCAGAGCTAATGGGCCAAATAGTGATTTAATTAATACAGTTTATGTGTGATTATTTTGGCTTTAAGCTAGCCGGGTGCAGGGAACAACAAGCAGCCTCCTCCTACAGATTGGCACCCAATGTGGCCAGCTAAATCCACTAAAAAAAAATAGAATGAAAGAAAAATTCACAGAAAGTCTGAATTATGTATATTATTGTGTTATCTTTGATTTTTCTTACTGTGAATGAGTTAAATACAGAGAGACATTTCCTTGTATTGGCTGATAATTACACCAGCATGTATATTATAAAGGTATTATTGACTTTCAAATTTGGGTCTTAGAATATGTTGCTTTGGAAGAGTTCTTCTTTTGTTTCCACAGAGGATGAGAACCTGTGAACTGCTTCCAGACCAATACGGTTTGATGGACCAAGACCTTCTGAAAGGTTGCCTTAAACATCCTAAAAAATACACCCTTCCAAAAATTACTTTGCTCAATAAACAGTGAAAAGAAGTTTGCACAGAACTGTGCCCATGTTCCCTAATATTGTTTATAAATGTTTGTTTATATTTAAAGGGAGATATGATATAGATATGAATAATTTGCATTGATATAAATTTTGGTTTATTGATGCAAATTTAAGGTCAGTTTTGCTATATGTGTATTTCTACTCTTGATTAAGGTATCATGTTTGTGTAGCTCATTTAAAAATGTAATGTAAAGTTAAGAAATATAAGCTAACAAATACTCATCTGTAATAGTCAAGATTGTAGTCATGCTAGTTAGAATTTCTAAATATATAGAGATATTTCTCAATTAGATAAATATTCTTCAAATCTTTCAGTGATTTTCAGAATATGGCATTTAAAATGTTTTAATAACTTAGGACTTTTCTTGACAATGAGACACGTCTGCTCCAGGCAGCACAAATTACTTCAAGAGGAAGATGGGCATTGAAGAGGCTTCTTAGACATTTGGGCAAGAAACTGTTCTTGTCTGAACTGTTAACTGGACATGCAGGACCCACAGAGAAATGACTGCTGAACTTGCCTAAAGGTGAGGCAATCCTTCAGGTTACCTACTTCATAAAAGAGTGTGCTAGAGCTTCTGCAGGACACACAAAAAATGTGACAGACAAACTGCAATATAGGCAGACTTGTCTTTGAAGTTTCCTGCCTCACAGAAAAGTCTGCTGGATACTGTAGGCCTATAAGCTAAATATGGATGCCCCAATGATACAGAAAAACTTTGGGTGACTGTCCAGGCAGTGAGATGACTCTGCCAGTTCTAGAGTTTTGGAAGTTGCTTACAATGTACTTCCTGTTTACTTGGGTAATATCATATCCTTCTGGGGTATTTGATGGAGTTGAAGAATTTATAGTTATAGTTTCCTTAGTCATGATAAAGGATAAAGTACATATAAATATTGTAACTATAATTCTTGTTTGATACTTGTTTTGTTATATGTGATTTTACTATGTTAAAGTTAAAACCTTCCTTTTTATTTAAACAGAAAAGGGGAGGTGATGTGGGAGTCCCCTCTGTGTGCTGTGATTAATAAAGAATTAATTATTAATAAATATAGAATTAATAAAGATTCTTCTTTGGGCCTATAGCAAGGCAGAACTTAGGTAGGCAGGGAAAGCTAGGCTGAATGCTGAAAGGAAGAAGGGAAGAGTCAGAGAAATGCTGTGGATCTGCCAAGAAGATAGATGTGTTGAAACTTTGCTGGGTGGCCATGACCTAGTGGTGATACACAGATTAATAGGAATGGGTCGCATTACTATATAAGAGTTAGTCAATAAGAAACTAGGGCCAAGCAGTGGTTTAATTAATACAGTTTCTGTGTAATTATTTCAGATATAAACTAGCCAGGTGGCTGGGGACAACAAGCTGCTTTCTCTTTTTATATAGAATATGAAATCCAGTTTTGTAATTATAACAAAAATCATTTATTCTTGCTGTCCAGTGAATCTGTGTGGCATTCTTACTTTCCTTACCCAAATAGTGTCAGACAGCGGGTTCTTTTTCAAGATGAAGAAAATACCTCTTTTTAAGTCAATTGCTGTAGCCTTCCCCCCAGGCAAGGATAACTGGTCAACAGTGGTCCTATACCTTATTCCTAGCCAATTGGGAGTAACTCTGGAGATTCCATAAGACAACTTTTACAAATGAGGCATACTCATTTTTATTATTGATCTTCAGGCTAAGAAGACAATGAGGAACAGGTACTCATTTGCCTAGAAAATACTTTGTAAAATGAAACAAAGGAACATTTATCTAAAAATAAATTTGATAGCACAAGTTTATACTTTGTTGATATATATTTTGAGTATCTGAATGGAACAATGAATAAAACCTGGTCTAACTAGGGTTTTTTTTTCTGTATTTAGTAAGAAAATATTTTATTTCCCTTTATTTTCTTGTTCACACTTGTTATTTCTTTATTTTCTACGCATGTAATATATTACGCATGTAATATAAAGCTTTCTGACAGAGGCACAAAGCAAATCACTATCATCAAGTATGAGACAGATTGCCGTTACCATAAGAAATGCACCAGTTAGTCAATTTACAAGGAGGAAAGGTTGCTTTTGCTTCAAGTCACCAGAGGGTTATTCTGTGTTTATTTGACCCCTAAAGTTTTGGACCCTGATTGAAGCTGGGATTGCTGGAGAGAGCACATGGAAAAGCCCATTCCTGGAAAGGAAAGAGAGAGAGGAAGGAGCTGGGATAGGATGATCTCGCAGGGGACCTCTACCTATTGAACTAACTTTCACTGGACTTCTTCCTCCTCTTAAGTCACAAGTTAGTTAGTAAAGTCTTCAAACATTGATGAAACCTAACTAAATGAAAGTATAGGTTATAGTAAGTCTGGATTGTAGTCTGAAATATAAATGCCTCACCCAAAAATTTCAAAGAAACCCAAAAATAACCATTCAAGAAAAGGTTGGTCTGAGTCTCTGCATTACCATGAGGTTACCCATCAGAACAACAATACTAAAACACAATGAAACCTGTAGGGCCCTGGTCTGCCCTTATTCCTGGGGTGCATCATTTCTGGTCAGCATGACTAAGCATTCAGCCCTTATTCCTAGGGCGCATACAGTTTCTAGTCAGATGACTAGCTTTCTGCCCTGCCTGGTTAAGTTCCTGTATTTTCCCCTGCCCCGCCTAGTGATTAGCTGCAGGGCATTCATTCTATCGTTGATATGGTAATTTTCCACCTGCCTGGGCTTGGGTCCTAGTGCTGCAGTTAGGTAGAAAAGGACCTTACCAAGTCTGAATAAACGGCATTCGCTTGATCTCCTATCGAATGACCCTGGTCTCTCTGTGTCTTGTGTTTAACCTCCAGGCCTTGCCCAACTCGCATTCGGTACAGGGTACAGTGGCGTGCGAGCTGTACCGAGGGTGTAACACCAAAACCGGGTGTTACAATTGGAGGCACCGCTGGGATCATCATCGGCAACTAGACCCATCTGCGAGATCGGGAAGTAGGGAATCCCTGAGAGGTCGCCCTCGGGATGACTGGCCAGCAGGTGAGAAATTGTGCAGTGAGGGTGAATTGGTTATGGGTGTTACAGAAACCAAAACAAAAATAATGTAGAGAAATGAGTATTCATGAAAGGAGTGAAAGAATAAGTTCAAATAATATTCTCAGGTGGCAGATAAAATGGAGTTGAATAATTGCTAGGAATCTGTCACCTTATTCAAATCTGAACAAGGAAATTGCTGTCATTTGTAAGATATAATGCTATGCATTGCTTATGTGTATACATATACTGAAAGGATATACATGTAAAGGCAGAGAAAAAATAATTTCGGTATGAGTCACTGAAGTACAAGTCAAGGATTGGTGAGATGGCTCAGCAGGTAAAGGTGCTTGTTGCCAAGGAGATGATGTGAATTTGAGCCCCAGAGTCTTTGTGGTAGAAAGTTAGAATCCAATCCTGAAAGTTATTTTCAGACACATGCAAGTGCAGCTCAGCTTGCATGAACACACACACACACACACACACACACACACATACAGAGAAAGATAGAGAGAATTTATATTTTAAGATAAGAAATAAATACAAGCTATTTTATCATAGTATTTGTGAGCAAAATCTGCTATGAATTGGCTGAATTAATAAGTATGAGAATATTTTACAAGTACATGGTGTTAAATATGTGACAAGTATTATTACCATGGGTATGATAATGCAAAAGTAATTAATGTCCATCAAAATTCAAGCAGAATAATAATAATGAAATCTTATTAGACTATAACAATCATGGATTTGGACAAAACATAAAGAAATGACATCTAAATTATTTAAAAATGAAACTAGGTCTATTATATACTAATAACACCTTCAAAGTTTAGCACAGCCTATAAAATACAATTTCTAAAGTATTATCTTGTAGATACTGACAATTTAAATGTGAATATATAATTACATCATTAGCATTATAATGTCTTCAAAATTTTAAAGCAAGCATTATGCAAAAGATTCAAAAAACATGTTATACACCATGCAGAAGAATAGCACCGCTGAACCAAAACAGAAATTAGAAATATTAAAAAAAGTGAGGGTAGAATGATGACTTCATAGGTAAGAGCACTTGCTACCCTCCAGAGAACTGGAGTTCAGGTTCCAGTGCCTACATCAAGCAGCTAAGAACCACCTGTAACAGGATCTCACACCTTTTTCTGGACTCAGAGGAACACTACTGCACACATGTGTACATAACGCACCTACAGATACAGACACAGACACGTAAACAGAACTGAAATAAGAAGAGGACACTGATTAGAATTGCATGAATAGATTTTAATACGCAATAAAGTTGAAGATTGCACCATGTGAGAACTGCTCATGTGTAGTTCATATGATACATGAGTTGCAGTCATCTCTGCTCAGCTTAGATGTAGAGGTTTCCTTATTCCAAATCTTTATGTAAAATGCAGAATTATACTTGTTTGAGACACTGCCAGCTAAATTGTTTTGTTTTCTCCATCAGACACTTAAAAAATAAAAATAATTTTTTAAAGCAATGGTAAAATTTGCTCTAAATGAAAGATCAAAGACCATTAATCAAACCTAAATCAAAGTGAATGGCTTAACTTTCCCCCATTTGGAGATTAAATGAAAACATTTAAATACAGACACCATAAAATTAAATAGTTCACAGTGTTTTCCATCTGCTCATTTTATGAATGGCAGTAATATTGCTTGATTTAGGAGCTGTCATAGGAAATACTTTACAAAAGTATTTCATACACTGTTGTAGTGGAGAACAATTTTAGAACTCATTCTGTAACATGGGTTCAGAGATTTATTGGTGAGTAATACTCTTTTCACATAAACATGAGGACCTGGATTCAATCCCGAGAATGGTTTCATGTGTCTGTAATCATGCTCCTCTGAATGCTGTCCTAGGACCCCCACATATGCTAGAGCACATTTATGCCTACTTCACCATTCATGTGTGCACACAGTCATGTGTTTGTGCATGCACATGATACAGTCAAATACACACATACATTGACAAAATAAACCAGCAGGAAAAAATTCAAGAACAGACATGTATACAGAAGCAGGAAGGAAGTCATGAAACTGAGGGGCATATTTGAGGTTTAGCAAGATTCCAGAAGGCAGTCTTTCTGCATTCTGGGGAAATGTAAAGCTCTTCCAGTCTTACCCAAATTTTGCGTTTTAAGCTTCTTTTTAAATTGTTTTTTAATTGATATATTTTTTTCTTTGTTCTCCTTCCTATGTCCTTCTTTCCTTCTACCTTCTCCTGGGACCCGCATGCTCCCTTAGCCTAGGTTATATCCTCTTTAAAAAGCAGATAAAAATAATAAAAATAAAACAAAGAAATCCCACTCGATCCTCAAATTCACTACCACATTTCTGTGTTCCTCTCTTCCACCTGAAATAAGACTTTTATGGCAGCTTGAATGAAACTGCCTTCGACAAGTATTTAAACACACAGTCTCCAGTTTGTGGAATGTTAGGCAACATTTATGAAGTGGAGCCTTACTAGAGCAAGGATGTTTCTAGTGGCAGGATTTGAGGCTTTATAGTCTTTGCCTACTTCGTGTTTGCTCTCTGCTTCCTGTGTGGATGAAAATGTGTCCAATCAGCTTCCTGCTCTTCTGCCTTTTCTAGCCTTGCCTGCTGCCATACCATTTTATGATGGACTCTATCACTCTGAAAACATAAGACAAAATAAACCCTTTTTTTCTTAAGTTGTTTTTTTTGGTCATGGTGTTTTATCACACTAGCGGAAGAGTAACTAATTCAGCATATACCCCATCTTTTATCTCCTGCGTTTCTCAAGAATTTCTAGGCTGTCATCTTCCCCTAGGTCAATTATGTTGTTGAGTTGCTATGTTGATGTCTTAGTTAGGATTTCTATTTTTCCAAAGAGCTACCATAAACAAGCAAATATTATAGGAGAAAACTAACTGGGGCTAGCCAGGTGTGTTATTTCATGTCTTTAATCTCCTTTTTAATGTCTATAGCAGTTTACTTAAGCAAATACCTATTAGTTATCAATTTCCAAAAAAATTTCATATACGTTGTGGAAGATGAGGGAAAATACAATACATAGGAGGTAAACTCAAGGCCAACAAATGAGTGATATAATTAACTTTAAGCATTTGAGTGGGATGGTTCTTAACCTAAGGACGAACTGATCAGAATGGATTTTTTTCAATAGTAAAAGTATACACAAGATTCTTAGCTTTCATTCTGTGGCTGTGATAAACACACAGGACAGGAAAGGATTTATTTTTTTCTTATAGATTGCGCTCCGTCAGCAGGGAGTCTGAACAAAAATTCAAGACAAGAAACTGGAGGGAGAAACTAAAGCAGATGCCATGAAGGAATGATGCTTTCATCCCTGCCTTGCTCAGATTACTAATACAGCCCTGGACCACCAGGTCAGAGATGGTGTCACCTCATCAATCAGCAATCAAGAAAATGCCTCCACAAACTTGTCCATAGGCCAATATAATGGAGGCAATTCCTTAGCACAGATTTCTTTTCCTCAGATAGATCTAGGTTTGTGTCGAGGTGACAGAAACTAGCAAGTACACAAGGACATATTCAACTTACAGCTCTTGGAAAAAATCATATGAAATAGCTTTGAATGAATGTTGATATGTTAACAAATGAGTTCCCAACACTCCTATGATGAGGTGGAATTTGGAGGCAGAAGAATATGATACTAATAAAAAATTCTTGATGAATCAACCTGTCTATATACTTTTGTGAAATGAAAATGAAAATATCCTAGCAAAAGTCTGTAAAAACAGATATGAAAAATGTGTATCTAATTTTAAAAAACATAGAAATAATATAACAAAGGTTATATTTTCAGATATATAATATTTTAATGAAAATATTTTAATATATTCAGGTAATTTTACAAAGCATTTCTCTTTGAGATTGCAATAAAATGTTGGTTATAACCTCATCAAATATCTATTTCAGTTGCACAACACAATACATTTGGGTATGGCTTAATGGTTTACATATTAATTTTTTCATTTCAGTCTAATGAGCAGAAAAATACTTTAATGTGAATGAAGTTATGCCTGTCATTTTCTTCCTCAACTTAGTTTCTCAGATTTATGGCCAGGGCCATTAAACCGTTGTTTGCATTTGAGGAGGAAAACATTAAGTTGAAGAGGAAGTAAAATTCTTCGCAAGACAATTAATGTCCATATTTATTCTTAGTGTCTGATCAATTAGTGTAAAAGGTTACAGGATAATGCAGTAAAATTTTGATGGATACACATAGTCAATATCTTAGCACTTCAGGAGGCAAAACAAATTTCAATAAAAACAATTATCATAAATTCACTGGAAAGGAAAAGAGATCCAGTTCAACTGAGGTTTCCCACTGGGTTTAAGAAGGTATGAAATTGCAGGCAAGGAGAGGGCACTGCAAGCTGTTCACAGGATGCCCCCAAAGGTGCTTGATTTACCCCTTTTTCTACATATTTTAAGCCAGGAACTTCATTCTTGTTTAACAAAAGCAACGCTTTTTATTTTGTTGTTTCATTTGTTTGTTTTGTTTGTGCTTGCTGGGCAATCACTTCACCACTGAGAATCCTTAGCCCAAAGCAACCATTTTATGGGAGGAGTCTGCCAGGCTTAGGAATTCTTGTACCTCCTCTGGCTAAAGGCTGCCTAGGTATGTTAATAAACACAGTCAATAGATTTTCACAATTCCTAACTAAGTAGCTTATGGATGGTTGTGCTCTTATGAGCAACACTTTTAATCTGAGTTCTAGTGCTGTCATTGATAAATTATAATTTGCTTTGTTTTGTTTTTTGTCAATGAGTAAGATTTGAATCTATAGATTTGTGGAGTCATAGACTAATTTTTTATCTGTCTACTTAAACATTTTTAGGTTAACTTCTTTTATATAGTAAAATTAATATAATTAGATTTTCTCATTGCATTAATAGTAAAATATCATAAATACTTCAAGAAGCTTTGATCTATTCTCCACTCTTCCAGGATTCCATGGGTATTTTCATCACATACCATGCCAAAGTGCAACACCAAAAGTAAAAGGCATGGGGTGGAAGTACAGCACAGCTGGTAGAGTGAATGCCTAGTGTGCTGTAAGCCCTGAGTTCGATCCCCCACACTCTCGAACCGAGCTGAGCTGCATGTGCTGTAATTCCAGCCCTAAGTGTGAGCATCACTCAGGGGTCTGGAGTCCTGGCCTCTGTGAAAAGGAGTAAATGAGCAAAGTGCCAGCATTCCTTACTCCACTTGCTGACAGTGGATGGAATGTGACCAGATGCCTCTCCTTCCCAGACCTTAAGTGCTTTTCACTGAACCAGCAGCCAAAATGAACACTTTCTTTTTCTGATATTTGATCAACTAATGAAAATAATAAATGTTTCAATGTAACTTTGTATTTTAAAAATGATTTTCCTGCAGAGTTTGCTTTCTAGTGCCCATGTCTTCACGCAGCTTACAACTACCTGTAACAGCAGCTATGGGGGATCTGATGCTTCTGTCCTCTGTGGGAAAATGCATCCATAGGTAGGCAAGGCAACCCCAGGCACCCACATGCATCCACATGCACTCATATGTGTTGAAGGAGCTGCTGGCAGCTTCCCTGCCGCCCCAGCTCCCGGCCGCCAGCTAGCTCTAGCTTATGCCCCGAAATAATTACATGGAAACTGTTCTTTTAAACACTGCCTGAACCATTAGTTCCAGCCCCTTATTGGCTAGCTCTTACATATTGTTCTAACCCATTTTTAATATTCTGTGTAGCCCACAATGTGGCTTACCAGGGAGGATCTTAACCTGCGTCTGTCTGGAGTGGGAGAATCATGGCGACTCACTGACTCAGCTTCTTTCTCCCAGCATCCTGTTCTGTTTACTCCACCCACCTAAGGGTGGGCCTATCAAATGGGCTAAGAGGCAGTTTCTTTATTAATAAGAAATCACTCCCACATCACATATGCATGCAACACACATATATATACATAATCAGCAAAATCTTTAAAATTATAATAAATAACTAAAATTTCCTTTGTATCTATAAGTTGAAAATCTCATATCCTATTATAAACAATGCTCCAAACTTTGAAAGTTTTTGAGAACAATTTGCAACACAGAAAGAAACTTCCTGGCTCATCTTATATGACAAGTGTGGTTCACAACAAAAGCATAAAACATGAATTATATAAAATTGCCATTGTATAATGTATGCATGAAGTATAAATATATTTTGTATTTAGAATTGAGTGTTAGCTTCAATATATACCAAAGAAGAAAAGCAAATATCAACAATCAAAGCAAATGAAGGTAAGGGGCAGTTCTCAAATGTAGACCTGGAACAGTTCTCTCGAGGTTTAAGTATTTCAGATCAAACAACATCAACCAGAACTCACCTTGTTATGTAAGTAGAATAGATGGCTTTCAAGATCCCATCACAGTTATCAGATCAGGAAAAGCACAGCTGCACATGGGGAATCTCAACTCGTTTTTGAGACCTGTAGAGCATCTATATGCCAATAATAATATAGAAGGCAATTTAATTGAATACATGCATTCATCCAGCCATTTTCCATCCAGCCTTTCACGTGCCCATCCATCCTTCCATCCGCGTTATCACTCAGCAGTTGTTAAGTTCACTTTCAGTAAGAAGTCCTCCCACATGTACCTGCTGTCCATTGTTATAATGTTTGATAGTGATTTTGGTGAGTAACAAGTTATCCCATGATAGTCTCATTCGCTTATTGCTCTAGATGGCAAATTTGCCACTTATCCAAGAGGCCTTTTCTTCTTTAGCTCAAAAGCTATATTTTATTTTCTGTATGTAAAGAGTGTCTATCATTAGTTGTTTGTTACATCATGTCAGCAAAAGAAGGTGATTTGTATGTTCTTTTTGGTCCGGGTAATGAACTTATGGCTTGAATACATGTCCTAAAAGTATTATCACACTGAGCTATATCGCAGGACTTCATATATTACTTTGTAAAGATCAAACACCTTGCAAGTTTATTTGAATGATGATAAATATCTGAAGTATCAATTAGAGGGGCTGTGGTGCAGCTTTGTTGTTAGGATGCTTGCCAATTAGGCATGAATTCAGATCCTCAGTACCTGGGTATGAACCAGGCACTGACCACAAAGCTGCAATACCCCACAATCTAGGTGAATCAACAACAGCTTCAGTATTAAGAAGACACCTTGTATCAAAACATAAGGTGGACAGCAATAGAAAATGAGACCTAGAATTGACCTCTGTATTCCCCATGCATGCACATGTACATACATTCATGGAAACATACCTGTGCATACACACACACATGTACTCACAGAAATAAACAATCACATTTCAATGAATCAATTTATATTAAACTCAAGAGCATGAAAGACTAATCCATTTTATTTGTAGGTAGTTCTATAGTCACTAAACCCATAAATAAAGCCAAAGACTTGCATGCTATGACAATATAAATGCCAATACAATCAGCTCACGGGGGGGATGGAGCGGTGTGAACTGTAGTCTCCCAGGACATTGGGATTGCTCCCCCCCCCCCTGCTTGCTTCTTTCCCCTTCCCTGCTTCCTTTGGTTATATTACATGGCTGTTGCTCCAGAGCTTCAGAGTTATTTACTTAGTTAACTTTTGTGTATTAAACTTCACAGTGTAAAGTCAATTTTAAAAAGATGTTGTGGCCTGCTCTTCCCAACTTTTTTGAAGTGCCACTGATTTTTTTCCCTTAACTTTCTCTCCCCAGCCATGCCAGTGCTATTTTTGAATATTCCATGTTTTAAAAATTCATACACAGCATCTGGAGTTTGATGCAGAAATGACACCACAGACTTCTAATAGATAACTATGTTTGGCTTGTTAGATTAGCTTTACTGGGAGAGTATTCTTTTTACTTCTGTCTGGCACCATTTCCATACACATCCATAATAAATAACTATGCTCATGTTCATTAACTGATTGCTCAATGTCTACCATCCTTGCTTCTGTCGTAATTAAAGTTCACCTTATTTTTGAATAAAAGTTTTGCTGAGTATATTGTAGGTGCACTGACCTATGCTAGCAACAAGGAAGAAAGTGCCATGGCTTCTTTGCCCTTGAGGATGTTCTGTTTATGACATTTGTCACTTGGAAACTGGATTATGTACTCAGAGACAGTAAGCAGTTAAAAAACAAATGCTGTGATTATTTACTCTGGTTGGAAGTTTTCAGAAATGAGTATTGAATCTGCTGTATGCCTTATTTATAATATAGGCCACCGGACACTAATGGTGAGCAGGGCTTGTTTACTCACACTGAGTGGACTCAGAACAGCAGGTCATTTTGGCTTTTGTTTTGTTATTTGTATTATTGTTTTTGCATTAGAATGAATTAGTAAATAGTGACACTCTGAGATTTGATTTTCTTTTTGAAATAGTAACAATCCCAGGATTCTATTCCTGTGGAAATGTCTGTGGTACCAGTCCTAAATTTATCGCAACCCTGATCCAATCTCAGATACAAGCTAAGCATTTCCCCATATCAATTTGGTGTTCTAGAACTTTGTGTATACCAGCACATTGATGGGTGGCCCAGACCCGTGGAAGAATCAGTCTGCTGCAGAGACAGATATAGCACAACATAATGATTGGAGTTGAAAATATTACCCATTTAGACAAATACGTAACAGTTATAAGAACTCCTGTTCCATTCTACATGGGATATAAACTAAATTTAAAAAGCTTCAAGACAATGTTGAGTTATAAAAATGTTCTTGCCTTGAGAACTGAAAGTGGTGGATTCTTGTCCTATATCTGATGTGTGTGTGTGCTTTTTGTTAATTTGCATCATCATTTTCACTGTAATTAGAATCACATAGGAAGTACACATCCAGATCTGTCTGTTATAGTATTTCCAAAGACTTTTACAGGAGGATAATGAATTACCCTGGATATATGCAGTATCATCCCAGAATCAATGAAAAGGGAAGATATTGAAGTCCTGCTGAGCAGAGCATTACCTCTCTGCATCCTGACTGGGTCAACTGCCTCATACAGCCACTTCTGTGCTTTCCTGTTGATGGAGGCTGCTTGTTCATTTCCCGCCTCCCAGACCCAAAATAACACAGAAATTGCATTAATACAACACTTCTAGGCCTGTTAGTTTATGCCTTTTATTGGCTAACTCTTGTATCTGGAGTTAACACATTTCTATTCATATGTGTATTGCCACATGGTTGTGGCCTAATGTTATAGTTCTGTCTGGCGTATGACGCCTGTCTCCTGTGGCAGCTACATGACTCATTCTTACCTATGTTAGCCACATGGCTCAGTACCTTTTTCAGCAGCATAGTCACAACTTGCTTCTCTGTCTGGACAGGACTGTAGAGAGAGCTTCCCTCTTCTCAGAATTCCCTGTTCTCATTGACCCACCTCTGCTTCCTGTCTGGTTGTCTTGCCTATACTTCCTGCCTGACTATTGGTCAATCAGCTTTTTTAAAAAAACATAATTGACAGAATATGGTCAATTGTCCTGCACCATGTGCAACTCCAGTTTAAGGGAATCCAATGCTTTCATCTGAATTTTGTGCAAACTGTGCACACATGCCATGCACAGATATACAAGCACACCCTGTATTTATTTGAAACTATGTTGACTTAAAATAAAAGCAGTCAGACAAAAAACCCAAAAAATAAAACAAGAGCATTAGAAAACATATTATGGTGAGTAGGAAGATTCAAGAAGAGAAATTAAAGCTTCTAAATTGGATGAAAACTGATGGGAACTCTTCCTGAAGTTTATGAGGTGCCTGTGTAATAATAAAATCCAATAATTCATTCTACAAACACTAGGTATTTCAAGACATGTTTGTCTTTGATGTGGGAATAGATTATACTGACTCAACTACTGTATTAGGAAAAAAGGGTTTAAAAATATTCTATAGACACTATTCAAAACTTTAATTCAATTGGGTAGTTGTCTATAATGGACAAAGAGAAGTCAAGAAAACCACAAACAGCAGGATCTGAATCAATCAAATTGACTAAGGTCTCCATTGGTATATTCCTAGTGCTGTTAGAGTCTGTCCACCTAGAACACATGCCAAACACCAAATCTTCCTTTGTATTGGTGTTCCCCTTCTATTTAAAATAAAATGAAATTTCCTTTTCCTGGATATAAAGAAGTTAGATTTACTTAAGGCAGAATGAATTCATAGATACATGCAGATTCTCCTTCTAAGTGTCCCTATTCCCTAAAATTCTAACCATAGTCCAGTTACACATCTGGGCACAGTCATTAGAAAGCAAATTGATTCAGTCAGTGAAGATAGAGAAGTCTCATATTGCTTGTGGACTTATTTCTAGGGGAAATTCAGAAGGATCCATTATCATCAAGCACTTCAGGAAGAAATACTGGACAACTCAAGATATGAATTTAAGATTCCTGGGCAAATAATCCTGGATCTTGGATATGAATGTACCATCTGAATGTGAAAGTAATTCTAGAACCAAATAAGGAAAAGGGCTTTATTATCTATGTCATCCAGTAGTCTCATGATACATAGAAAAGGAGGAACTGGTAGTAGAATAATATTCTCATGAGTTACAAATAACTGCAACCCCCCTCTCTTTTGTGTGTGTTCATGTGTGTGCGCACACACATATGCTTACATGTTTATACATCTCTATCCATATGTGTGTTCTCATGTGGGTGTGCATAAAGCTAGAACTTGAGGTTTGTGATGCAGACAATACTCATTTTATTTTTGAAGCCAGGGTCTCCAGTGAATCCAAGATGTTTGTGTGTTTCCATCTCTTCAGGGCTAGAATTACAAGCTTATGACAGAACACTGGGAAATTTTTCAAGGACACTAGTAAACTAACTGAAGACCTCATGAAAGTCCAGTAACTGGACTTTCTGACTGAGCTATCTCCCAAGACTTAATTGTTGTCCACTTCCTATTTTCTCCCTTGATAGCCAGTTAATCAATATTTATAGAGACCTGGTTTTAATAAGAACTGTACAAATGACTACAAAGTGAAAGGCCACATTACTGCCATCCAGGAAGTCTAGTCAGAAAGACAGTTTGAATGCTGATGAGAACATTTAAAGTCTGATTCTTCATTCATCATTTTTCAAGGATATTTTGAAAGAAGTGTTTCTTAGTTCTGAATTTATGGTTAATTAACTATTTTCTTTAGATCTGAAGAGGTCTGTGATGTTTCCCACACATAATTTCTAGCTACAGAAGCTCACGCATCACATAATCTGAGTTATTCAAACACTGTACAGTCCTGTCCCTCAAGCTTGTCTGTTTAGGGAATCACAGGAATGATTTAGCTAAGTTGTAAAGAACAGAGGTTTTATCATTTCTAAAGCTTCAAAGTTTAGTAAGTAAAATGTTGAAGTACCTTGATCAAGCCAAGAAGGAATAAAATATGATAAAAATGGATGATGTTGACTGTGTTGGGGTACTGGAAGAAAACTACAGCTTAACTCATTTGTGGACCCTGAGTGCATCCTTACTGACTTTGCTTGTAAGATTTGCCCACTGGGGGCATTCTGGCAAGTCAGTTATAAAGTTAATAAAAACCCTCTATGATTGAATTTGAGGTCTGCTCAATAAGACAATTCACCTTTATTCCTGTAATCCTTGTAAAGAGCCTATGGCTCAGAGGCCTTAATGGGGAAGCTGCTCTTTTTTTGCTAAGTTAACATATGCAAATGAAAAGACCCTCTGAATAATTGTATTATACTCAGATTAGCACCACTGTTAACTTTGGTCTGAAAGTTTCTTTTTATAGTGGGCAGCAAAAACTGTAGAGAATCGTAATTAATCAAAATGTTAGGAAGACTTTACTATTGAACACACAGACCTAAATGGGGCATGGATATCCCTGCTTACAAGATTCAGGGAATATTCCAGGATAAGAGGAAAGTTGAAGGTCTGAAGTAAGGGTTGTAAGGTTATGAGATACTGCCAAAGACCTGCACAATATTGGGCCTGTCGTCATTCACATAAATATGGGGAGAGGAACTCATGAAGCCCCACCTGTTTCTGAGGGTTTGGGGTGGTTAATGGTTTCTGAAGGACAAAGAGACATTTTCTCTAGTGGGATAACCACTGGTAAGATGTCCATGCTCCAAGAGATAGCGCTCCAGCCATGCTTTTCTAATCATCCTAATGAAACCCAGTGAATAATTAAAAATAAATGCATGAAAGTAGAAGAGGGGCATAGTTGAGAAAGGGATGGGTTTTAGGGAGAGTGGGAATGAGACAAGAAAATAACAGGGTGAATTTGATTAAAATATACTCTGCAAATTATGAAAATCTCACAATGTCAAACATCAGTAAATAAACTTTCTTCAGAATAGGTGCACCAAAGCCAACTGGTGACATACATCATAAGCTGCTAGCTTGACCATTGAACGTGTCTCAGAACATATGTGGGGAAGGGCAAAAACTAGGGCAAATATAAAAAAAATAAGGTACCCATAAAGAATATGCAGGACCTGGGATTTGGCCCAGTGGGTAGAAGAACCCAATGGCAAGCCTAAAGACCTGAGTTGAATCCCTGAGCCTCACATGGCAGAAAGAAGGAACTGACTCAGGCAAGTTGTCCTCTGACCCCCACAAGCACTAGTATGTGTGTACATACACACGCACTTGCATACATGCATGCACACATGTTCACAAAACAGATAGTTAAGTAAGTATAATAAAATTCTTTTAAAAGCAAAAGGAAGTTAGAGTGGTGTTCAGCAGTACAATTTAATTATTACTTATTTTACTCTACTGCTAATGACTAATCAGACCACATTCTCATATAAATTCAAAACACAAAAATATCAACAATATAAAAATTAGAACTTCAAATTCTTCTTAGTGTCTATATTTAAACAAGCCTTAAAAATTTTACACCTCACTTCTCTGCAAAATCTACAAAAGTACTAGAACTATTGAGCAGCTTCAGGAGATACAGGATAATTTTATAAAATTCTGCTGTTGCCATAATAGCATCAACACAATTAACATTTTTGTATATTAGCAAGGCAATGGAACTTGACTATTTTTCCATTTTTTTAAATTCTTTTTATTTTTATTGAAAATATATCTTTTCTCATATAATATATCTTGATTACTGTGTTTGCTCCCTACATTCTTCCCAGGTCCTCCCCACCTCCCATCGCCTCCAGATCCAGTCTTTTTCTGTCTTTCATTAAAAAGGAATAGGCTTCTGGGAGAAAACAACCAAACATGACAAGTAAAATATAACAAGGAAAGACAAAAATCATCTCATTAAGGCTGGACAAGCTGGACAAGGTAACCTAACAGAAACCAAGAAGCCCAAGAACAAATCCAAGAATCAGAGATATCTAATGTAGGGCTTTGTAACACAGTCTCTCTCTCTTTGCATAATGCCTGGTTATGGGCCTCTGTATTTGTCCCCATCTGCTGAAGGAAGATTCCTTTCTGATTATAGCTGAATAAGGCACCAACCTATGAGTATAGTAGAATATCATTAAGAATCATTGTGTTGATACTTTTTTTTTTTGACCAATAGTGTTTTGTTTTACCCTAGGTCTCTGGACTCTCTAGTCTCTCATTCCATATCCAAATAGTCATGGGTATGGGTTCCATTTCATGAAATGGGCATTAAGTCAAATTAAACATTAATTAAATAAATACCCCCACAAGATCTGTGCCACCATTACCCTAGCAAGTCTTGGACAGTACAGATTATAGGTCAAAATTTTGTGGATGGGATGGTGTTTACATTTCCCTTTTGGTAGCCTACAGAATAGCTTCCCACTCAAAAGACACTAGAACACAGAGGTGAAAACCTCATGTAGTCTCTAACGTGACTGTTCCATATTCAATGAGTTGTATGAATGTTATCAGTAATGAGGCCCTGTAATCAATTTGTGGATATGAAGTCATTGTCTTAGCAATAGACTGAGTTGTTTGGAAATTTCCATGGTTACCACCTTGACCAACAAGTCAATTGAATGTGACCTAGTCCTGCTGATGGAAGGCCTCTTTGATTAAAAGGCGTGCAGTGTTGAGACTCTGTCATCCCATTATGAGAAGACATTAGATTCACATTAATATATTTCAGGGAGTTTCTGTTGCACAAGGCTTCCATGCCATCTTTCAAACTATCATCATTTCTAGCTGTTTCACTCAAAATTTCCTCCTTCAACCCCATCTTCCCTTCATTTCCCGACCTGATACTCCAATTCAAACCCTGGCCCTTTCTCAGTCCACTAATAGAATCTGAGCTATTATCCCTTTACAGGGAGATCCATGTGCCCTTCCCCTAGTCCCTTCCTCTGTGCCTAACCTTTCCGAGTCTACAGAGTCTATATTGGTCATCATTCATAAAATGGAAGCTATTCACATTTAAGTGAATGCAAACTATAATTATCTTTCTGGGTTGCCTCACTCAGAATGGTTTTCTCTAGGTATATTTGTTTGTTTGAAAATTTCATATCATTTTTAAAATTCTATTGTGTAAACGTATCACAATTTCTTCTGTGAGGGACATCTGTTGTGGGACAATCATCTTTTATCCTGTCATTTGTATTATTTTTAATAAAATGCTAATTGTCCAGTAGCCAGGCAGAAAGTATAGACAGAGCATCCAGACAGAAAATAGAGGCAGGACAATGAGAATTCTGGAAAGAGGGACATTTCAGTCAGCCTTCGTGACCCAGACACAAAGCAAGCAAGATGCGACTGCCTAGCCCAAAAAGATACCAAGCCACATGGCTAACACAGACAAGAATTATGGGCTAATATAAGTTATAGGAGTTAATAAGAAGTTTGAGATATTGGACCAACCATTTTTATAATTAATGTAGACATCTGTGTATTTATTTCCGATTAAATGACTGGGTGGTGTGGCTAACATAGAGGGACCAGGTTGGACAGAAACCTCAGTCAACAGACATCCTGCTTATTTCCAATTTCTGGCAATTATGACTAGAACAGCAATGAACATAGTGGAGCAAGTGTTTTTGTGGTAGAATATAGTGTCCTTTGGGTATATGCCCAAGGGTGATATAGCTAGATCTTGAAGGAGATCAATTCTGAACTTTCTTAGAAACTGCCATATTGATTTCCATAGTGGTTGTACAACTTTCACTCCAACCAACAATGAATGAGTATTCTCCTTATTTCACATTCTTTACAGCATGAGATCATTTTTGTCATTGATCTTAGCCATTCTGACAGGTGTAAGATGTAGTGTCAAAATAATTTTAATTTGTAATTCCCTGGTGACTAAGTATGTTGAACATTCCTTTGTTTTTCAGCCATTTGAGTTTCCTCTATAGAGAAATTTCTGCTTATATCTATATTCCATTTTAATTTATTTATTTGGTTTTTTAATTTCTTTTTTTGGATATTTTGGATATTAGTCCTCTGTGTGTGGATGTGGACTTGGTTCCCATTCAGTAGGTTGTCATTTTGTCTCACTGTCAGTCTTCTTTGCCTTACGGGAGTGCCTCAGTTTCATGAGGTCCCATTTATTAATTGTTTATCTTAGTGTCTTGCTATTAGTGTTCTGTTTAGGAAGTCTTATTCTGTGTTAATGAGTTCAAGTCTCTTCCCACTTTCTTGTTTATCATGTTCAATCTATATGGTTTTTCGCAGAAGTCTTTAAACCAGTAGTACTTGAGTTTTGTGCAAGGTGATAAATATTGATCTATTTACACTTTCCTACACGCAGCCCACCCAGTTTGCACAGAAACATTTGTTGAAGATGCTGTCATTTTTCTAGTGTGTTTTTGTGGCTTCTTTATGAAAAATCATTTGTTCATAGGTGTGCAGATTTATGACTGAGATTTCAATTCAATTCCTTTGATCAATGTCTCTGTTCTTAAGCCAATGCCAAGAAATTTTAATTTTTATAGTTCTTTAATACAAATTGAAATCGTGAATGGTGAAACCTCCAGCAGTTGTTTGATTGTTAAGGATCATTTTAGCTATTCTAGGTTCTTTTTCTTTCCATATGAAGTTCAGTATTGTTCTTGCAAGCTTTGTGAAGAATTTCATTGAATTTTTGATTGGAATTGCATTGAATTAGTAGACTGCTTTTGTGGGATGGACATTTTTACTATGCTAACCGCACTGATCCATGAGCAAATTCTATAGTTCCCTCTTCTTATATCTTCTTCAATTTCTTTCTTCAAAGGCTTGAAATTTTAGTTATTGTTGGTTTTTTGTTTTTAATCATACAGGACTTTCACTTATTTACTTAGAGTGACCCAAAAATATTTTAAATTACTTCTGGTTCTTATGAAGGCTGTTGTTTCCCTGATCTCTTTCTCAGTCCATTTGCCATTTGTATATAGGAAGGCTACTGAGTTTTATGAGTAAACCTAGTATCTAGTTACATTGCTGAGGGTCTATATCATCTGTATGGCAACTTGAAATATGAAGAAATATCAAAGTAGGAAGTAGAGAATGTTGGACAGAGGTAATGGAAGCAGAGGAATATGATCAGCACACACTGTATGAATGAATGGAACTTTCAAGGAACAAAGTATATTATTAAATTAAATAAATAGTTTCTCTGGGGTAGTGGACTATAGGCTGGTTCTCCTTTGCTTTATGTTTAATATTCTCTTATGAGTAAGTACATGCCATTTTTGTCTTTATGGGTCTGGGTTCCTTCACTAAGTTGTATGACTGGGATAGTCTGTGGGGCTATGGACAGTGGGACCAGGGTTTATTTCTATTGCTTGGACTGACTTTTTGGAGCCCAGTCTCTTTGGAGGGATACCTTTCTCAGCCTAGATATAGTGGAGAGGGACTCAAAGTGATGTATTAGACTTTGTTGACTATCTTTGGGAAGCCGTACCCTCTCTGATGAGTAAATAGGGGGTGTGGTGGAGAAAGCAGGGGGAGAGGAGGGAGTGGGAACTGGGATTGGTATGTAAAATTAGGAAAAATTGTTTTAAAACATAAATAAAAAAAGAAAAAATGAATAAAAATATGAATAGGGTCTGTATACTAAAAAACAATCAGCCCCAATGAAAATATTTAATAGTCAAATAAAGAGATATTTTATTCTTACACATGAGATCCAAAGCAAAAAAGGTTTTCAAAGAAAATGAAGCAAACAGCTATGTCAGTTTGATTAGGGTAGAAATTTTATTAAAATAACATGATACTGTTTAGGTGTTTTTTTTCTTTTTTTTTATTGAAAGAGAAAAAAATTCCGCCTCCTTCCAGCCCCACACCTCCCTCCCCCTCCCCCCACTCCTCTCCCCCTCCCTCTTCAGTCTGAAGAGCAGTCAGGGTTCCCTGACTGCTCTGGAAAGTCCAAAGTCCTCCCCGCTCCATCCTGGTCTAGGCAGGTGAACATCCAAACTGGCTAGGCTCCCACAAAGCCAGAACATGAAGTAGGATCAAAACCCAGTGCCATTGTGCTTGGCTTCTCAGCAGCCCTCATTGTCTGCCATATTCAGAGAGTCCGGTTTTATCCCATGCTTTTTCAGTCGCAGACCAGCTGGCCTTGGAGAGCTCACAATAGATCAGCCCCACTGTCTCCGTGGGTGGGTGCACCCCTCGTGGTCCTGACTTCTTTGCTCATATTTTCCCTCCTTCTGCTCCTCCTTGGGACATTGGGAGCTCAGTCCAGTGCTCCAGTGTGGGTCTCTGTCTCTATCTCCATCCATCTCCAGATGAAGGTTCTATGGTGATATGCAAGATATTCATCAGTATGG
>NW_026068175.1:586665-594156 GCF_014885135.2 Alexandromys fortis | reverse complement strand
GGTACCCTCATCCATTGCTGGTGGGAATGCAAACTTGTGCAACCACTTTGGAAAGCAGTGTGGCGGTTTCTCAGGAAATTCGGGATCAACCTACCCCTGGACCCAGCAATGCCACTCTTGGGAATATACCCAAGAGATGGCCGATCATATGACAAGGGCATTTGTTCAACTATGTTCATAGCAGCATTTTTTGTAATAGCCAGAACCTGGAAACAACTTAGATGTCCTTCAGTGGAAGAATGGATGAAGAAACTGTGGGGTATATACACATTAGAGTACTACTCAGCGGTAAAAAACGACTTCTCGAATTTTGCATGCAAATGGATGGAAATAAAACACTATCCTGAGTGAGGTAACCCAGACCCAAAAAGATGAACATGGGATGTACTCACTCATAATTGGTTTCTAGCCATAAATAAAGGCCATTGAGTCCATAATTTGATATCCTAAAGAAGCTAAATAAGAAGGTGAACCCAAAGAAAAACATATAGCTATCCTCCTGGTTATGGGAAGTAGACAAGATTGTCTGTTTAGGTGTTTACAATACAAATCATACTTTTTTTTTCAGAATCTTTGAAATGTTTAAGATAAGTTATTCTGAAATAAATTGGAATAATAATAGTTACAAATTTTAAATGTGAAAAAACTCTTTTAAAATAATTTTACATAAATGTTTATGAGTATGTGACTATGCTATTTATTTACAACCATTAATAAAAATAGTTTCAAGGCTAAAAATTACAGACTGGCTGCTAAGAAAACCTGGTAGACTCATTTGCATATACATGTATATGTATTAATAATCAAGGTCTAATAGTTAATGCCCCAGAAAGTGGTACCTTGACGTGGAGTTCTCGCTAAAATTAGAGAGTGTACAATGGTTACAGAGATTGGAGAGAGCCTTGTGAGATCAAAATATCTAGTGTTTGTAATGCATCGCACCAGAGGAATAGAAAATGCCCAGAGAAATTTGGAAATCTATAGAGATGTCTCCTAAAGCATTCCATAGACTCCTCGCAATGAATTTTATGAGGAGATACTACTCAATGTGGGGAAGAGGTTGGAGGGACCTATGGGCTTTGCCTGCATTCAAAGCATGGGAACAGTGCCCCTTATAAACAGCAAAAACAGAGGCTCAGATGATGAGGCATTGGATTGTGTTTTGTGCTACTCAACTCATGTCTAATAATGCTCTATGAAATCCAAACATTGAAATGCCAAACTATCTGCTAATTACCGAACTTCACACTAAAGTGTCTCTAGACCACTTACAAGGTAAAAAAGATAACATTCAAGTTATCTACAATTCAGTGGTTGACACTGTTGTAAATGCTTAAACACTGCAGTGAAGATATTTGGTCTAATCTTCAGTTTATGGAACATCTCCAAGATCAGAGAAACACATACTCAAGTGCTCATGATATATTTATTAAGACAGAAAATGTTCTAGAATAATAACCTTTTCAGAAAAGCAAAACAGAAGCATTTACACCATAAGGAGAACCTCCTTAACTTTAATTAAATTAAATTAGATAAACATAACAGAAAGATTTCTAGAAAGTTCCCCAATGTCAGAAAGTGACATATTATATTACCCACAAGACAAAAGGAAATAAAGAGATAAAATAAAATACATCTTGAATGGTTTAAAGGTGAAAATACCAAATATAAAAAATCCTGGTTTGTTGTTCTTGCAGTTTACCAGAAAATTAAGCTTTATTTGTTTATAATAGATAATAAAATATATCTCATGTATAAATCCTCAATGTTTACCTTAAAAGTACCAAAAGAGATGTTAAGATGGCTTAATAAGTAAAGGCACCTGCCTCTAAATATAAGCCTGAAGATAAGAGTTCAGTTCGTAGGACCCACGAAGTAGAAGAAAATGGACTCCTCTGACCTCCACATTCACATTTAGACAGGGGGTGTACACACACACACACACACACACACACACACACACACACACACACACAATTCTAATAACAATCTAAGAAGAGATTAGCATAAAACTCTAATTTATAAAAATCATTTAAAAAGAAACAATAAAGATCACAGAGGAAATCATTGAAATGAAAGTGGCAAACCTGAAGAGAAAAATCAAAGAAAGTAAAACTTAGGTCTTTGAAAAGATCAATAAAGTTGACAAGACCTAATTAAGAAAACAGAAGTAATCCAAATGGTCAATAATTTGAAAATATAAGATAATTACAGACTCCAAAGCTATTGATAATTAAGGATAATCCAGCAATGGTATCGATAACTTTAGACTAGGAAATAAAGAATTTGAATGAAATATGAACAATTTCTTTAAAGAGACAGAAGCACCAAAGTAACTCAGGAAAAAAAGATAAAATAAGGAGCACTGGATTGAGCTCCCAAGGTCCCAATGAGGAGCAGAAGGAGAGAAAACACGAGCAAGAAAGTCAGGACCACGAGGGGTGCACCCACCCACTGAGACAGTGGGGCTGATCTATTGGGAGCTCACCAAGGCCAGCTGGACTGTGACTGAAAAAGCATGGGAAAAAAACGGACTCTCTGAACATGGCCGACAATGAGTCTATAATTTGTGATTCTAAAGAAGGTAAATAAGAAGGTGAACCCAAAGAAAAACATAGTTATCCTCCTGGATATGGGAAGTAGACAAGATTGCAGGGCAAAAATTGGGATCTTGGGGGTGGGGTGGAATGGGGGTAAGGGGAGATGGGGGAGAAAAGTGAGAAGAGGAGGATGGGGGAACTTGGGGAAATGGGATGACTGGAATAAAGAAAGGGTGGATATGGGAGCAGGGAAGTATATATCTTAATTAAGGGAGCCATCTTAGGGTTGGCAAGAGACTTGGACCTAGAGAGGCTCCCAGGTGCCCAGGGCAATGTCCCCAATTAGTTCCTTGGACAGCTGAGGATAGGGAACCTGAAATGACCCTATCCTATATCCATACTGATGAATATCTTGCATATCACCATAGAACCTTCATCTGACTATGGATGGAGATAGAGACAGAGACCCACATTGGAGCACTGGATTGAGCTCCCAAGGTCCCAATGAGGAGCAGAAGGAGAGAAAACACGAGCAAGAAAGTCAGGACCACGAGGGGTGCACCCACCCACTGAGACAGTGGGGCTGATCTATTGGGAGCTCACCAAGGCCAGCTGGACTGTGACTGAAAAAGCATGGGAAAAAAACGGACTCTCTGAACATGGCCGACAATGAAGGCTGATGAGAAGCCAAGGACAATGGCATGGGGTTTTGATCCTACTTCATGTTCTGGCTTTGTGGGAGCCTAGCCAGTTTGGATGCTCACCTACCTAGACCTGGATGGACGGGGGAGGAACTTGGAGTTTCCACAGGGCAGGGAACCCTGACTGCTCTTTGGACTGGAGAGGGAGGGGGAGAGTAGTCGGGGGACGGGGAGGGGAGTGGGAGGAGGAGAGGGAAATGGGAGGCTGGGAGCAGGCAGAATTCTTTTTTTTTTTCAATTAAAAATAATGAAGGGAGCATGATAGCACTCAGCCTCAGAGCCCCCCACATCAATCTGCAGATGCCTGTCTAAAACTTCAGTGACAAAATGCAAACAGTTTTGCAGGTGAGGTATAATGTGGACTTTCTGCTACTGTGATATAATACTAAAAAGCAACTTTGGAGAGAAAGGGCATATTCTGACTCTTTCCAGAAGGGTTACATTCCATCACAAAGTGGAAGGCGAAGCAGCAGGAATTTGTGAATTTGGTCAATGTAATCATATCTTCTACATACACAGGAAGGAAAAAAAAAAGAGAACAATAAATGGTCCAGGAAACAAAATTTCAAAATCTATACTCAGTAATAAAGTTTAGCAAGGAATAGCCTTCTAAACACACCTGACCTTCCCAAACAGTGTCTCCACATGGAGGTCAAGTGCTCAAACATGGGAGCCTGTGGAGGTTATTTTATTATCAAAACAAAAGGAAATTTCAAGGTGGAAAGCTGCACTGGCAAATAGTCTTGGACTATGGAAGTAGCAGGTCTGGGAAACACAGAGGTTATTAATGAGACATACTCACTGCACAGTCTAGTACGATCTCATTTTGGCTAAGATTTCCTACAGAAAACACTTAATATGCAAATAATATATCTCAAGGATTTAATGAGACTAGAAGATGTCATGTGATGAAAGTCGATTGCCTCCCTGTAGAATATATGATTGTCCAATATGCATTTAATCCATGTTAAGTACTTTTGAATAGCTGTCAAACGTGTAAAGCCCTATATTCATAAGGCAGCTGCAATAGTCCCACTGGGAGATGATCCTCAAGCAAAGAGGTAAAGAGAAAGAAAAGCTGAACAAATTATTCTGTGAGCCTCTCACTATCTGTTTGGCACAAGGAGATTAAATTGAGCCCTAAGTAGGTACAAAGTCGCCACGTCACAAGGTACTGGATTTATAAAAGCAAGGACAGAAAAACCGGAAAGTTCTAGCTTGAGGCTGCCCTAGGAACCAGCTTTGAACTCCTCTACAGGAAAGGTATTTAATATATTGACAAAAAGACATTTCATGTTTGACCCTTACTGTCTTCATTTCCTCATTTCTATTTTTAGCCTTTGCGTTAAGCCTTCCTATTTTTGAATATGGTTAATCAGCAGTAGAGAAAGAAATTTTTTCTTTTTAAGGCTAAAGTTCCGTGGATTTATAATCTTCCAATGCTGACAAAAGAAGATTACATATATGTGATTTTAAAAAGAAATTGGTGGGATTTTAATAACAGATTTACTTTTAGTTCTTTAAAGAGCATGACTCTAGGATTAGGAAAGATGATTCAATGGTTCAGAATACTTCTTACTCTGGAAGAGGAGGTTGTATTGATTTCCCAGCACCCACATCAGGGAGCTCACAGCCACTTCTGTGGATCTTATGGCACCTCACATTTCACACACACACACAGATACACACATACACATTAATAATAGAATCTGTCACTGTTTCATAAACAAACAGATGTCAATGAATTATTTCTAAAAAGTTATCAAAATAAAAAAGCCAACAGCTTGAAATACAGTTCAGTGAGAAAGAATGCTGCTGACTCTGCAAGTATGAAGGACTGATTTCAAAATCCCAGAATTCATGTTAAATACTGAACACAGCTATGCACACTTGTAACCCAAACATGATAGAATAGGGATGACTAGATCCCACGTGGTCTCTAGCCAGATAGACCAAAGGAAGCAATGAGTTTCTGGTTCAGTGTGAGATCCTGTAGTAACAAATAGGCTAGACAATGATAAATGTAGACACCTGGTATCCTGTTCTGGTTTCTGCATATGTGGACATGGGACCTACATTCACACATTTACATGCCTCTCTCTCTTCCCCTCTCTCTCTCTCTCTCTCCGTTTCTCTGTCTCTGTCTCTCTCTGTCTCTCTCTCTCTCACACACACACACACACTATACTCATATACATTTACAAAAACACAGACACATACACAAAGAAATAACATTTAAATAAATAAAAATTAAATAAATAAACAGGGCAACAGGTAACTGAAACCATGATTTAAAAAAAACCTAGAGGATCTTAATCATCACTTAGCTGAGAATTACATCAACCTTGCTTGTTACTCTGACTTTATCTTCTAGATTAACCTCACTACTTTGGAGATATTGGTGTCTGGTCTCTTTCCTGTAGATACTAAATTTTCTTTCTTTTTGATGATTTCTCAACATTAATACTCAACTGCTAAAGATATCTATCTCTCCATCTATAATTTACCTATCTACCAATTCATCACTAATCTCTATATCATCTATATATCATCTTTCATCTGTTTATCATCTTATTCTAGTAATCATCTTTCACTTATATCTATTTACCTACATATCATCTATTTATCTTCTAACTAGCTAATCTTTAATATATGTCTATTCATTTATTAGCTATCTATCTATCATTTATTTGCTATCTATCTACTATCTATATATTGACCTATATATCTATTGCCTTTTTATCATCTGTTATCTATTCATTATTTATCTGTCTACCTATCTACTTTCTAAACCTTAATGCATAACCAATTCAAGCTTCATAGACGGTATAAGCTGGGAATTTGGAGCCAGTACAGTTAAATAGTGCTTGTCTTCTAGCATGAGGACCTAAATTTGATATTTCAGGAACAATGCAAAATTACAAATAAGTCAGTGCTTGGTGGTATGTACTTATAATTAATTACTGTGTTAGAAAGTGTCAATACATGGGCATGTTTAGATAGTTGTCCTAGCCCATTTTTCATTTGCAGGCCAGTGAGAGAACATGTTTTAAAAATAAGCAAGGAAACACAGGCTGCAAATTCACAGAGAGGATCAAGAGGTAGGCTGCTCAAACACCCCACGCCATCAATCAGACCCTGTAAATTACAAGTACCACTCTGCCCCCAAGCCCTCTTATCCCCTGCAACCTCAAAGGACCTCTAAAACATGAGCTGAAACTTCACATAGAATACCAAGAGAGAAGACCAATAGAGGAACCCTGAAGCACAGGCTACAACTACATAGAGAGCACCAAGAGAGAAACTCTGAAACACAGGCTGGGACTGTATAGAGTGTATCAACAGATCAAACCAAGAGAAGAGAACAGGCCAAGAGAGACCTCAGTGGATCCCTGAAACAAAGACAGAACAGTACCGAGCAGACCAAGAACAGTTGAGTGAGGTAACCCAGACACAGAAAGACAATTATCATATGTTCTCATTCATAAGTGATTTTTAAACATAAAGCTCAGAAAACCAGCCTACAAATCACAACTCCAAAAAACTTAGACAACAATGAGGACACTATGAAAGACTTACATAGATCTAATCTACATGGGAAGTAGAGAAAGACAAGATCTCCTGAGTAAATTGGGAGCATGGGGACCTTGGGGGAGGGTTGAAGTGGGGAAGGGGAGTGGCAAGAAGGGGAGCAGAGAAAAATGTAGAGCTCAATAAAAATCAATATAAAAAAGATACTATAGAGGAAATAGATTCATTGGTCAAAGAAAATGTTACTACCAACAAATTCTTAATACAAAATATCCAGGAAATCTGGGACACCCTGAAATGACCAATCCTTAAAATAATAGGGATAGAAAAAGGAGAACTACAGCTCAAAGGCACAGAAAATATATTCAACAAAGTTTTAGGAGAAAGAAATTTCAACCTAAAGAAAGATATTCCTATTCAGGTACAAGAAGCTTACAAAACACAAAATAGAGTGAACCAAAAAGAATTTCATTTGCAACATAATAATCAAAACACTAAACATAGATTATTGAGAACTACAACTGAAAATGGCCAAGTAACATATAAAGGCAGACCTCCCAGAAGTAAACACAACTGCGTTGGGAGAGTGTGCCAATTCACACAATGAGAAGGTGCAGGAGGGAAAATGGAAGCAAAAGATATTCGACAGTTTATGTAATTTTTGTTGTTTGTTCAAAACAGCACTGAGGGGAAAGGAGAAAAGAGAGAGAGAGAGAGAG
>NW_026068175.1:571501-582971 GCF_014885135.2 Alexandromys fortis | reverse complement strand
ATAATCTCAAGAGCTGAAGATACAATAGAAGAAATAGACTCATCAGCAAAAGAAAACATTTAATCTAACAAAAGCCTAACACAAAATAACCAGGAAATATGGGACACAATGAAAAGACCAACCTAAGAATAATAGGTATAAAAGAAGGAGAAATTCATCTCAAAAGCACAGTAAATATATTTAACAAAATCAAAGAAGAACACTTTCCCAACCTAAAGAAAGATAGACCTATAAAGATTCGAGAAGCTTACAGAACACCAAATAGACTTGAACAAAAGAAAAAAAAGTCCCCTTCTCACATAATAATCAAAACGCAAAACATAGAATAAAGAAAGAATATTAAGAGCTGCAAAGGAAAACGGCCAAGTAACATAAAGAAAGACCTATCAGAATTACACCCAACTTCTCAATGAAAACAATGAAAGTCATAAGGTCCTGGACAGATGTGCTGCAGACACTAAGATTCCATGGCTACAGGCCCAGACTACTACACCCAGTAAACCTTTCAAACACC
The DNA here is from genome assembly GCF_014885135.2 of Alexandromys fortis. Lineage (NCBI taxonomy): Eukaryota > Metazoa > Chordata > Mammalia > Rodentia > Cricetidae > Alexandromys > Alexandromys fortis. Next base: position 582,457 of record NW_026068175.1, on the reverse strand, counting down.
ATCGATGAAGAAAGCAAGATATTCCATGACAAAACCAGATTTTAACAATACTTATTCACAAATCCAGCCCTATAAAAAGTACTAGAAGGAAAACTCACACCTAGGGAACCTAATTGCATCCACAAAAACACAACAAACAGATACCTCATACCATCAAACCCCAAAGAATGGAAACATGCAAACACTACCACCTGAAAGTAACATTAATTAATACTTAATAGTCATTAATATCTCTTAATATCAATGGACTCAATTTATCTATAAAAAGACATAGGCTAAGAGAATTACAAAGGCAGGATCCATCCTTCTGCTGTATTCATGAAATGTAACTCAACCTTAAACACGGACATTATCTCAGAGTAAAGGATTGGGCAAGGACTTTCAAATAAAATGGACCTAAGAAACTAGCAGGTATAGATATCCTAATATCTAACAAAATAGACTTCAAACTAAAATCAATCAGAAGAGATGGAGAAGGACACTTTATTCTGATCAGAGGAACAGTCTATCAAGATAAAGTCTCAATTGTTAACATGTATGCCCCAAATACAAGAGCACCAACTTATATAAAAGCAACGTTACTCAAGCTTAAATTGCACATCAATTTGAGCTTAATAATAGTAGGAGATTTCAACAGCACACTCTACCAAATGGACAAGTTAACCAGTCAGAAACTTAACAGAAAAGTAAGAGAATTAACAGGTATCATGACACAAATAGACTTAACAGACATCTACAGAACATTCCACCCCAACACAAAAGAATGTATCTTTTTCTCAGCACATCATGGAACCTCCTCTAAAATTGATCAAATGTCTGATAACAAAGCAAACCTTAACAGATACAAAAAAAAAAGAGAATAAATCCCTTTATCTTATCAGATCACCATGGTTTAAAGTTAAAATTTAACAACAACACTAATCGCAGAAAGCCTACAAACTCATGGAAATTGAACAATGTTCAATTGAACAACCCTGGGTCAAGGAAGAAATAAAGAAAAAAAATTAAAGACTTTCTAGAATTCAGCAAAAATGAAGGTACAACATAACCAAATCTATGAAACACTATGAAAGCAGTGCTAAGAGGAAAGTTTGTAGCACCAAGTGCCTACATAAAGAAAGTGGAGAAAGCTCACACTAGCAACTAAACTGCACTCCTGAAAGATCTAGAACAAAAACAAGCTGACTCATCCAGGAGCAGTAGACAACAGGAAATATTTGAATTGATGGCTGAAATCAATAAAATAGAAACAAGGAAAAAATGCAAAGAATCAATAAAACAAAGAACTGGTACTTTGTGAAAGTTAACAAGATAACCAAACCTTTATCCAAACCAATCAAGATGTAGAGAGAGAACATAGAACATCTAAATTAACAAAATCAGAAATGAAAATGGGAACATAACAACAGACAAAAAATAAATTAAGAGAATCATTAGTTCATCCTACAAAATCTAAACTCTACAAAATTGGAAAATGTAAAAGAAACGGACAATTTTCTGGTTAGGTACCACATACCAAAATTAAATTAAGACCAGGTGAATAATTTAAATAGACCTATAACCTACAAAAAATAGAAGCAGTCATAGGTAGCCTCCCAACGAAACAAATAAGTCCAGGGCAAGATAGTTTCAGTGCAGAATTCTACCAGAACTTCAAAGAAGAACCAATACCTATACTACTCAAATTGTTCCACATAATAGAAAAGGAAGGAACATTGTCGAACTCTTTCTGTGAAGCTACAGTTACCCTGACACTGAAACCAAACACTCAACCACAAAAGAGAATTACACACCAGTCTCACTCATGAACATAGATGCAAAATGCTCAATAAAATGCTGGCAAACTAAATTCAAGAACACATCCAAAAAATTATCCAATACAATCATGTTGGCTTCATCCCAGAGATGCACAAATGTTTCAACATACAATTTTTTAGTGTAATCCACCATACAAATAAACTGAAAGAAAAAATATGATTATCTCATTAGATAATGAAAAAATCATGTGGCAAAATCCAACAACCTTCATGATATAGGTCCCAGAAAGATCAGGGATATAACGAAGATATTTAAACATATTTAAAGCAATATATAGAAAGCTGACAGCTAACATCAAATTAAATGGAGAGAAACTCAAATAAGTTCCACTAAAATCAGGAATAAGACAGGGTTGTCCACTCTCTAGATCTATTTAACATAGTGAAGTTCTGACTAGAACAATAGGGCAGCAAAAGGAGATCGAAGGGATTCAAACTGGAAAGGATGAAGTCAAAGTTTTTCTATTTGCAGATGATATAATATTGTACATAAGTGATATGAAAACTTTACCAGGCAACTCCTACAGCTGATAAATACCTTCAATATGTGGCAGGATGCAAGATCAACTAAAAAAAAAAATCAGTAGCCCTTGTATATGCAAATGATAGAGAATCTGAGAAAGAAATCAGAGAACATTACCCTTCACAATAGTTACAAGTAATATAAAATATCTTGGGGTAAATTTAAACAAACAACTGAAAGACATATTCAACAAGAACTTTATGTCTTTGAAGGAAGAAATTGAAGAACTTAAGAAAAAATGGAAAGATCCTCCATATTCTTGGTTAGGTAGGACCAGCATTATAAAAATGGCAATCCTACGAAAAGAAAACTATAGATTCAATTTCATCCCCAACACAATTCTTCACAGACCTTCAAAGAATAATATACAACTTCATCTGGAAAAAACTAAAACCCCATGATAGCTAAAACAATCCTGTACAATAAAGGAACTTCAAGAGGCATCACCATTCATGACATCAAGCTTTATGATAGAGCTACAGTAATGAAAATAGCTTGGTTTTGGCATAAAAAGAGACAGGATGAACAATAGAATAGAATCAAAGACCTGAATATTAATCCACACACCAATTAACACCTGATTTTTGACAAAGAAGCTAAAATTATACAATGGGAAAAAGAAAGTGACTTTAAAAAATGGTACCCGCATAACTGGATATCAACATGTGGAAGAACGCCAATATCTATCTCTATGCATAAAACTCAAGTCCAAATGGATTAAAGACCTCAGCATAAATCCAACCATACTGAACCTGATATAAGAGAATGTGGAAAGTAACCTTCAATGCATGTGAACAAGAGACTTTTTTCCTAAATGTAACAATAGCACAGACACTGAGAGCAACAATAAATAAATGGAACCTCCTAAAACTGAGAACCTTCTGTAAAGCAAAGAACACAGTCAACACGACAAAAAGACAGCCTACCAAATGGGAAAAATCTTCACAAACCCCACAACAGGCAGAGGTCTGATCTCCAAAATATATAAAGAACACAAGAAAATAGGTATCAAAATTACAAATAATCCAATTAAAATTGGGGTACAGAACTTAACAGAGACTTTTCAACAGAATAATGTCAAATGGCCAAAAGACACTTAAGAAAAGGTTCACCATCCTTTGCCATCAGGGAAATGCAAATTAAAATTACTCAGAGATACCATCTTACTCAAGTGAAATTGGCTAAGTTCAAAAACACCAATGATAGCCTTTGCTGGAGAGGATATGGAGTAAGGGGAACACTCCTCCACTGCAGGAGGGAATGCAAACTTGTTCAACGACTCTAAAAATAAGTATGACATTTTCTGAGAAAATTGGGAATCAACTTACTTTACGACTCAGTAATACCACTCTTGGTGGTATACCCAAAGGATGCTCAATACTAGAAGGACATCTGTTCAACTCTGTTCATTGCAGCTTTATTTGTAATAATCAGAACCTGAAAACAACCTAGATGCCCCTCAACCAAAGAATGGACAAAGAAAATGTGGTACATTTTTACAATAGAGTGGTAAAAAGCAAGATATCTTAAAATTTGCATGCAAATGGATGGAACTAGAAGAAACCATCCTGAGTGAGATAGCGCAGACTCAGAACTATGAACATGGTATGTACTCACACATAAATGGATACTACCTGTAAAGCAAAAGATAACGAACCTATAGTCCATAACCCTAGAGAAGCTACGTAACAAGGTGAACCCTAAGAGAAACATATAAATCCTTTTGGGAAGAGGAAATAGACAAAATAGCTTGACCAAATTGGGAACATGAGAATATGAGGAGAAGGGAGGGTGGAAGAGAAGGATGAGGGGTGAAGGGGTTTTGAGGATAACTTGAGGGATCAGGATAGTCAAGATGGAGGAAGGACAGACAGGAGAGCAAGGAAAGATGTTTTGATTGAGGGATCCATTATGGGGCTAGCAAGAAACCAAGCACTAGAAATCAGAAATCCCTAAGAATGGCTCCAGCTAAAACCCTAAGCAATAGAGAAGAGGGTAGTCTGAACTGGCCTTGCCCTGTAGTCAGATTAATGAATATCTTAAATGTCACCATAGAACTTTCATCCAGAAATTGATGGAAACATTGGAGCACTGGGATGAGCCCCAAATTCTAGCTGAAGAGTGGGTTGAGTGAAAATATGAGCAAACACCCACTGAAACAGTTTATCTGGGCTAATGGGAGCTCCACAACTTTTGCCAAACAGGGAAGAAACCAGCATAGAACCAAACTACACTCTCTAAATGTGGGTGACAGTTGATGGCTGGGCCAGACTGCAGGGCCACTGGTAGTGGTACCAGAATTTATCCCTATTGCATTACTGGCTTTTTGAGAACCATTCTGTGGATGAACAACTTTCTCAGCCTGAATATAGTAGTGAGAGCCTTGGACCTTCCCCAAAGCAATGTGCCTTACCCTGCCTGAGGAGTGGATGGGGGGCGGGGGTTGAAGGGAACATGGAGTGAATAGGAAGAGGGGAGGGAGTGGGAACTGGGATTGATATGGAAAATAAAAAGATAGTTGTTTTCTTTAAAAATAAAAAGAATATATTCTAAAAATAAAAATAAGCAATTTTAGGTGGTACATATGTGTCCTTGTACATATGCGAACCACCACACATGCAATGCACATACCCACACTGCCAAGAAGCTATCTGCTGGATGGTGGTATTAGTAGCTTGAATTTTGTAATTCTTTATATGGAAAGGAATAGAGGAAGTGGAGAGCAAAGGAGCTTATGCTATCTGTTCTGCCCATGTGGTATAACCCTGGGGAGAGATGTTTTTCTTCTATGCAGTTTTATAGTTGACTTTGTGGTTTTTCATGTTTGTTGTGGGTTATCTGTGTGGCACTCTGCCCCTCAACACTGGAGCAGAAGTTTTGTTAGTATGAGCTGGCACCTGGCAATCTCATCACACAGCGGAGTTGGTGGGAAGGAATTCAGCAACCCGTAGGGTTATATCCAGCAGATGGTGGATATGCCATGTGAGCTGCTATTCACGGGGAGTCCTGGTACCAGTCACTGGGCTTTTCCAGCCAACGTATGTCTGCAAGTTTATCTGTACAGAAAAGATGTTTCAGTTCATAAAATATCTCTCTTTATGTATTTGGATACTGAGAATCAGTCTACAGAAACCGAGGGCTTATCTACCCTTGAAAACAAATTCCAGATTCTATCTTTCATTTGAGGTGCTGTTTATATCTCTTCTGGGCTGCCAAATACTGTGTGTGTGTGTGTGTGTGTGTGTGTGTGTGTGTGTGTGTGCGTGTGTGTGTGTTTATGTGTGTGTATATGGTGTATGTGTGAATGCAGAGATACACTTTTGTGAAGACCTGAGGTCAAGATTGAATCTCATATCTTCCTCAGTTGCTTCTCCAAGTGGTTTTTCTAAAGAAAAGGTTGCTGTGAACTGGGAGCTCACCTATTTGGCTAGTCTTGCTGGACAGCAGCACTCCATGATTCTCCTTTCTCTGACTCTCTAACACTGGAATTACAGGTGTGTGCCACGATTTTGACATTTATGTGGTTACTGGACATGAAAACTATGGTTTTGCTGCATACACGGCAAGCACTTGCCAGGCTGAGCCAACTCCTTAGCCCTCACACTGTCATTTGATAGCAAATAAGTCAGTTGCCTTCATAATAGGGCAGCCAAGAATTTATTGTACCACTCCTTCAAGATTCCTTTTTCATAACACAAAAGGAATAATACTTGTAGAAATGTGATAAATTTGTATTTATTGCCCACATAAATTTTAAAATAAAAATTTTATATTATTCATGTAATTCTCATTCTTTTAAATGTGTTATATGTGTTTAACAAAGACATTGTCTAGAATTGTTAGCTTGGCTAATTTACAATTGTTAACTAGTGTTTATTAACTAAATATATTATTTTATATCATATGCATGAAAAATTTTAAATATTTTAAAAAACTAATCCATTCTGTGAAAATTTCACACATGTATGCAATGTATTATGACCATAGTCACTGCAATTTTCTCTTTCCATCTCCACAAAGAAACCTTCTGACACATTTCTTTGTAAGTTTATGTCCTCTATCTTATTCTACCTTTTTTATTAGACATACTTGTATGTATAACTCAATTATTGCTGCCTCTATGCACTTGGACCTGAGCCATTGGTGAATGACAACCTTCCAGTGCCCACAATCCCAAATAAATGTCCATTGTCATATGATATAGATGGATAATATTTATATGTATCATTACTGGTTAATGGATCACCCAATGAGAATTGAAGAGAGCAAATGTTTTCAACCTGAATGTTTAGAAAGAGCTTCTAATTTATCCATCACCACATCAAGTGTTTGGTTTCAGGTGATGCTATGGAGGAAGCAAGATGAAACGATGAAGCATATTGCAACATTATTTGAAAGAAACTTCAAACTGTGGTTTGTGTAATTGCACATTAAAGATTTTTCCCTTTTAATTTTTTTATTATTTTTGAGAACTTTGGAAATGTCTTTCGATTATATTCACTTCTACCCCAACTCCTCACAGATTCACACACCCAAGTTTATGATTTTTGGTTTGTAAACCCATCACTTCCAGTTTATGATGCCATACACTTTTAGATATGTAACCCATCATACATAGCCTCTCCTCCAAGGCTCAGATGATAGAATATTAACAACTGCAAATTATTCTTCCTGAATTTTAAAACCAAATCTTATATGATCTATCTTTCATAAACATTTTTTATCAACTGGATTCATCATTGCTATAGCGCTTATTAATACTACTAATATCATTTTCACATGTCCACCACTATTGTGCTAAAATGGATGAAAATTTCTTGTTTATTGTTGATATTATTTTAAATATTTGATAGAATATTCAGGGTAATGTATGTTTACACAATATAGAGATTTGGTATTGGAAACAGGAAAAAATATTTCTTTTTGCAAACTTTAAATATTATTGAAGATGTCTAGTGTCTTAGTTTATTTTCTGTTGTGACAAAATGCTCCAGCCAAGACAGCATCAGACAAAAATGGTTATTATGCCCAGAGTTCAAGAGATGGGTAATTTTGGTTGAATGTGTCCCATAATTACTCAAACTTTTTCTTTGGTGCAAATGAGTGAAGTAACTTAATCATATAACTTCTAGACAAAGAAAAATCCAACCCAAAAGAGCAAAATTGAATCTTCAGCCTTGCCCTTTTGAGTGTTTGTAACCTCCGTTTCTTAACCACTGCTTTAAAAGTTTTCATTTTGCCTTTCCTCTTTATGTTTTTCCAAATTATTTCATTTACTTTTTCTTTGTTTCTTATTCCACAGATCTCCCAACACAGGAAAACCTCTCTCTCTCTCTCTCTCTCTCTCTCTCTCTCTCTCTCTCTCTCTCTCTCTCTCTCTGTAATCTATCCATCATCTACCCCACTCTCATTGATTTATCATCTATTTATACATCTATAATCTTTCATGTATGAATCTTTCTACCTATGGCCTATCAATCATCTGTATATCTTAATCTGTTCACTGAGTAATCTATTTTCTCTGTCTAAAGGAAAGATACACAGAGAGAAGAACTGTCTGGTAGGATATCCCTGTAATTTCAGCCCTTTGGAGGACAATGCAAAGATTGTAAATTTGTGACCAGATTGGGCTACCCAGTGAGCAGCAGAACAGCATCTGTGGTCCAGTATTCACTCTGTTTCCATCTCATTAAAAATGACAGCAGTTCGGTTAAACTTCATTGACTACTTCCCTACTGGGGTGCACAGGGGTGGAAGCAGAGAAACTCTGACTTGTAGGAAGGAAAAAAAACTCTTTTCAGTAACAGGCGATCAAATACTTTCTGTAAAAAAGCTGGGTGAATAAACTCACATTTGAATAACTGAAAATAACAAAGACTCTTGCCACTAAATCTCTATGCACATGGGCATAGAAAGAGTAAACAAAAAAACCTTCCTCCAAACCATTTTGTAATGTTCTTAAATTGAATAATGGAGCAAAACATGACACGTATAATAACATGTGTGATTGGAAGAAGACTCAGGCCAGGGTTACACACCTGGGATTGATGTCACCATGGCATCTTGGACGACTTCAGCTTTGTATGCCTTTGTACTCCTGCACATGTATCACCCATTGAAGGATGGAGCTGAAAGGGAGGAGCCCAGCTATGTGCACAAATTAAACCAAAGGAAGGAAAGTCTCTACTAAATATTTAAAACACACAATCAAAAGGTTCAGGCTTCTGCACTTCATGACATTTTAATTTTCATCGAGTGCAGCTGTGCACTTTCCACAGTGCAAAGTCTCATGAAGGGTACATTAATTAAATCATTATACCCTGAGAGATAGGTATAATTATGAATCTCCTCAGCATACTATTTTGAGTTACCAAAATTTAATAAGTTAGATGTTGGGTTTTTTTGTTTATTTGTTTTTGTTTTGTATGGTTTAGGGCTTTTTTTTTCTGTTTCCTGAGATGGCACTGGAACTGGGGAGCAAAGAAAAATAGCCAAATTCAAAATGGAAAAGGCACAAGGGGGAAGAGCAGTCAAGTCCCCATCCCAAAGGCTACTGCTTGGTGCTTCAGAGAGGATCATTTTGTCCTGTAGACTGGGACTAAGTACTCCAGTTGCACAGTGACCGCAAGAGGACAGTGGAGCTGGCTTGATGGGTTATGGGTAATGTGAGCACGAGCAGCTACATTCAACCCCAAATATGTGGGAAACATCTAAGTGTGGCAAAGAGCATGTGTAATCCTAGAGACAAAGGCTTGAGACTAAAGGATTCTTGCCAGAAAAGTCCAGCCCTAGCTTGATGGATGAGTCCCAAGTTAGTGGGAGAGCTTGTCTAAGAAACAAGATAGGCACAACCTGAAGAACAATATCCAGGGTTGAACTTTGTCTTTCACTTGTGGGTGGACACACACACACACATGCACACACACACACACAGAGAGAGAGAGAGAAGAAAGAGAGAGAAAAAACTGTGCATAGACACTTGCATGCCCCTGTGAGACGAGACTGCTCTAAAGAATTATCAAAAGGGAGCAAAAATGAGAAAACTTCCCTAACTTCTATTTCTGAAAGGAACGCAATATGTGCTTTCAGATTAGAGAATTTAAAACACAGCAAGATATTTTTTTAAAAAGTCTTCCAATCTCATTCTGAGAAATGGATGCAATCATGACTGTCCTTAGCATGTTAATATTGGAAGCTTTTCACATTGATCACTATATTCTGTAGAATAATACAATTAACCTGTATTTACAATCAGAAAAATCGAACAACTATGGAAGAGGATTCTATGTTATAGCCTCTTTTCTTTTTCTATTTATTTATTTATTTATTAAAGATTTCTGTCTCTTCCCCGCCACCGCCTCCCATTTCCCTCCCTTTCCCCCAATCAAGCCCTCCTCCCTAGTCAGCTAAAGAGCCATCAGGGTTCCCTGCCCTGTGGGAAGTCCAAGGACCACCCACCTCCATCCAGGTCTAGTAAGGTGAGCATCCAAACTGCCTAGGCTCCCACAAAGCCAGTACGTGCAGTAGGATCAAAACCCATTGCCATTGTTCTTGGGTTCTCAGTAGTCCTCATTGCCTACAGATGTAATTGTTTCAAATAAGTCAACCAGGAGAAAAAAGTTGTTGTCAGAAACATTTAAGATGGAAAAGAGTATTATAGTTGGGGGTGGAAAGCCCATTTTAATGTTTTCTAAGAAAATGAGCCTTACATCAGTGCATATCTACAGCATCTAAATAAATCTCTCTGCAGCTCAGTCCTTTTTTCCTGTATAAATAGTTAATTTCCTGGGCTATGATCCTCTGTTATTTGAAATCAAGGAAAAGGGTAATATAGAATATTAGTAGCTTGTTAAGTCCAAGCAGAAGACGAGTAGATTGCATTTCCTGAGTCTGCTATTAGAGCCGATACATTATTTCCTGTTTGAGGCTCCTTTCTTATCAGTGACCACTGTCTATAAAGAAAATTAGTGGGGAACTATTCTTATGTAGATTTTGGCTATGAGAACAAAGGCTTGACAGACTCCTTTTCACAACATGGCTTCATGGTGTGGGGAGAGGTATCTGGTTGCCCTACAGGAAAAGTATTTATACACTGCTGGGATATTTTAGAAGGGGAAAATGCCATGATATCACAAAATTTGTACAGAATAGGCAGTGACTTACCCAAAGGACAGATGTCCCATAGCTCTGCAAAAATAAGTTCTCCAGGTGGAGTGTACTTATACACTTACTGTGGTAAAGAGTCCAATAGATCTGTCTGCTGTGCATTTACTGTATAATACTTGAGGGCTCATCATATGTGTCATCTGTTCTTTCCTTTAAGATGCAAGGAGAGCCCTGTCCTCTGTTCAGATACTCTATATTTCCATGGATCTGTCAGTTATAATTAGACTTTGAAAGCCAGTATTAGAAAAAATTAAAAATTAGAATGAACAATGTGGCTGCCATATTGGAGCCACTGTTAAAAGACACCTAACAACTTTTATAGTTAGTGTCACATTCAAATAATCTAGTTTCTTTCTGTGCCACCATTCTTTTTTCCTGATATTTTCTATTTTTGTCTGTGTAATTTGTTATTGATTTGCATTTATATAGAGATTGTGTGTGTGTGTGTGT
>NW_026068175.1:561639-570680 GCF_014885135.2 Alexandromys fortis | reverse complement strand
ATTTATTTATTTGTTTATTAAAGATTTCTGTCTCTTCCCCACCGCCGCCTCCCCTTTCCCTCCTCCTTCTCCAATCAAGTCCCCCTCCCTCGTCAGCCCAAAGAGCAATCAGGGTTCCCTGCCCTGTGGGAAGTCCAAGGACCACCCACCTCCATCCAGGTCTAGCCAAGCTGCCTAGGCTCCCACAAAACCAATAGGTGCAGTAGGATCAAAAACCCATTGCCATTGTTCTTGAGGTCTCAGTAGTCCTCATTGTCCGCTATGTTCAGTGAGATTGGTTTTAACCCAGGCTTTTTCAGACCCAGGCCAGCTGGCCTTGGTGAGTTCCTGATAGAACATCCCCATTGTCTCAGTGTGTGGGTGTACCCCTCGCAGTCCGTTCTTAGAGAAGCTAAATAAGAAGGAGAACCCAAGGAAAAACATATAGGCATCCTCTTGAACATTAACCTTCATCAGGCGATGGAAGGAGACAAGAGACAGAGACCCAATACGGACTGAAATCTCAAGGTCCAAATCAGGAGCAGAAAAAGACAGAGCACGAGCAAGGAACTCAGGACCGCGAGAGGTACACCCACACACTGAAGCTTTAGAGTTTTTGTGAGAAGCTCATGACCACGGAAGTAGCTGCTGTTGCTCTGGGTAAAGAATGCAAGGGTTATGTGGTTCGAATCAGTGGAAATGAACAAGGATTTCCCATGAATCAGTGCGTCTTAACCCATGGCGGATTGTGTATGATACTGAATAAGGGGTATTCCTGTTATAGACCAAGGAGAATTGGAAAGAAGTACTATTCATGGATTCCAATCTGAGTTTTCTCAACTTTCTCACCTTGATTATTACAGAGAGAGAGAGAGAGAGAGAGAGAGAGAGAGAGAGAGAGAGAGAGAGAGAGAGAGAGAGTGATTCCTGGCTAAGGAGCTCCTGTCTCAAAGAACTCAGCGCCAACCTCAATGCTTCCACTCAAAAACAGTAAGGAGAGGCCAATGGTGTTATGCCTACAGGTACATTACAGTGCCTTATTTTTTCTAGTTTCCGTAGCTCAAGAAAAAGTCACAAAATATTTAGACCATGAGACTCTGAAGGGGGATAAATTACAGTCCTCACATCCCCATCCTTTAAGTCTGTCATTTCCTAGGCAGAGAAGACAAGCTCAGCATCTGGATGAGCCATCAGGTCCACAGGGATGAGGCCAAGCCAGGATGTTTAAAGAGGGTGGATTTACGCTCTTGACATGGCTGTAGAGATCCTAGGCAGAGGTGGCTTAGGTATCTGACATGGGTATTTTATCATTATTTGTTCTGCTCCCCAGGGACTATAAGGAAAAGACTGGCAAGCAATCAGGAGATTTTCCTGACAGCTGAGAAGACATATGTGTGTATGGGGAGGCTGGCAGATGTACCCTTCTCAGGACGCTTAGCATGCTGTATATCCTCACTCAGAGCCTTGTGCTGGCACAGGAATGCAGCTTTGACTTTTCAAGTAACCTCAGCAGGAAATCTTTTTGTTCTTCAGGGAAACTTTTATCATGGGCTGAGAACAACTCCATATATGTAGTACTCGTAGAAGAAAGACATACACCATCTCCATTTGGACTCATTCATCATTTTTATTATGGCCAAATTATTCAAGCCTATAAGATATAATGAAAAAATATCTTGTTAATACTAAAATGTCCAAGAGAGTACTTAGGGAAATTAAATGGACTGGAAAACATATGCTGTGTGTCTCACAAATTAGAATTTGTAAATAAATGATTTTGGTTTAATTGCATGGCAATTTACGGAGACATTTCTGGTAAAAATGATCATATCACCATCTCTGACAAGAATTTCATACAGATTGAGCTATTTGGCTTTCTGATTATAAAGTTTCAGAAAATTTGTCATTAATCTTTCTAATTTTAAAGCAGAATTTTATGTTCAGATTTATATGGACCAAATGAGCATGATCAGCCAAACTGGTAGAACTGATTAATTCCAGGATCAGTGATATACTCTGTATCCACAAATAAGGTAGAGAGAGATGGTATGGTTTCTGGAATCGTCCTTTGACTTCAAAACGTGAGTTTATACAAGACTAGCACACATGAAAATAGACACACACACACACAAACACACACAATACCCATGAAACACGTGACAAATAGACTAATATTCTTTTTCACTCATTAATAAAATTAACTTTTTAAAACTTAATTCTGTTAAATATCCATTTTTAGACTACTCAAATATTTCACAAAGATGTTTTAATGAGGATATTCTTCCCATGAAGCAAAATGCTCATGAAATCATTTTAGATGCCCATCATTTGAGGCATGAAAAGTTGTAAATGAGATAAAATTGCTTGCACTTCAATAATTTTATCCAAAATGATTATTCTCTGTTTCAGTCATTATTAAAAAGAAATCAGAAATGGCACAAGCTACCAAATAAGTAAGATATAGCTCTATAATACAAGAATATAATAATGGAAAAAAATAGTTCACTGAAATGTTACTTGGTCCAAATTTTGCTTCTTAATATCACTATTGGACACATATGGAACAAGAACCCAAATAGGAGGAATAATTTTTGTCCTTATTCATATGCTTATGCAGGGTTTAGCTTTAGCTTTATGTAATGCCTTTCTTGCTTTTAAGAACTTAATTTAAGTCACAACTCTTATCAGCTTCTTCCCTCAGTATAATCTTAATAGAAGTAGACAGAAATTGGAGTGCTTGGAAATTACATGGTCCGTCGCTCAACCTATGTTCATATGCCTCCTTTTTTACCAATCACATCATTTTTTCAAGACCAAGATAGACTATCATTCATTTTAAATATGAAGAAAAACATGTGAATGAATTTTGTGATCATCCTCGACCTATATAATACTTTATGAGTTTTTTTTTTTTTGTCACACGTGCGCAGCTTCTATTGTAGTCTATGTCTATGTGTATACACACATATGTCTGTCAGTGCATGTGTAGGCCAGAAGAAAAGAAAACATCATGTTCCCTGAAGCTGGGATTATACTTAGCTGTGACATTCCTGACTTTTGTACTGGGCACAGAACAAAAGTCTTTAGAAAGCACATGACTCTTAAAATCTAACACATCTCTTTAGTTCCAAACAGATTTCATTCAATATATGCATTCTGTGTAGTGTGTGTATTTTATGTGTATGATGCAGATGCACACATGTATGTGGGTCCCTCTGTCTGTATCTTGGGGAGCTACAGGGGGATGTCAGGTTTAGATTAGTGACCCCACTTTTTACGTGAATGACAACTCAGCCCCTCAATCTTACACAGAAAGTACTGTTACCCATTGAGCTATATCTCTAGACCCTTAAGGCAAGATGAGATTTATTGTAAGTGTGCTATGAGATATTTTATATATAAACTCACTTATGGGAAAGTGAAGCCTAGACACACTGCAAAGATGAAGGACTAAGGAACTAAGTTGATGTTTTAGGTTTCTTGGAAGCAGAAGGATACCTATAAAGGAGGAAAAATAAAATTATGCTGTGCATCAGATAAACCACCTCCTTAGAATGATTACTACTCTCCATAGCCAAATGCATTAACAGTAGAACACACAGGCATACCGGGCTTTCACTTTCCAAGTTAGAGACTTCTAAGAAACACAAAGGTCAGAATCTCAGACAATACACTGCAAGACATGTGTTCGGATGTCATTTTGGACAAACAACTACATTGGTAGCAAATGAAATACTAATTATTGTGTTTAAATTATTAATACTATGGTCTAAAATAATCAGAATATATATTGTCAGAATAAAACAATTCTATTCTTGTTCATGAACTTTAAATACAGGCTTCAAATCTATAAAAACAATCATATTTAAGTTTCTGATAATTACTCATACTTTGACTGTACTATTGAAAACCCAGGGGAAATTAAATGCTTAATTATAGGAAAGAAAAGAGAAATAATTATATGTTTTAAATTGACATTCAAAAATGAATATAAGAATAACTGAACAGCCTCAAGCACCACCAATTTAGATATTTCTGTAAAATCTAATGTTTTCCTTGAACTAACATTTATTTCTTGTGTTTTTTTTAGTGTTATTGTGAGACATCCCTGGGGAGATACAACACATATATCTACTAAAACTAGAAAGAGAGCCAATGACAGACTAAATTACAGATAGTACCAAAGATCAACATGGTGAACTGGTGGGTTTTACTGTCATAAAAACAGATATGAGGACTAATGGAATTGGATCAAAGACCTGGATATGAATCCACACACACCTGGGAAAAATGATTTTTGATAAAGAGACAAAAAACATAAAATGGAAAAAGAAAGGATATTTAATAAATGGTGCTAACATAAATGGGTAACAACATATAGAAGAAGATGAATCGATTTGTATCTATCTCCATGCACAAAACTTCAGGTCCAAATGAATCAAAGACCTCAACATAAAACCAACTACACTGAACCTCATAGAAGAGAAAGTGGGAAGTACACATTGGTACAAGTCTGATAGGTTTACCTTTATAAGTAACTTGGCCTTTTTTCCTTTGCAGCTCTTAATATTCTTTTTTTTTATTCTGTATGCTTTGTGTTTTGATTATTATATGGCAAGGGGATTTTTTTTTTGATCCAGCCTATTCGGTGTTCTGTATGCTTCTTGAATCTTTATAGGTATATCTTTCTTTAGGTTGGGAAAGTTTTCTTCTATAATTTTATTAAATATATTTTCTGGACCGTTGAGCTGCACTTCTTCTCCTTCTTCTACTTCTATTATTCGTAGGTTTGGTCTTTTTTTTAATATAATTTTTTATTTAAAAAAAAAAAAGATTTCCGCCTCCTCCCGCCTCCCATTTCCCTCCCCGTCTCCCTTTTCCCCCCTCCTCCCTCTCTTCTCCCCCTCCCCCTCCTCCTCCCAGATTTCCTGAATGTTTTGTGATGAGAGTTTTTGGACTTGCTGTTTTCTTTGATCAGTGTGTTTGTTTTCTCTATGGTATCTTCAGAATCTGAGATTCTTTCTTCTATCTCCTGTATTCTGTTGGTTATGCTTGTTTCTGTAGTCTCTGTTTGTTTACTTAAATTTTCCGTGTCCAGCCGACTCTCTGTTTGTGTTTTCTTCTTTGCCCCCATTTTAGTTTTCAAGTCTTGATTCCATTATCTGTTTGATTGTTTTTTCCTTGGTTTTCTAGGGTATCATTCACTGATTTATTCAATTCTTCAAACTTTCTGTTATATTTCTCATCCATTTCTCTAAGGTCGTTCTTTACATGCTGTTTAAGGGTGTCAATCACTTTCATAAAGTCAATTTTTTCTACTTCTTGATTAAGGTGTTCGTATCCTCCTGTTGTGAGGTCATTGGTTTCTGGTGGTTTCATGTTGCTTTTCAGATTGTTGGGTGAATTCTTGCATTGGCGCCTGCCCATCTCTTCCTCCAAATGCTCCCCTATGGATCTTCTTTAACAGGATCAGGTCTCCTTGCCCACTGATGTACCTTCCCAGTGATGGCTCTCCCCAGTGATAGCTCTCCTGGTACCGAGATCAGATCTCCGTGCCCAATGAGGCTCTCCTGGTGCCGAGATCAAGTCTCCGTGCTAGTTGGGTAGCTCATAAACAAAGTGCCTACCTTGCTTGGTGCAGGCAGGCTATTGAAACAAAGGAACTCCCGCCCGCTTGGGTGCCCTGAGGATTCGGACCCAGCTCCCAGACAGGCTGAGCTGGGTGATGTTATGTGCCCAAACAGGGCAGGGGGAAGAAGGAGGGAGGGTTCTGGATGCAAGCTGGGTGGGATAGGAAGAAAGAGGCAGTATGCAGGGAGTAGAGGCCCTGCAGAGAGCCCCTGAAGTCCTAAATTCTGATTCACAGGATCTGCTCATGTGTGTACACTAGTTAATAATGGGCCTGCAAACCCGGAAGTCAACCTTAAGTGTCTCATTTCAGGATGAGTCCAACTTGTGTGGTTTCTGGACATCAAACACAGGTCCTCATGTTCATGTTGCAAGCAGTTTGTCAAATTGGCTATACCTCTGGTCCCTAAAGGGCCTTCTAAGTGCAGGCGGTGAAAAGAGCTTGTTTGCTGGACAAGAACACCAGGGTCCTTGTTGAGATGCTGTCCCGGTTATTTATTCCATGATGGAGGCTGCGTCTTAAAGCCATCACCTCCAGAGTTAATGAATTTTAATGCATGAAAACATTCAATAAATGGTGACATAATGCAGACCTTACTTTGCTGTTTTAAAAGTGAAATTTGCTAAATTAAGAGCAAGCAAAATGGCTACTTCAACTACACAGTAGAAATTGTACCTAGCCTCACATCCTAATTTTGTGTCACTGCTAAATCTTAGGTATTTCTGAGAACAACAAAATATTCATGTTTTCTATTTCCAGACATAGCTCATGAGTTTTAACCTAGAAGTTTGTCACTCCACAAACTTAAGGTATAGGGCTTAGCATGAGCTTTCCACAACCATCTTGTACTGAGGTTGTAGTCTCTGTTCTTTAGTATTCATTTCTGTGCACAGTTCAGTTCATTTGCTATTGTTTTGTTCCAAAAGGAAGTATTTTATCTGCAGGATGTTGCCTTACTGAGCTTTCTATGGCTGTAATACCATGAGGAAAATAAGGTAGCTGTGAAAGGGTTTATTTCAGTTTAGTTCCAGATCTTAGTCTATCAAGGAAAGAAGGAAGGACAACAACTCAAGTAGGACAGGAATCTGGATGTAGAAGCTGATGCAGAGTCCATGGACCACTACTTTCTAGTTTGTTCTCTTTTACTTCTGTACTCTACTTCATCATACAACCAAGGACTACCATCCCTAGGGTAGAACTGCCCACAATGACCTGTGTCCTCACACATAATTAATAATAAATAAATAAGAAAATGCACCACAGATTTGCTTCAATACTATCTAGTGGAGATACTTTTATCACCTGAGGTTCTCTTTTCTGAAATCATCCTACCTTGTTTCATAGTGACATAAAAATAGCCAGCACAAATAGCAAATATTCAGTCATTTTCATATGCATATGACTACAAACAAATGGATATTTATTTTATTGTGAAGTCTTACTTTATAGAGAGAAAGATTTTGATTATAAAAATCAATTTTAAGGATGTATGATTCTTTATGCAAGGCTTGGCTAGCTTTGTTCCATTACTTTCCACTCTCAGACAGCTAGCTTGGGATTCATGTTACAGAGGCAGGCTCCCCTGACTTTCTAAGTGGAATATATATATATATATATATATATATATTATATAAATATATAAATAAATATATAAATATATAATATATATATATTTCCCCATATTGTAAGTCTTTCAGTTGTGCCTCACTCAAACATTGGCAGTTGACTTCAATAATGCCCCTAGCATCATCTGTTGCATTAATAACATTAAATGATTGATGGACAATATAGCTGGAAAAATAATTCTTTCTGAAAGATGAGATATTAGCTACTTCAATTGTTGCTGCAATAAAATACTTTATTAAAGCAATTTAAGAAGGAAGGATTTACAGTTATAGAGGATATATTCTACTGTGTTAGGGGAAGCATGACTGGTTGCAGAATAGCTGGTACCAGTACATCTTCAGTCAGGAAGCAAATGTAAGCAGGAAATGGAATCAAATCATATAAACTGATCTTGCCTTCCTGTTGCCTACTTCATTTTGTAAGTCTGTACTTCCTAAATGTTCCACAATCTTTCTAAATAGTGTCACTAGATGCGACTAAGTGGTCAAATACAAAAGCCTATGGGGAGATTTCATGTTCAACATAATAAGCACTGTTAAGCCTATCTTTCCCACAAACAGCTTTGCATGCCATATGTCTATTTTTATACAGATAAGACCACCTAATTATAATGCTCCAGTGTTGATTCTGTAGTATAATGCCCTCAGAGAAGTGAAAGTTATAGAAAATCCTTTCGCTGCCTAGGTTCCACTGGTAAAGATTGCACATACTGGCGTCTCTCACTCTATAAGCAAGTGCATTTCAGCACTTGTTCACAAACAGTAGACACAACACAGCTGAAGTTTGGAGACCTTGTTCACTTAACTATATCCACAGACAGATGACAATATGGCCTCTGAGACAGTAGACTAAAATAGACATTGCCCTTCCTATATCAACGACTTCCTTTGACATCCCTGCATGCCATGATCTACTACCAGGGTTTAGCAGAAATAGAATATGGACTTGCATAGAGGAAAACACTTCCATTGGCAGAAAATTTTCTTGTGTGCTTAGACCTAGTTATATCAAAAAGCAGTTAAAAATTTGAGGAAGGAAAGGAAAGCATGAAGCTAAGGATATAGGGGGGAAACTTCATTGAAATCCTCTTCTTTGTAAGTTACTTTAAATGTATAAGCTTTGTAAATGAAGCTGCGGGGCTAGAGAAATTTCTCAGTGGTTGAGACTGCAGTTCCAGGAAAACTGGGTTCAATTCCCAGCACCATACAATGGTTCTCAACAATCTCTAACTTCAGTTCCAAGGAATCTGACACTCCTGGTCTTCACCAGTGCAAGGGATGCATAAAGTACACATACATTCATGTAGTCAAAATTTTCCTAAACACAAAGTAAAATAATAAAAAATATAAGTAACTGAATGAAGGTACTTTGTATAGATATAGAATGCTGCTTTCAGTAGACATGGGTTACTAAAACACAGTGATAAAATAACAAAAATCATGTTTCTAAAAGACTGTCAGGTCTCCACAATTAACAGTTAATGGTGATTGCATGATAGATTTTACATAGGTGATACCTAAACTTCTGCCAGCCTCTGGACATAAATTCATCATAAAATAATCTTTGAAACTTATGTGCAAGTATTACTATATAATGAACATCTTTACTCACAGCCACATCTTCTTTCAGAACTAACTCAGCTGATAACTTTCTTTCTTTTTTTATTTTTTTTATTTTATTTATTTCTTAAAGATTTCTGTCTCTTCCCCACCGCCGCCCTCCCTTTCCCTCCCCCTCCCCCAATAAAGTCCCCCTCCCTAGTCAGCCCAAAGAGCCATCAGGGTTCCCTGCCCTGTGGGAAGTCCAA
>NW_026068175.1:535855-561027 GCF_014885135.2 Alexandromys fortis | reverse complement strand
AGAGAGAGAGAGAGAGAGAGAGAGAGTAACAAAAGAACTCATCAAAGAACAAAGGCAGCTCTCAATGTGGGAGTCAGGCCAGTACTGGAGAAATATCAGGGCCTCAATGGAACTGGCTATGAGAGCTGTGAGACCCTTTGAGTTTCATTATATAGTTCCTTCCTTCGTCTACCTTTGTATATCATGGAGGACAATATTTTCTCATATATGTACCTCATATATAGTCCTTGGTGTTCTGTGGCCTCTTAGGAATGATCTACAATAGACATAATTTTAGTTTTCACTGAAGTATGTAGTAAGGCAAAGTAAAAGAAAATATAGCAAGTAGCAGATAGATAGAGGAAGCAGAGATAGAACAAAATATCATCAAGTCAGCACTCATAACATCTAATAGGAACTACTTGCTTGAATTGATTAAGAGAGTTAACATGTAATGTCATCAAATCTAGGGCCTAGGAAAACTCATTGGAGCAACCAGAAGGAGTTTCCTGTTGAGAGTTTTCTCTCTGTGACTAATCCTCTTGTTTCTTTTTGGAGCCACAGGCAAACAATAGTAGCATCTGTTCGAAACAGTTCATCAGTTATGATTAGGGTTAGGGTTAACATTATCAATGTTCTCATGACATGTTTAATACCCTTAGCTAGTGCTGCTTCCCTTTGTCCCTGCCACATGGGCAGGGGCCCTATCTGTCCTATGACATGGAATGTTAGAAGGCACTTGAAATAACAATGCTAGAATCTGGGACAAGGGAGCATCCTAATTCCCACAGACTGTTTTCAACAAACTTAAAACACACATGATTATTTACCAGTTGTATTAATTGCTTTTCTATTGCTGTGTTAAATATCATGATGAAAAACAAATTGAGAAAGTGTTTATTTTTGCTTATGGTTACAGAGGCATAGAGTCTATACTTGCAAGGAAGGCATGGTAATCTGACAGGAGCAGTAACTGGCTCTTCACATTTTCATCTACACCCAGGAAGCAGAGAGAGAGCGCAGGAAGTAGGGCAAAGTTATAAACCCACAGAGTTTATATATAAACCAGTGTCTTACTTCATATGGCAAAGTTGCTCCTCAGAAAATTCCCATGTGAGCAGAAGGAGAGAGAGCACGAGCAAGGAACTCGGGACTCGAGGGGTGCACCCATACACTGAGACAATGGGGATGTTCTATCGGGAACTCACCAAGGCCAGCTGGTCTGTGTCTGAAAAAGCATGGGATAAAACCGGATTCACTGAACATAGCAGACAATGAGGACTGCTGAGAAGTCAAGAACAATGGCACTGGGTTTTGATCCTACTGCATGTACTGGCTTTGTGGGAGCCCAGGCTGTTTGGATGTTCACCTTACTAGACCTGGAAGGAGGTGGGACGTCCTTGGATTCCCTACAGGGCAGGGAACCCGGACTGTTCTTCGAGCGGATGAGAGAGGGGGAGTTGATTGGGGGAGAAGGAGGGAAATGGGAGGCGGTGGCGGGGAGGAGACAGAAATCTTTAATAAATAAATAATAATAAAAAAAAGAAAAAAAAAAAGAAAATCCCCATGTTTTCCCCAGATAGTACCACTGCTAGGCACCAAATGCTCAAGTACAAGAACTTATGGGCACATTTTTTGTTCAAACCACCACACCAGCATAATGCATAATAGATTTAGTTATGGGTTTCAGCTGTCATTTTTTCCTTCCTCTGCTAATCTTGATGCATCGTTTGTGTGTCTCTTCCTTGCTCTTTTACCATGCTTGTGGCTTTATCAGAAGGAGAGACGAAAAGGTGCCCATGCCTTTCTAATCTTTCTCTCTCTCTTCCTCATTTATTTATTTATTTTTGGATTTTTAAGACAGGGTTTTTTCTGTAGCTTTGTAATCTGTCCTGGAACTAACTCTTGTAGATGAGGCTGGCCTCGAACTCACAAAGATCCGCCTGCCTCTGCCTCCCAAGTGTTGGGATTAAAGGCATGTGCCACCACCATTTGTCTTTCTAATCTCTTGGCATGTGAAGTTCTGTGACTCTAAAAGACTCTATCAATAAATATGACTCTGTGTGTGTGTGTATGTGTGTATGTAATCTCTTCTGAAAGTAGTTTGCATTTGGTATTTTGTTATATAATATTACAGTATCACAAAATAATACGGTGAAATATAGGATTTTATTCATTTTGGAAACAGAAGAAAAATATGGAAAAGGAAGAATTTTAATCAAAGAAATAATTGTTAATTTCTTTTCTAATTATTTCAAAGAAATGTTATGATAGAAATTGGCTAATCACTATGAGTGGACACCTTAGTGGGTTTTTGTTTGTTTGTTTACATGGCTGTTTCTTATTAAGCTAAAATACTCTGGAGGGAAAAATAACTCAGTTGATTAAAGTTTTGTTTTAGTTTAAAATTATGGGTATAGGCCATAACACAAGGAAATCAGGCAGCAAAGGGTTGAAGCACCTGGTCATATCAGCTTCAGTCAGGCATCTGAGAGCAATGAATCCATGCTAAGCTTGCTTTCTTCACTATAAACAGCCATTGATCCCTGCCCAGACATAGTGTATAACTAAGATGAATCTTGCTTCATCAATTATGCAATCAAGATATTCACTCGTGGACATTCTCAGAGACTAATTTGTTGTGGGTTATTTGTACACTGTGTAAAAATGTATTGCTGTGGTTGGTGTAATAAAAAGGAAAATGGCCAATAGATAGACAGGATATACAGGTGAAACTTCAGGGCAGAGAGAGAACTGGGAAGGAGCAGATAGAGTCACCAGTCAGACACAGAGGAAGCAGCATGAACAGTACAGAGAGAAGAGTTAGAAAGCCATATGACAAAATATAAAACAAGAAAAACTGGTTTATTTAAGTTAGAAGAGCTATTGGGATAAGACTAGCAAATGCTGAGATTTCATAGTTAATAATAAGGTTCCATGTCATTATTTGGGAGCTGGTGATACAGAGTAAAACTCTTTACACTACCTGTCTTAGATCTTTTGTTATTGTGAAAAAAAAAAAACACTACATACATTGGAACTCTTATAAGGGAAAATATTTAATTGCACTGTCTCATATAGTTCAGAAGTTTAGTCCATTATCATCATAGTGTGAGATGATAGTGCATATGTAGACATCATGCTGGAGAAGTAGCTGATAGTCCTATGTCTTGCAAGCAACAGGAAGTGGTCTATCCCTATGGGAGAAGACTAAGCATAAGAGATATCAAAACCCATTTCCAAGTGACACACTCACTCCAATAAGGCCACAGTTTCTAACAATGCCATTCCCTTTGGGGGATCATTTTCTTTCAAACTCCCACACTAATCTTATGTCATCCATCCCCCATGTTCCTGGAGGCTTATCTTCTAGTTGATTCTGTCAAGTTATTATTTAACACTAACCATCAAGTGTACATCACATGTGTATATCTCTAAATCTAGGGTTTGTAGTCCTCATTGTCCACTATGCTCAGCAAGTCCGGTTTTATCCCATGCTTTTTCAGACCCAGGCCAGCTGGCCTTGGCGAGTTCTCTATAGAACATCCCCAACAATGGCAAAGGGTTTTTGATCCTACTGCACGTACTGGCTTTGTGGGAGCCTAGGCAGTTTGGATGCTCACCTTACTAGACCTGGATGGAGGTGGGTGGTCCTTGGACTTCCCACAGGGCAGGGAACCCTGATTGCTCTTTGGGCTGACGAGGGAGGGGGACTTGATTGGGGGAGGTGGAGGGAAATGGGAGGCGGTGGAGGGAAATGGGAGGCAGTGGCGGGGAGGAGGCAGAAACCTTAAATAAATAAATAAATAAATAAATAAATAAATAATCAATCTAGGGTTTGTAGTTTAAGACTACATGAAGAGAACATGAGAGAACCCCTGACCTCAGAGTTTATTTCTGCCTCTGTGATTTAATTGACTTGTGTAGCATATGTTTCTGGAAACACAATGACTGTAGATAGTGTTTATTCTCATCTCCTATTTGTAATAGCAATGAGAGCTGTGCAGCTCTTCAAGGAGGCTCCATGAGACAAGAGAAAGTACTGACTATGGTCAAACAAAACAAGATTAATGACACTGATATGGTGTGGGAAAGAAATCTTCAGGAAATTAGTGTGCCCCCAAAGAGCTATCTGCAACTTAATAACAAGTGTGCTTCAAGGGAGATGAAAGCAAATGAAAGTGAATAGAGGTCCAAAGTTAATCAAAACAACTCTAGTAAAAGGCAAGAGTTACTCACTAAACTGGAGAAAGAAAATATGAAATAGTAACACAGAACATGGAAGGAAAATTCAGCCTCTTTAAATGGAAGGTTTTATCATATCTACTTGTATAACTTTCTTAATTCTTTAGAACCTTTACCATGACCCAAGTCATCTAGGAGACTTTCGTACAAAAGTCTCAAACTCCATTGACTTAGTTGTTATTGCTTATGTCATATGTGGAATGGTAAGTCTCAGATTGGTTAGTCCCAAGGAGTACTGGGAGAAGATCCAAGCTGGAGGAAGAAACACTCAAAACAAAATGAATTTTCTAAATCCACGTTTCCTTTAGCCACTCTTACAGTCTCAGAAAAAGGTAGTTTTATCTTCTATATATTTATGAATGCATTTAAATATTTTTATTATTTATGTGTATGTTTGTATGAGAGCAGGTGTTTCAGTACCATGGTATACATGAGAAGTCAAAAATAACTTTTTATCGTCCCATCTTGTTCTGAGTTATGATTTCTCCTGTTGTTTACCATTATGTTGTAAACTCTAGGTTATCTGGTCCATGTGCTTCTGGCTGATTTATTGTTTCTGACTCTCATCTTGCTGTAGGGCTGCTGGGATTATATCTTCTATTAATCTATATAAGTTTTATGTTTTTGTTTAATAATAAACATATGTAAAGATATTCAGAGCATCACTGCATAGTATCACCCACAATGGCTTATATTTGAAATATATTAGCATGGAAAATTTGGAATAATCACTGAAGCAGTATTAAGCTATTTTTATTTTATTTTTTTTTAAAGATTTATTTATTTATTATGTATACAACATTTTGCCTCAATGTATGCCCACACGCCAGAACAGGGCACCAGATCTCAGTACAGATGGTTGTGAGCCACCATGTGGTTGCTGGGAATTGAACTCAGGACCTCTGGAAGAGCAGCCAGTGCTCTTAACCTCTGAGCCATCTCTCCAGCCCTTAAGCTATTTTTAATGGTTGCTCCTAATTTTATTCAAATTGTCTTATCTTTTACATATTGCCTTTTCTCTATTTTTAAAATTTTTATTAGAATATTATTATATCATTTGTACCTTTTTCCTGTCTCACTTTCTGTTACCCTTTACTCTGTATCAATTCCATGGCCTCCATTTCTTTATTAGCCTCTGTGTGTGTGTGTGTGTGTGTGTGTGTGTGTGTGCACATATGTATACAATGGAATACATAGAGCCTTCTGAATTCATTTCACTTGAGTATGTATTTTTTTTCAGACATGACCTGTTGTAGGAGCTGCGGGCTGCATTCCTGCTGCCCCAGCGACCAGCCGCCTGGCTAGCTTATGCTCTGAAATAACAACACACAAACTGTTTTCTTTTAAACACTGCTTGGCCCATTATATCTAGCCTCTTCTCAGCTAACTCTCGCACCTGGACTAGCCTATTTCTAATAATGTGTGTAGCACCCCAAGGTGCGCTTACCGGGAAGATTCTAGCCTACGTCCATCCTGGCGTGTCTGCCTCAGAGAGGAGAGCTATCGAGTCTGAGCTCACTTCCTCTTCCTCCCAGCATTCTGTTCTGTTTACTCCACCCACCTATGTTATAACCTACGAGGGCCAAGCAGTTTCTTTATTTTTTAACCAATGGCCTTCCTCCATCATTGGCCAGTTGATATCAGATAACCAGTTGGAGGCTCATCAGTGGGAAAATCTAACTCTTTCTATCTTGTAAATCATTATTTGTCTATGCATATGCCAGATAGATTCCCTTTTATACATGAGAACATTCACTGTTGTTATCATTGTTAAGGTTTTGTTAAAGCAGCCATATTGTGGAGATATCACAGGTAAAGTATTCCTGTCATTTCCAAAAGATGCCATCTTATAATGGACTTCCTGTTCTTCTGGATCCTATAATAGTTCTAACCCTTCTTTCAAGATTTTCCTTGTGCTTTAGGTGCAGAAGTTATTATAGATATATCTGTTGGAACTAGGTGCCCTGCAATAATTAATATCTACATTTTGACTAGTGTGGTTTTCTATACTGGTCTCAGGCTACTGTAATGAGAATCTTCTTAGATGAGAAGTGAAACCCAAATTTATCTGTGGGTATAAGGATACATTTAAAAATTTGTTTTAGTATTATGCTGGTTTAGAAAAGTGGAGATTTTAGGTTCTTCTCTAATAACCATGACCTCCCAAGCCCTGGATGATTAGCTAGATTTCTTGTACCAGGTATGATTTCCTTCTTGTTGACCTTAAGTGTAACTAGCTGTTGATTGCTGTCAAGATATGAATGCCATTATTTCACCTTTAGGGATATCTTACCATTCTGGTTATTGATGTAGTTCATAAACATTAAACTAGGTAGGATTATTGATTGCATTTCTCCCTCAGCAGCTTTTAAGGCACTTTTTTGACTCTTTGGAAGCTACATCTTCCTTTCCATTCCAGTGTATAATACTACATTTAAACTACATGATAAAAGTGCATGCCACTTCTACAGGCACATGTTGAGGTCCTAATACAAAGTGGAATAGATGCATGAAAGTGAAGTCCCTATCATTATATCGTTGGCTTTCTGATGGGATACAGGCCTAGCAATTACTCTTTTCACCATGTATGGCCACAGCAACAGATGCCACTCATTACTCAAGAAGAGTATCATTGCTAGACACTGGGTCTACTAACATGTTGACTATAACACTCTCTTGACACAAGTTTCTGTCCCACCTGGTTCCATAGCCGTTCAGTCCCAAAGAAACACGCAGAGGTCTACATTAATTATAAACTGATTGGTCTATTAACTCAGGCTTTCTTATTAACTAACTCTTATATCTTACATTAGCCCAAAATTCTTGTTTGTGTTAGCCACATGGCTTGGTACCTTTAGCAGTGAGGCATTCTCATCTTGCTTCCTTTGCATCTGGCACACTGAACCTCTGCCTAGACTTCCTGCATGGCTAGGAAGGAAGGAATTGGCTATATTAAGCCAATATAAGTGACAAAGCTTTACAGGGTATGAGACCATTGTCCCACAGTAACACTTTTCTAATCTATTGTTAGCAGTGAGTTGACAAACATCTGTCTACATTATTACATTTCACAGCCTCAGAATTAGTTATCCAAATCTCTCAGGAACAACTATTTAGACCAAACAGGGATTCTATTCCTAGACAATGAAAGTTTCAGGACTAATTATTTTGTGAAGCAGAGCTATGATTGAATAGATTGTTTATAGGCTTAAGCACAAAGGGTAAGAGAGAAAGAGGTGCTCAGAAGAAAAAGCACACTCAAATGTGGGTATATCCTTTCCAGGGAAATAACATATACCCAAGTGTAGGTACAGCTTCCTCAAGGGATGATTCTGATTAATTATTTTGCGATTAGACACATAGAGTTCTTTGATGACTCTCAAGTTACACTGTAGAAGGTTACTAAACAACGTCTCTTGCTTCTTTATCCCCCCTGTTTTTTTATAAGTTAAAACAAACAAACAAAAAAGGTTCTGGAGATGCTTTCACTAGACTGCAATGTGATATAGCAAGACCAAAGCTGTATGGTTTCACGAAGGTTTTACAGTTCTGCCTTTGCCGATAAATGGCATTTCTAGTATGTTTCCTAGAAACTTACACATTTAAGACTGGGAAGGTAAGAGGACCCTTAAGCAGAGTCAAATGTGCTAAATTATTTAGTGCTGATGACAGTTTTCAAATAGATGCCTGGGTGGGGGACCACCTTCCTTTTCATGTTCTCAAAATGACATGTTTCCATCCTGTCTCCCTATGGTTTCTTTTTTAAGTCAACTAATATTTTACATTTTTTCTTATAAAATCCCAAACTGTAGCTGTATTTCCTAATATTATCCTTGGCTGTGCTTGCTCCTCAGACTTACCTTGCTCTCTTATGACTTGGCAACTTGATTTGAGCAGTAGCCAAAGTGTCCTTTGGAAGAATCTGCCTCATGTTTTCTTGTTTGATTGTTTTCATGATCATGTCTGGGTGTGGTTTTTGAGGAAGCAACCATCTTCATCTGATCTCATTCAGGATGCTTTTTTGTTCTCACAGCACCGTCAATCTGTCAACATATTTATTTGATGTTCCCACTAGCAGAGCTCCAGAACTGGAGCAATCAACAACCTTCCACAATGTCTCCCTGATCTAAACTTTTTAAATTGATCTAAACCGATATAGTCATCACCTTTCTCCTAGCAGTTTCTTCACGAATCACCTTTGACTTTCAAGCCTCCTGTGTTCTCTACTCCCAGAGAAGGTTTCGTGTCAGATTATTTTCTTTCTCAACTCTAAATCACACTGGATTCTTATCTTATGCTGAGTAAAACCCTTAAACTCTTACATCAGAACCCTGAAAGATACAGCTCCTGATTTGTCCCTGATCAAATCTTCTTATATGATAGCTCCAATCCAACTCCCATGCTGCTCTCTAACTACACCCCCACACCACGACTATATATACATACATATCACAGTGACAAAATGACTGAGATAGATATTTGATGAGGCAGAAAAGCTTTTGTTGAAGGTTTATTTTATAAACAGCATGATCCAGGCTGTAGTAAGGCATTAGACATGGAAGAAACCTCATGGAAGAACATATCTGTCAATCTCATAGTGGTTGGAAGTAGAGGAACAAACATAAAGGAGTCAGAAGCACAATGTTCCCTTTCATGGCCCTCTTCTGGCAACACAAATTTCTGCTTCTATCTCCCAATAACTCTGTAGAACAGAAAAGAAGGTTTTAATATATGGCTTCATGGGGGTACACTTATCCTAACCATGGTATTCTGTCCTTTTCCTGTTCTAGTCAGCTTTCAGTCACCACAAGAAGCCACTTGAGGTATGTATACATATAGAGGAAAGATTGATTTTACAGGTTTCTAGTCATAATTGCTTGGCCTTGGATCTAACTTTTGGGCTTGTGATGCTGCAGTAATTTTTGTTGTGGGGCAGACAGTAAGGAAAACAGAAAACATCAGAGTGGTTCAGGAGTGGAAGAAAAGAGAAAAGCTTGAGCCCTAAAATCCCCTTCAAGATTAGAATTTTATATGATAAGACATCCAATGAGGATTCCTTAACAAAGTTTTGACCTCCTTTCAATTGCCCAAAGGTGAAACCCAGACCTTAAACACATGGGATTACAGAACACTTATTCAAACAAAAGTGTTGAAAGGATATTTGATTCTGTAATAGTATTGAGTATCCTCATTAAGTATGGGACAAGGGTGGCCATGGGCTCATGAATGAAATACTTGCCTTAGATTCCATGTTTTCATTTTCATTGTGTCCAATGCATACCTAGCTAAGCCCATCAGTCAAGGCTGGGAATTACATAAAAGTAATAAAAATTTCTATGTGAAAGAGATAGCTTATAAAGGGCTTAGTTCCTCAGAGTTTAACTCCATAGGGCCCATATAAATGGGTCAGAAGGCCACATACATCAAAGCAAAGCTGCCTCCTCCACAATGCTGAAGTTAAGATAGGAAGTAGCCATTGCTGGTTTTTTGGATGAGGACAGATTTAGTTTACTATTTCCAGCAGGTTGTGCAGAACTTCTAGAAGAGAAAGACCTCTTTGTTGTATGGACCCAGCCATGATTGGATAAGTTTTTCTTCCAGACCCCTCCAGTTCTTTTGACAGAGTGAGAACTGGTATCTTCATTAGGACTTTTATTGCTGTGAAGACATACCCATGATCATAGAAACTCTAATGATGTGGGAGGGTCTTCTGTTTTGTATTGATTTCATTGGTTAATAAAGAAACTGCATTGGCCCTTTGATAGGACAGAAAATTAGGTAGGCAGAGAGTAAACAGAACAGAATGCTGGGATGAAGTGAAGCAATAGCCATGTCTCTTCTCTCTGGTCAGATGCGATGGAGCCAGCCACCAGGTCAGACATGCTGAATTTTTCCTGATAAGACACCATCTCGTGGTGATACACAGACTATTAAAAATGGGTTAAGCAAGATATGAGAGTTAGCCAAGAAGAGGCTAGATATAATGGGCCAGGCAATGTTTATATGAATAGTTTGTGTGTTGTTATTTCTGGTGTAAAGCTAACCATGTGGGAGCCGGGCAGGACAAAAAGCTCGCAGTTCTTTCTACATGCTAATAAATTAAAACATTTAATTTGGTGGGGTTGCTTATAGTTTCAGAGGTTCAGTCAATTATTATCATGGTGGGGAGCATGGCAACATGGAACTGGAGCTAAAAGTTCTACATCTTAGCTCAGTGGCAACAGGAATTTTACTGACTCACTGGGCAATATCTTGAGCATAAAAAAACCTCAAAGCATGCACCCATAGTGATATATTTTCTCCAACAAGGCCATATCCACTGCAATAAAGCTACACCTCCTAATAGTATCATTACCTATGAGCTTATGAGGGTCAAATACATTCAAACTACCACATTTCACTCCATGTCCCCCATAAAACTAAACATTATCATAATGCAAATGCACTTAACCCAACTACAAAAGTTCCCATAGTCTATTTCAATCAAAACAATGTTTAAAAGTTCAAAGTCTCTCCTGAGATTCGTGCTTAACTATAATCCACTGCAAAGTAAAATAAAAAGTAGATCACATACTTACAAGATATAATGACATATGACATACACTACCATTTCGAAATGTATGGAAGGAAGAATAGTGAGGAAACACTGGACCAAGCATGACTGAAAACCAGCTGGGTAAACTCCAAACGTTGCATTGAAAGGCTCTTCAGCTTTCTAACACTCTTCAGTTTTGTTGACTGGAACACACTTCTTTCTTTTGGGCTCATTCCACTACCAGTTAGCAGCTCTTCTTGGCAGGTATCTCATGACTCTGGCATCTGTAACATCTTGGATTCTCCAAGGCAATCTAGGCTTCAACTTCTCAACTTCACACAATGGCCTCTCTGCTAGGCCACTATTCAGTGATTCCCCTGACACATAACTGGCCCTAGTGCAATTCCTTAGGTGTGCAGACAATTTCCATAACACTTTTCTTCTATTCTTAACTCTAAAGTCAGAACCGTGTGGCTGAAGCTGCTAAATGCTGCTGGTTTCTGGGGTAGAACATGGCTTGCTTGTTAAATTATGCCTTCACCAGCTTTCTGTTTTTGACCTTCACTGTCTAAGCGTGGCTGTTCTTCAATTCGCATTACTAAAAAACCCACCCAAGCTTAACCAAGCTATACTAGTAGAGCTCTGCAGAGCTTACGGGCAGTCTGAGAACTATCTCCCTTGCAGCAGGGATAGTGAGAGTCTTCTTCCTCCACAGTTGCTTACTTCTTGTGTAAATTGGGGAAGAGTCCTGGAGCATCTTCCAGCCTTTAGCTTTCCCAGATAGGTGACCATTTGTTTGTCTTCTGAGTTTCCTGACCCTTCCTGCTCCGATGGAAAGAATGGTCCAGGTCCCATTACACTCCTATATAATAATGGGTATTTTGAATGCCTTACCTCGGGTACTTACTACATAAGATCATATATTAACTTCCTTTTCTGGACCGTTCTCTATTGCAAATCTGAGAGTTGAATCATTTTCTAAACCTTTGTCTAATCATGGGATATTCTTATATGCAATGTTCTTGGAGAGCATGTCCAATGACCTTTTGTGATATTACCAACAACTGCTAAATATATTATTTTATTCCTCACTTAGGTCATTAAGATGTTTTGAGTGACTGAGCATTTTCCCACTCTATAGGGCTCATCCATAACCTTCTGTGGGGGTGGGGAGATGGAGAGATGGCTCCATAGTTAAGAACACAGTGTGCTCTTGCAGAGGGTCAGAGTTCGGTTTCCAGAACCCACATGATAGCTTAATAAGATCTGTAACTCCAGTTCTATAGTTCTAAGGAATCTTATGCCCCCCCCTTTTGGCTTCTGTAGCATCAAGAACACAGGTAATATACATACAAACAAACAAAAACTTATATAAGCCAAATAAAAATAACTAAATTGTTATAGAAAAAGAATCTCCTGGAACAGTGACTGGGAGAATGGCTCATGGGTTATCAAGATTTGCTGCAAAAGCATGATGACCTGAATTTAAATCCCAGTATCTCTGTAAAAGATCTGGGTGTGGCTGTGTATATACCTGTCTGCTAATTACCTTTATTTTGCTGTGATAAAACACCATAGCCAAAGGCAACATTAAAGATGAGAGAGTTTATTACCAGAGGTTGAAAGCTCAGATGTTTAACAGAAAATGTGAAGTAGAGGGAGCAATTGAAAGTAAGATGAGATGTACAACACTCTCAAAACCTGCTACCAGAGATAAAGGTAGTCATTAACCCACTCTGGAAATAAATGGGGGCCACTTTTTAAGAATTTTAAGTATTAAATAAATACTACACTTTTTAAGAAATGATGACAGGGGCTGATGACAGTCCAGGGGGTAAAGCTCTGCCTTGTATAAATGAGATCCCAAGTTTCATACCAGGAGTCAATAATAATAATAATAATAATAATAATAATAATAATAGATGGCCATTGTGGGTTCATGTGAAGATCTTCTTGGTTGGAGATGGTTCAGTTCTCATTGATATCAATGTGCTAAAAAGAAAGCCTCGAGAGCTCTTCCAGTTCTTCTTAATTCACTCTCTACAGTTCTGCCTTCATGGCCTCATTGAACCGCATTACTTAACAAACACTGCACTCTGTGATTCCATGATGTTGTGTAGAAGGAGCATCAGGCTGTGTTCCTGCCACCCGGCACCCGGCCGCCTAGCTAGCTTATGCCCCAAAATAACAACACACAAATTGTATTCATTTAAAAACTGCCTAGCCCATTAGTTTCAGCCTCTTATTGGCTAATTCTCACATCTTGCTTAACCCATTTCTAATAATCTGTGTAGCACCACAAAGTGGTGGCTTACCAAGAAAGATTCCACATGTCTAACCTAGAGGCTGGCTCCATTGCATCTGACCCAGAGGAGAGAGGCATGGTGATTGCCTCATTTCCCTCTTCCTCCCAGCATTTTGTTCTGTCTACTCCACCACCTAAGGGCTGGCCTATCAAATGGCCAAGGTAGTTTCTTTAACCAATGAAATCAACATAAAACAAAAGACCCTCCCACATCAATGTTGATTCACAATGTCAGCATAGTAAACTTAGAAGGACACAGAGACTCAGGCCTTTGCTGAGACAGGAGAGAAGACCTCATGCTCCAGTCTATTAGCTTGTGTCACAGAAGCATTTTGTATGTGAGAATGAGTAGTGTGGTTGTGAAACTTGATTGTCGGTCTGATAGCATCCAGACTCACCCAGAAGGCAAACTTCTGGCATCTCTGTTAGGAATTCTCTGGATTAGTTCACTTGAGTTGGGGAGTCCCACTTAAATATAAACATCATTCCTTGTCCTAGGATCCAAGACTGAATAAAGAGGAAAATAGAAAGTGAACTGAGCACCAGCGTGCATCTCTCTGCTTCCTGACTGCAAATGCAATGTGACCAACTGGTTCATATTTGTGCTGCTATGCCCTTCCTTTCAACACAGACTGTGATATCAAACTGTGATGCATAATAGCTTAACTTTGTTAGGCTTTTTGTAAAAGAAATGGGACAAGCAACTGGTAAAGACACCATATAAAATGCTGACTGAACCTGTGGAAGATTTAGGATGGGATCACCAATCTACAATTCTGAGAGTGGCATGTGTAAAATAGTTCTAAACTTCAACATAATCACATAAAATATCTAGAGGACAATGGAGAAGCCTTCTGTAGCTAATTGGAGTAGCAAGTGGTACCTCCCCTCAAATTTAATCTAAATGTAGAGAGAACAAGATTTTCTTCAATATCGTACTCTGCTATATCAATAATAGTCACAACAAGCTGCTCATATAGCTTTTACATTAGCATAATTTAACAGGTAGTAGATGATCTATTGAGAGACATTTCTTTAAGATTACATTTAGCTACCACTATAGAATATGTAGAAATATTTGGGTAGATTAATATGATTTCTAGAAATTACCCTATAATCTAAGATTATCCAGGAAGAAGAATTGTCTATCTCAGGTTGTCTTGCAGACTTGCATAGATATTGTCTTGATTAAATTGATTGATGTGGGAAGATCCAGGCCTCTTTGGGCAGCACAATTCCTTGGGGTTGGATACTAAACTATATAAAAGAGGATAAAACTATCTCAGTGCTAAACATCTTGCATTAATTTCTCTCTGGTCTTGACTAGGGGTGTGATGTAACTAGGTCTCCCAATATTGTGCTTTGACCCTCCCCAGGTAATGGACTATAGCATGGAATTGTCAGTGAGCAAACCTTTCTTCCCTGAGTTGTTTTTTTTTTCAACACACCTTTACTATAGCAATAGAAATGATACTAAGTGTACAATACTGATAACTTAGCATATGAAGTGAATTATTTAATTAAATTTATCAGCAGCTGAAGTTTTCTTCAATTATACTCATTTTTCATTGCACTGTGCTGCATGTCCTTGATTTCATAGTGGAGAAGTGGGGACAGGAGGATCATACATGCTCATTGGCACAAATTCTAGACTATTGCTGGGCTCCAAATCCCAATGAGAGATTCTGTCTCAAAACATAATACGGAGAGCCAATGAAAAAGACCCCAAACATTGGACAATGGATTTGTATGTATACACATACATGTTTAGGAGTGCACACATACATATGCATATGAATATATGCACATATATGTGCAAAAACAAACACAGAAATATTCATTTTAAAAATGAGAAAGTGTTTGCTAAGGCCAAGAATATGTGCACCAGAGGGGCTCTAAAAGAGCATAATAATTCAGTAATGCATAGTAAGGAAGCTTCAGCAATCACTTGCACACCAGTATAAATCCAATTACTACTGATCTTCACATGTAGCAAGGAAAAATGTGACAAATTTCAAATCATGTGATTTTATGCCAATATAATCATAACAAAGTCCTGCAGACTCTAGATTTATATAATGCTTGCCAATGTAAAATGTCTTCATATTTCTTCATTTGACTCAATATTTTGGACACAATATTACCCTAAAATTAGTATATTGAAATACAAAGCCCATGTCACAGGATTTGAAGATAGGTTGGAATATAACAGGGTGTGGTCTGCTTGTGATCCCACTGTTGATGAGGCAGAGACATTAGGGTCTTCGGGGCTTGTTAGTCAGTGAATCCAGATAAATTGTGACATCTAGTCTAGGGAAAGACACTTTCTCGTAAACAAGATGGAGAGTGACTGAGGAAAACAACCAAGGTTGATTTTTGGTCTTCAGATGTACATGTGCTGATGTGAATTTGTACTTATGCAAATAGGCATTTACCCCCATTCTTCTATAAGCACATACACACATGCATATCATGAACATATAAATATCCAGACATACAAATTATAAAAAGTAAAGGCAGCCCTGTAAATCTTGCTCCACTTTTCTTCAAAAACACAGACCAAGGGAAGAAATTATCACATGTGGATGCCAGCTCTTTGCAGGAACCAAGTGTGGGTCCACATAGTATGCCACATCTCACCAGTCCCTGATTTGGGAGTTTCTGTCTCAGCAACTATATACAGGATTGGTGCTATTATAAATTGTAAATAATAGTAGCAATGTATGGAGAGATGCAGTAGAATGTTCTAGTTATACTGAAGTAATATTTATACAGTGCTCATTTCCAAATATTTGACACAAGGAAAGGCATTATCAACACACAAGCTGTGAACATACAGCTATACAGCAGGGTTTGTTTTTAAACATAACATATACTATTGGTGTTGGGCATGAGAGATGGCTCTTTCACTGCATGCTCTTTCAAAGGTCCCGAGTTCAATTCCCAGAAATCACATGGTGGCTTACAACCATCTATAATGAGATCTGGTGCCCTCTTGAGGAAGAGTCCTGGCAAGTTGTCCTTATCAACTTAGACCATGAAACCCAAAATGGACCAGTTCAACAGAACNGCCGCCCAAGTATACTTAAAAAAAAAAAAAAAAAAAAAACCAAAACTATGAAAGATAGTTGTGGGGTCTCTTTGTTTTATTTTTCTTTATCACACCCACTATATATTCTTTATTGCATTCTGTAATAACCCTCTTTTCATTCAATCATCTTTCAACCACCCTTAAAACAAATCTAGTAGTATATGAGGACCTCACACTAAAACTCAAAAAGTAGCTTGTGCAAATTTTTTCTCAAAAGTTAGCTTTATTGTGTCAGAACTGATCAGACCATCTCTACAGTCAGAAGACCTGAACAGTTATAAGTAAAAATAGATGATCAGTCAGAAATAGTCTTATGTGATGTTTGATCTCTGCTTTCAGCTTGTTTGGAAGTACAATCACCATGGAAACCCAACTCTGTTCATGCCTATGGGGAATTTTCTACATTAATGTAACTGTCACAGGTCTACTGTCAATGCTGGGGGTCAATGCTGCGGGTTATAAATTGTATAAATGTATAAAGTGAGCAGAGAATCAGCTCTCTGCATCCTGACTGATTTGGCAATGTGAGCAGTTTCCTCAAGCTCCTGCCTCAGTGGACTGTTTCTCTCTGAACTGTGAGATGGTGAGATGGCATATACCTTAGTTCCTTAAGTGCTTTTGTGAAATATTTGGTTGCTGCAACCAGAAAAGTAACTCTTAATGCAAAGTGCCACATTAAACAAAGATTATTGAGATGAAATATTTACTTGGTATATATTTTCTAGCAAAGTCTTAAGGTGACCCTAATATCAGACAAAGCAATGTTAATACCCTTATGAAATCTTCAAAGATATTTACAATTTTCTATTTTCTCTCTCTCCTTTATTAACTGCCACCTCTAATGCCATATGGAAACATTCCAATTTTCCTTTATCTCGGTTCTTTGCCAGGCTCTACCTTAGATGTTACTCTAAAAATATTTCATTATTTCCTCATTAATTTTACCTATATATTCTTCTTTTTCTGCAGGTGCCCATAGAGGCAAGAAGAGAGAGTCATCTTCTGGAGTTGTAGCTACAGCCTCTTCAATGAGTTTGGGTGGTAGGAACTGAACTCAGGTCTTCTGTAGGAGCAGTAAGCACTCTTAATCTCTGAACAACTCTTCTGCTCTTCTCCTAAAATAATTTAGCCAATTCTTTTAGTCCAATTCTTGAAGTAGTGATGGTCCTTAAATGCCAGGTAAAATTATCTCCTGATTTCCATATGATTTTTGCCATTTTTTTAGTAATCAAATCTTGGAGCCTTTAATAACAACCCAATTTAAGTTGATAAAGAAATGAACTCCATTTATTTACAACACAAAGCAGATTTTTTGGTTATCTGTCTTTATTTCTGTTTTTTAATAGACAGAAACTTTCATGCCACCTTAAGCTTTACTCTGCATTACCCTCTCTATGTAATCAAGCTCCAATTCTGGCATCTTGAAATCTCTTGTGGCTATTGACTTTTGTGATTATTCCCACTTCCTGAAATTAGTCAGTTTAATTAAGTGAATTAACAATTTTCTTCAAGATATAAAATGACCTTAACTATTTCCTACCACCCTATTTACCTCTCTATTAAAACTTTATGTTGCAATTAGAATTATTGAAGCAGAGATGTGAGGCAAAGAGTGAGGACCTGGGACACTGGGCCATATCCTTTAATTAAACTATTCTCTGCTTACTTTGGTTGTAATGAGATCAACTTACAGTTCAAGTTATACAATTATTAGTGGTAAGGGGACAGGGAATAGCAAGACATTGCCACCCTCAGCAGCCTGGTGTTCATGGTGGTTTTGGAGATCTTAGCAGGCCAAACTGAAATTATTTTTAGTAAGAAAGTTAGGAACTCCAGTTTGGCCTGCTAAGATCTCCAAAACCACCATGAACACTAGGATGTAGCAAAATTCATGATTTCATTAAAGACATTTTAATTTATGCTAATTCATGAAGATTAAGAAAGAAAAAGAGTGACTTGCAGAAGAAAATAAGACACACAAGTATGGATACATGAGCCATCCTGCGGGAGTGATGATGTTCAAGAGAGTCTGCTGCCTCTCTTTTTGGCTGTTGGAACCTTAAAACAATAAAACCTGAGGAAGCAGAATTTCCTGAAGAAGAAAAGACTTCTGTCTTTTGCCATCTAGACAGGGGACTCATCTCCCAGAAAAGAAGAGTACACATCTGACCCCCTTGCAGGAGAGAATGGAGCCTGGAGACCAAGTCACTAATAAAAGAACCACAAGCTGACTGGGACTGCTTAGCTCTGCACATTTCTCTCCTTTTCAACCTAAACCCTATGTTAAACCACAAAAATGAACTTCTTTGCTGGAACGGCGTACCTGCAATACCTTGTTTCCTTTTATACCTGACCACATTGAGTAAATCTTTTCCCCTCTGCTTTCCACTGTTACTTGGTCATTTCATTGGCCTACTAAAGGCAGGTGACCGGCCCTGGTTTTGAGAGCTACTGGGCAGTTAGTGCTCATCTGCACAAGATTCAAGGAAAGAGAGATGTCATGGATGGGGTGGGGAATTTAATCCTAAAACTCAAATAAAAATAATTTAGCTTGTAAATCAAAAATATTATAAATAAGTGAACACTCACTCAAGATAATTTAATTGAGGAAGTGGCATGCTATTTTATTCTCAAATTAACAGTTCTTAGGATTATTGCCATTCTTCCCAGGTGTTTTGAGTGAATTATTCATTATAATAAATTCTAGTTTGACTTCCACAACGAATCCTTTTAGGTTATTTTAGAATCAGTTACCTTACTGTAATTTTGCCTTAGGTGGAGAGCCCCATGATGGAGTCTCCAAAGCCAATGTTAGGAATTAATTCTAATATACTTGTGTAGGATTGTTAGAAAATGGGTCATAGACACAAAGTTAAAAAAATAAGACAATAACAGATTAACTCTGAAATGAAATATAATATTAAGAGAACTCAGATTTGAGAAACGAGAAAGATAATGGGTGCCCAGTTCAAGCCTGGACCAGATAATATGCCC
Organism: Alexandromys fortis; assembly: GCF_014885135.2. NCBI lineage: Eukaryota > Metazoa > Chordata > Mammalia > Rodentia > Cricetidae > Alexandromys > Alexandromys fortis. Next base: position 541,878 of record NW_026068175.1, on the reverse strand, counting down.
CAAATAGAAAAGCCACAGCTCAGTTCTGCTCAGTGGGAAAGCATAAGAAAGGTGCTAACAGAACTTACTGTAACTGAATATCACAGGCAGACATGTCCCCTTATCATGGGAAGCAGTACATAAGCAACATTGCATGCACAGCAGTTCACCTTAACTACACAGGAATGAACAGTGACCAATGATGACTGCCATAATTGGATGGAGAGAACGACACCTTGTACAAGTACAAGTAAATGTTTTCTTTCAACTCTACTGTAGTGGGCAAATTGTTTCAACCGAGTCCCATCCTTCAATACAAACATGTCCATTATTTTGAACTTTATATATTAGGGAGAATATTCTCAGACACAATTTTGTTTTTCAATGTTTAATAACTTAAATTTTATTATTGGTAAGTAAAAATAATCAAACATTAGGCCTCCCTCTCACACACATTCACTCTCTAATGCTGAGACCCAAATCAGGGCAATGCAATTGCCAAGCAAACACTCTACCACTAATCTAAATTTGCAACATCACTTTTCTCATTATTTATGGATGAAAATCATTAATCTCACAAATTAAAAAGGGTACAGTCTAAAAGCTGTCATTAGAAATAGAAGGGTGATTGGAGACTTCAGCCAATTGTGTGCTGTATAAAGTGTGTCCTCCTGGGGGCCCCAAATATCCTATAAAAACATCGATGTGCACTTGTTTTTCCTCTTTGGCTTCCTGCGCTCCTGGCTTTCGCGGGATCTTTGGTTGTGTAAGTTTTCCTTCAATTATTAAAATCTTTTGAATTGAGCTGGTCTGGTTATTTATCAATCAACCACACCCATCAGAAGGGGAGGGGAGAAAAAGGAAGGGGAGCAGAGAAAAATGTATAGCTCAATAAAATCAATAATAAAAAATAGAATAGATAATTTTAGGAGACAGAGATAAAACAGGGTGGGGTGGTATGGAGGTGGGGATGATCTAGGAGGAGGGTGGGGAGAAGAAAAAGTATGATTAAAAAAATAAAAATAAAACTAGTACAAAGAATGAATGAAACAAAGAGTTAAGTTTTTGAGAAAAATCAACAAGATTGACAAACCCTTAGGAAACTAAAAGACAAAGAGAAGATCAAAGTTAATAAAGTTAGAAATAAGAAAGAGTGCATAACAACAGACACCAATGAAATACAGAGGATCATAAATAAGAACACGTTTTAAAAATGTGCACACCAGCAAAGCGGAAAATCCAAAAGAAACCAATTTTCTAAATGTATCCCACCTAACAAGGTTAAATTTAGAAAAGGTAAACAATTTAAACAGACCTAAAATACCTAGTTAGTAAAAATAGTCATTAAATGTTTCTCAACCAAGTTTAAAAAAAAAAGAAAAAAGGGGGGGCAGGGTCAGGTAGTTTTAGTATAGAATACTCCTAAATCTCAAAGAAGAACTAATTTCAATAGTTCTCAATTCCACAAAACAGAAACAGAGGGAACATTGTCAAATTTGTTTCATGAGGCCACAGTTACACTATCCAATAGACCACATAAAGATCCAACAAAGAAAGACAATTATAGATTAATTTCCCTTATGGACATGGATACAACAATTCTCAATAAAATACTTGCAAACAAAATTCAAGAACACATGAGAAAGGTCGTCCACCATTATCAAGGAAGCTTCATCCCAGAAATGCAGGGTTAATTAAACATATGTAAATCAACAAATGTAATCCACCATATAAGCAAACCAAAAGGCACAAACTACATGAGACAAAAAAAAAATCTTTTACAAAATCTACCACCCTTCATAATCAAAGTCCTAGAGAGATTGGAGCTTTAAGTTACATATCTCAACATAAAAAGGCAGCTTACAGCAAGCCACTAAACCAATATCAATTTAAATGGAGAGAAGTTCAAAGTGTTACCATTAAAATTGAGAACAAGACAAGGTTGTGCACTCCCTCTATATATACATAATATAGTGCTTGAAATATTAGCTAGACTAATAAGAAAACTGAAGGAGAACATGTGTATAAAAATTAGAAAGGAAGAAGTCAAACATCTTTATAAGAGAGATGATATGATATGATATTATAGTATTCATAATGACCATAAACATTCCACAAGGAATCTTTTACAGTCCATTAACAGTTTCAGCAATATATTTTAAATATAAATAAACACAAAACTCAGTAGCCCTTTGATATCCAAATGATGAGTAGATTGAGTATAATATCAAGGAAACAACAGCTTACACAATTTTCTTAAAATAAATAAATATCTAGGGTTGATTCAAACTTAGCAAGTAAAAGACTTGTATAATAAAATATTAAGATATTGAAGAAATAAATTGAGAAATCTATCAGAAGACAGAAAATGCCCCCATGATTAAGATTCTATAGGATTAATGTTGTAAAATTGGGCACCTATCAAAAGTAGTCTCCAGATTCAGTAGAATCCCCATCAAAATTCTAATAAAATTCTTCACAGAACTTAAAAAAATACAACTTTCAACTTTATATGGAAACAAAAACCCAGGATGGCTAAAACAATTCTGAATAATGAAAGAGCTGTTGGAGGCATAACCATGCCTGAACTCAACTCGTACTATAGATCTATAGGTATAGAAACCATTTGGTATTAGCATGAAAACAGACAAATTGGTCAATGAAATTGAATAGAAAATCCAGAGACAAATGCATCTACAGACATCCATGTTTTATAAAGAATCCAGGAATACATGCTATAAAATGGCAACATCGTGGACAAATGGTGCTGATCAAAATGGTTGACTGTATGAAGAGAAATGCAGATATATCCATAAATATCACCATGCACAAAACTCAGATACAAATAAAGACCTCAACATTAAATCACATACACATAATCTGATGGAGAGAAAATGAGGAATAGCTTTGAACTCTTTAGCATAAGAAAAAACTTTCTGAACAGAATATCAATAGCACAGACACTAAGGTTAGCTACTAATAAATGCGACCTCATCAAGCTAAAATGCTTCCATGCAGGAAAAGATACTGCTGATATGGGATTCTCCTCTGTATGCTATGAATACCATTGGTTAATAAAGAAACTGTTTTGAGTCTATAGCAGAGCAGGGAAGAACAGAGTTAGGTGGTGGGGGACTAAACTAAATGCTGGAAGAAGGAGGAGTAGTTTAGAGAAGCCATGGAGCCACAGTCAGAGACAGACATGCTGAAAATTTGCAAGTGGTGATGTACAAACTAATAGAGATGAGTTAAATTAAGATATAAGAGTTAGCAAATATGAAGCTAGAGCTAATGGGCCAAGCAGTGATTTAAATAATATAGTTTCTGTGTGATTATTTCAGGAGTATTGGCAACCAGGAAAAGAACATGTGGTCTTCTTACAGCACACTGCCACTTGAACAATGCAGAAGCCTACATAATGGAATGATTTTTTTACAATCTATCATCCAGCAAAAGGTTAATATTCAAAATGTATAAAGAACTAAAAATGAAAAAAAATCTGGATATCAATAAAACAAATAATCACTGAAAATCCCAATGAAAATGGGATATGCATATAAACAGAGAATCCCCAAAACTCAAATGGCTGAAAGATACTTAAAGAATTGCTCAACATTCCTGATCTTCTGGGGAATGCAAATCAAAACTGCTTTGAAATATATTCTTGCACCTATCAAAATGCCTATAATCGATAAAATAAGTGACAGCTCATATTGGGAAAGATATAGAGTAAGGGGAACACTTACTTTTTGTTGGTAAGAGTAAAACTTATAGAATGACTAAGGAAATCAGTTTGATGGTTCCTCAGAAAGATAGGAACTGATATGCCTCAAGGTCTAGCTACACCACTTTTGGAGAATATACTCTGAGGATGTTTCCACAAGGACACTTGTTCAAACATGTTCATTGCTACATCAGGCATAATAGGTAAATAGGAAACAACATAATGGATAAAGAAAATATAATATAATTACACAATGTAATATTACTCAGCTGTTAAAAGTAATAACATCAATAATAACATCATGAAATTTAAAGGTGAACGGATAGAACTAGAATAAGAGCATCCTGATTGAGGTAACTCAGTCTTGTCTTGGAAGAATAAATATGGTAGAGAACTCAAGAAACTAGACTCTAAAATGCTAATTAACCCAATTAAAAAATGGGGCACTGAAATGAACAGAGAATTCTCAAAAGAAGAAGTTCAAATGGCCAAAAGACACCTAAGGTCATGCTCAACCTCATTAGCAATCAGGGAAATGCAAATCAAAACAACTTTGGGATATCATCTCACACCTGTCAGAATGGCTAAAATCAAAAGCACCGATGATAGCCTTTGCTGGAGAGGCTGTGGAGGAAGGGGTACCCTCATCCATTGCTGGTGGGAATGCAATCTTGTGCAACCACTTTGGAAATCAGTGTTTCGGTTTCTCAGGAAATTCGGGATCAACCTACCCCTGGACCCAGCAATACCACTCTTGGGAATATGAATTCTCTTATATGTGAATATTAGTTGTTAAGTCAATGATAACCAAACTACAATCCATAAAACTAAAGAGGTGAAATATAAATTAATGGACTAGTGGGGAAGGGTATGCCTTACTATGAAGGAGAAACACAATATATAGTTATAGGATAGATAAATTGGGGAGGAGTGGGAAGGGATAAGAAAATCCTGAGTAGCAGAGAATATGAAGATAAACCTAAAATTAAGGGCCACTAGAGTTGTAGTATGGAAATATAAAACAATAGAAGTTTCCCAAGAAATATACAAAAATGAAAGCAATATTAAATGAAATTATCAAATAATAGAAGAGACATAACTTTCTCTGTCCATCATTTGTCTTCAAAGGAAGCTTTCAGTATCAGAATTGGTTACACTTAATTGATTTGTTGGCCAAATAGGTCCTATGATAGTCCCCCAACCTATGCTGTTATCAAGGCTATTGCTGAAGACAATTCTTACCCATCTCACTGAACACAGAGAATTTGTGCTGTACCTATGAAGAACCTTTCCCCTATTGGTTAGTGTTCTTGATAATGGAAGGTACTTTTCACACTACTAAAGAAGAAACTTAAAACCAAGTTACAAAACCTTCATATAAAATGGCATCATGCCTACAGGATAGCTAGAGCAATGGTTGCCCAAAGTTTGTAGTAAAAATTAGCCAATATCTGATTTTAATTTAAGGACCAATGCCATGAGATAAAATCCACACCTGATGCTGCTTGGTTGACGAAGAATCTGAGACTAGATAGTCCAGGGACTTGGAGTAAAACCAAACACTACTACTAAAGGAATGTTGCAATAAAGTGACTCTCAATCACATTCTTTTACAATAATAGATCAGTACCTTGCTTACTCATCATCAGAGAAGCAATCTCTTATATGATATGGGAACAAATATAGAAAATCACAGCTAGACATTTAGCAGTGAGCAAGAGGCCTTGTAATACTCAGATATAAAAGTTTACCTCAATCAAATACCTTCATTCAGGGTTCAGGGAACTACTTTTAGGAAAAGGAGGTAGAAAGAATGTAAGACTCAGTGAGGATGGAGGACACCAAGAAATGAAACCCTGCTCTTCCTATCCCACCTAGCTTGCATCCACAACCCTCCCCCCGTCCGTCTGACTCCCTCCCCTCTTTGACCACATAACATCTCCCAGCTCAGCTTGTTCGGGCTCTAGGACCGAATCTGAATCGGGAGGGCAAACGGGAGGGTGGTAGCTCCCTTCTCCCAATAGCCTGCCTGCAGCAAGCTAGGTAGGCCTTTTGTTTACGAGCCACCCAAGCAGCAAGGAGATCCAGTCCTGGCACCAGGAGAGACATCATTGGGGTGAGTGAGTTTCTGACCACAGCAGCAGCCCGGGACAGAGAACTCAGACGTTCCTCATCCCTCCTACACTTCCTGGTCATCCTCAGGGGCTATTCTGCCCTATACCTCCTCTCTCTTCCTATCCCACCCAGCTTGCATCCACAACCCTCCCCCCCTCCGTCTGACTCCCTCCCCTCTTTGACCACATAACATCTCCCAGCTCAG
>NW_026068175.1:506977-529751 GCF_014885135.2 Alexandromys fortis | reverse complement strand
GAGGGGGAGAAGGGTGGGAGGAGGGGGAGGGAAATGGGAGGCTGGGAGGAGGCGGAAACTTTTTTTTCCTTTTCTCAAAAAAAAAAAAAAAAGAAATGAAGCCCTTCAAGATAGAAGAGGCCTAGTATAGCTATGAACTCAGAAGTATTGGCAACATACATAATGTCTGCGCAGATCTGCCCCTTGTAGGAACATAGGGCTGAAAGAAGTAAACATATACCCTCATCTCTATTCCAGAAGCTAACTCCAATTGATAAGTACTGGCAAATGAAAATTGAACGTTCTCTAAGGAATCTCAGTGAGGGAGCAAACTACTCTTAAGGGTAGGCCCCATGCTCTGCAATATATGTCCAACAGCAAATAATGGTATCTTTGGAGATTTATTATCTCCTAGTGTTGTGCAAGTTCCACACTTTTTATTTCTCTATCTTTTTGTCTCTCTTATTTTTATTTTCCAATTTATGTATGTCTTTTGAATATATATTATGGCTTTCTAATTTGTGTTTTTATTGGAATTTTGAGTGTGTGAAAGAATGAGTCTCTGTTTATATCTGTTTTTTGTAATTTTTCTTAGGGTCTCTTCCTTTTGTTTGTTTTGCCATATTCCAAATTATTTTATTTTGCTTTCTCTTATTACTATTCTTTAGGTACCCAGTTGTTTTCTTACTCGAGACAGAATAGTAGTTGATTTGGATAGGAGGGTAAGTGAGGAGGAAATGAAAATAGTAGAGGGAGGGCAAACTATACCATAATGAAAAAATTTATTTTTCATAAAAATAATATATAATAATTAAAACAAAAACAGAGCAGAAAATATGTCTCACAAAATTTATTCTTATCACAATAAAGCAATAAGTAAAAATGATAAATGTAAATTTGTTTTCCTATAACTCGCAATTATTGCATTTTGCCTATTGTTTATCTCTATGTATCTGAAAAATAAGAGGTGGGGTGTAAACCTCCACAACCACCACACTGAAACAATGAATGTGTATATCATATGCTGAGATTGGTTTAGTTTTGATATTTGAAAGTTCATTCACAAATTGATCTCATAAACATAACTTTCTTAAAGCCACTTGATATTGAATAAAAGAGAGAGGGAGTTGTCTAGAGAATGTCATATAAGAAGATGAATGTTAAGAGATTAGTGCAAGGACTTGTGGGGAGGTAAACAAATAATAGAGCAGAGGAGAGGGAAAATACTTTTCCCAATTCATTGCCTCACACCTCAGTTCTTTAAAGTTACTAAAAAAGTTTGCTATTAGGTACTTTTTTATACTTTCACATTTATAATAAAAACTTAGGTTCCATTTACACATTAATCAAACTATATACATTAATTTTCTCCTAATTTCTAGTGTAAGGAGTGAGTACACAGTTTTTCTGAGTGTTCCCTTTAAGGTCCCACAAGGCTCTGATCAAGGTGTCAGACTGAGTTGCATTCTTGAAGTAAGCCAAGTTACTGATCCCTTCTAAGTTCCTTCATCTTTGCTAGATGAAATTCCTACCACCGCAGAAAGAACACTGACTTGATTCTTCAGGAAGAGATGGAAGCTCAAGCCTTCAGACTTTTTCAAGGCTCATATAATTAGGTCTACGTCTGCCTCACACAGGACCTCTTCCTATGATTACTCAAGAGACAATGATTAGGTATTCTCAAAGTATTCATGTGAATGTTTTGCATTGTGCATTTGGAAGGAGAGATCTGAATTCTGCAGGTTATTCTCTAACCTCCATATCCATGTTGTGGTAATCACTCCTCTTCACACACAAAGTAAATACATGTAATAAAAATGTAAAGGAAAGATGGTTAACCACTCACATCCATTAAGTGCTCTGTTCTGGGCTGCTTTGAGCATAAATGGATGAAGACATCATAAAAAGGGACCCTTTATCAAGCATATTGCTGCAGAAGCTGTCCTGCTAAAGCTCTCCGTTCTCAATGATCGAGGATGAAGCAACTACTGACAATTATTGCAGGCTGTTATGGGGACTTGAGAAGTGGTTGGAATAGAGCACCAAGCATTAAAATCTCTTTCCTGAAGTTTTTAATAAAGACATGAAGAACCTAATTTAGTCTCTCAGGTTTATGAAATAAGATTCAGGGATGTAATATTTTCCATGAATAAGAGAGGAAGTGAAGAAAACTGATTTGCAAAATGAGACTTCATTCAATGGGTATCAATGGGGAAGAAATTATGTGAGTGAGGAAAATATGTTAAAACTGAGTGAGAAAAGAGAAAAATGAGGAGAAAGGAGAAAAAGAAATGGAAATTTTCAAATTTTTCAATGAAGTTCAAATGAAATCATGGTGGGAAACAGTCACTAGAGTGCAGAACCTTTGCTCCTCAATCTTGGTCTTCTTTCTTCGATGAACCCATTAATAGACATCAAATTTGCATGTATTATGTGAAAAGAATATGGGTTTTGTTTTTATTTTTGTTTTGTTTTCTACTGTAGACAGTACATAGAATAATGCAGACAGAATCTCTTTGCTTGTAGAATATAGTTATTCTTGAAACTATAGTTTCAGTGTCAAATGCAGCAACACAGAAAATAGGTATATTCATAAGCATTTTATAAGAAATCTAAAAATTTGACTAGAAATTTGAGATAACGTTTCTTTTCTTTTTGACAGTAAATATTTTTTCTTAAGCTGTATGTTGTATTTATATTTTATTTTTAATGATATGAATGAGAATGTCTTATGTGTTTTGGCATGAGTCCCCAAGTGCCTTTGGAGCCCCCAAGAGGATATAGATGTTTGGTAGCTGGAAATATGGAAGGTTGTGAGAATTCCAATGTGGTTGCTTGTAACTGGAACTGAATTCTGTTTGTCTGCAAGAGTCTTCCTGTATGAGTCTTCTTTCCAATTCCTAGACAGAGAATATGTACAAGCCTGTGTGTGTGTGTGTGTGAGAGAGAGAGAGAGAGAGAGAGAGAGAGAGAGAGAGAGAGAGAGAATGTATGTATGTATGTATGTGTCTGTATAATTTATTTTGTGACAAGGCTGCATATATGGTGTCTGTGTGGATGTCCCAGTGATGAAAATGGGAGACAGAAACTGGTTAGTCAGGGCAGAGACTACAGAATATATGCCCCAATGATGTTCTTGTTGCAGGCTAAGACTGTAGGAAGAGAACTCTGCTTTCTCTTGTCTCATACAAGAGTACCTATGCCACAAGGCTCTGTGTGTGACAGAAGTTGACAGAAGGCACCTGGACACTTTCTGATTAGGCCATTTGTACTGACCTGCATCTGCCTGCCCATACCTCAGCAGAGCTTTAGCAACAGGAAGAGATTGAAAGTAAAATGGCAGATACATCTATACTGAGCAAACACTATGGAAAGGAAAAAGTAAAGCAAGAATGTTGGGGAATATTATTTTAAGATGTATTACATTATTTTATGCTGTAGAACATTTGTTTTAATGAAGCAAAGATGTGTTGCATTATTTTATATTGCATTTTTAACCTTGTGAACCTGTTATTCTTAGCCTGCCTACAATATCTGATGGTCTAACAATGAGCTGAGTGGACAATAACAAGGCAGGAAAAAATATAGGTGGGGCTGGCATGCAGAGAGCAGAAACAGGAGGAAAAATCAGGGATCAAAGATATCAAGGAGCAAGATAAAGAGGAGAACTCCAGGACCCAGACATCCAAGCTACACAGCCAAGCCATGGAGTAAGAGTGGCAATAAGATGTACAGAAGTAAGAGAAAGATAAAAGCCCAGAGGCAAAAGATGTATGGTATAATATAAAGTTAACAAAAGCAAATCAAGCTGATGCAAGGCATTCAAAGGTAAGAATAAGCTTCTGTGTCACTATTTGGAAGCTGTATGGCAAATTTCCCAAAAGTCTAAAGAGTAAAAGAATAAAAATTAAAACAACTACATTTTTTCCATACCAGTGTTAGGCTTGCATACCCATCTAGAGCCTGAGAAAGCTGAATAAAAGAATGCAGCTCCTTTAAGAAACCCTGCTGTACAGCAGTGCACTTAAACAACATTTTTTACATTAAATAAAACAAAAAAAACAAAGGAGGAAGCATCTGACACAATGCAGGACACTGAAATTCCATAGCTTGGGTGTTGAATGCAATTCCAGGTCAAATAAATCTCATACACGTCTAGAAGCTTTAGGCGTGGCCTTCACAATGTTAGAAGTGGACAGAGAGAGCCAAGAGAGTCAAGCAGAAGATCCATGTGCAGCTTAGCAGTCTAAAGTTTACTTGTGCAGTCAAAAAAAGTCTAAAAGGTATGCAGTAAAAATATTCCAGAGAGGAAAACCTTTAAATAGGTTCCAACGTGGTTTTACAAAATGCGTAGACTTAGGAAAGAAACAAAATGTGTATGGACAGTCATAGAAAGAAATGAATAGCTGATAGTAAACCCTTTTAAGAGAGAGAAAAAGTAGTATAAAAGATGAAAGGCATGTAATATGGACACAGGGAGTGTGGATCATAGACATTATTGTGTTGATTTTGATGTTTGTGAATGCTAATGATGAAAAGACAGCTGCTAAGAGACCTGGAATTGAAAAGGGGCTGTTGAATACACCAGTCTATATACTTTAGGAATTCCTTAACTTCAAAAAAGTCAAAAATATATTTTTCAAGTGGAAATCAAAAATGCTTTGCAGAAGAGGTTTTTCTTTTGTTTCTACAGGAAGCAAGAGACTGTGAATTTCTCCTGGAATAATATGAATCAGGTTTGGTCAAGGAAGACATCCTGAAACTTGACAGATGATATCTCTCAACAAAGGTTGTAACTGGTCTTCCCAGGACTTAGCCATTATCTCAATTTTCTCTCTAGGACCCTAAAGATGCCATTGACCCTTGACTGCAGGAAACAGTCTGGAGAACACGACACCCTCATTCCCAAGAGATGTTGTGGGTGATCTGATTATTCTGTGAGTCATGGATGTTTGTTATAATTTAGGGAATTATATAAATAGAAATATAGGATAAAAAGACAACTATTAATCTCAGATATTTTGCATTGGCATGGATTTTGTTATATTGATAAAAATATAAAGTTAATTTTGTTACATTGTATATATCTTTCTACACTTATTTGGGGTATTGTGCTTTTTAGCCCCTTTAAAATGCAATGTATAAATAAGAAATATGGTTAGTAGCTATTCTAAAATAATTAAACTTGTAGTCACATTAGGTATGTTTTCAAGGTTAAATGGGTTATAGTTTAGATGGATGATTTTTAAAAACTTGAAAGATCTATATGGTTTTTAAAATGTCTTGTTAACCTACAGCTTTTCATGACAATGAGACACATCTGCTTTTGAAAGCATCAATTTATTTCATGAAAGGATGATGGACATTGAAGGATCTTCATAAGAGTTTGTTTTCATTTTGACAAGTTTAGCCATTTGGGTTAGAAACTACTTTTGCCTTGACTTCCTGACTGTGTGCTATATAAATGGGACATGGAAGATCCACAGAAAAGTGAATACTGAACTTTGCCAAAACAAGGAAGGTTAGTCCTTCAATGTTCCTCCTTCATGGCAGAATAAGAGTCTGCCAGACATTTTTCAGGACACAGAGAAAAGCAACTGATGAATTTTGGCAAAGCAAGGCATGAAAGTCCTTTATATTTCCTGCTTCACTGAAGTCTGCTAGATACTCTAGACTCTAGGACTATAGGCTGAAAATGAATGTCCCAATGTTGCAGAGGAACTTTGGGTGATTGTCCAGGCAGGGGTCTCTTTTGTTAGGTAATATTAAATCCTCCTGATGTCTTTGATGGAGTTAAAAACTAAATAGAGTTATAATTTTCCTTAGTAATGACAGAAAGTGAATTAGTTATAAAACTTTGGAGTCACTAAGATGGGTTGGATGAAGAAGTGTTTGCTCTGAATTTGCTAAATACAAATGGATTGAAGATTGTAAATGAAATTCTTAATGATAACTGTTTCAGTTGTATATGGTTTTACTATGTTAAAGTTAAAACCTCTAATTTTTATTTAGAGAAAAAGGGAAAAGTTTTTAGAATATTATTTTAAGATGTGTTATATTTGTTTATGTTGTGGAATATTTGTTTAATGATACAAAATGTGTTGCATTCTTTTATGTTGCATTTGTTTAACTCTGTGAAGCTGTGATTCTTTGCCTTTTCAAAAATACCTGATGGTCTAATAAAGAGTGGAACAGTCAATAGCAAGGCAGGAGAAAGGATAGGTAGGGCTTGCAAGCAGAGTGAATAAATAGAAGGAGAAATCTTGGAGGAGAGAAGGAGCAAGGGAGTTTAATGACAAGAAAAAGATAGGAACAGTCACCCTGCCAACCATGGAGTAAGAGTGAAAGTAAGATTACAGAAATTAAAAAGAGAGAAAGAGAGAGAGAAAAGTCCAGATGTGATATAATTAAAGTTAAGGAAAGCTAGCTAGATATAAGCCAAGCTAAGGCTGGGTATTCATAAGTAATTAGTCACATATGATTATCTTCTACACTCTTTTTGACCTTTTTCTGGACACCAGGACTCACCATGTAAATTTTACTGGCCTGGAATTTGCTATATAGTACCAGACAAGACTCATGCTCACAGAAATCCACCATCTGTGCCTTGTGAAAAATCTTCAGATTTTTTTTTTACTTGGTTCTGAGGGACAGGGCCTCCCTCTGGTCTGATAGCTTGCTGGTTTTGTTAGTCCAGCTTTCAGTTAAGCCCCACAGATCTGCCTTTTTCTGTCTTCCCAGCATTGGATTAGAAGCATGCACCATTGTTCCTGGCTGTTTATCTGGACTCTGGGACAAGAACATGGGTCCTGACCATTGCACAACATGTACATTATTGATTCACTGTCTCATCAACCACATACTACTATTAATGTTGATATTTTTACCTTCTCCTATTAGACACAATCTTTTCTTGTAGTATATAGGAAAGTGAAAATTTTCTAGTAAGCTTTCCACTCACTTTGCCAAGTTTCATCATACTTTTAGAAATCACTAGTCTGGCAGCTGTAGGGTCACCAAATATACATCATAAATATGAAAACTGAGAATCAAAACTCTTCCAACATCCATAGGTTGAGGAATGGATATTGTACTAGCATGTGTACAAATACAGCATCAGTACAACTGTATATCACAATCATAGCCCTTAGTTCTCTAGACACACTGTCTATGAGCAGAAATATTTGGAAAGGGTTGTTTTTTTTTCCTAGGGTTATATTTTAAACATTTTGAATATATTCAGTAAACAATATTTTAAGCAGATATGCTGTCATTCAGGCATTCCTTTTTCCATTTATATTTGTTTGCTGTGTGTGTGGCTGTGTACCTACATATTCATGAATATGTGGGCACACATGTGTGGCAGTACCCATACATAAGCTAGCAAATGATGCAGAGATCAGCTTGTCATTAAGGGTCTTTCTCCAACACTGTCTATTGACTGAGAGCAGTTCTCCAACTGTCACAGGAGGTTGCTGCTATGACTTGACTATCTAGCCAGCTCACTGCATGATCATCTGTCAACACCTCCTGATAAATTCACCTGGGAAGGGACTCTCAATGTGAGATAGTCTGGATTAGGTTGTTCCACAGTTGTATTTATTGGGGAACATCTTGATTATGTTAACTGAAGTGAGTTTCAACTACTGTGCAGCATCCCATTCATAGGCAGAGGAAAGGTGGGCTGAGCACAAACATGCATGACCTATTTTACTGATTTCTGTTTCTGATGATGGATGACATGTGACCAGCTCCTTCAAACTCCCACCCCTGTGGTGGAATATATGCAGTTTATACATACTCACTATGATGGAGTACAACAGAACTGTGAGGCACAGTAAACTCTTCTTTTTCTAAATTGCTAATGTCAGGATATTTTATCATAACAACAAGCAGAGAAACTAATCAAGCCCTTTATCTAGTATTATCTCCCTAGCTCCTTCACTCCAGCCCCCACAGGGACTTTCTTTTCCATACACTAAGTATAGACAGAGTAGATATGGTATTATTTTTTTGCTTATTTTATTTTTAAAAATAAAAAAACAAACTATACTTTTACATTTTACATATAAGTTTCATTCCCTATTCCTTCCCCTTCTCCCATTCCCTCTACTTCCTCACCCCGCCCACACCCCATTCTATCTTCAGAGAGGATAAGGCACATTTCTCCAAGTAAGGATCAAGGCCTTCCTCACTATATCTAGGCTGAGCAAGGCATTCACCCATGAGACTGGATTCCAACAACAGCAAGGACAAATCCTGGTGCCACTACCAGTGGCCCCACAGTCTTCCCCAGCTATACAACTGCCACCCACATTCAGAGGGTTTATCTTGGTCCTAAACCAGTTCATTCTCTGTCTGTCAGGAAATGGTGAGCTTCCATTAGTTCAGGTAAGCTGTTTCAGTGAGTTTTCTCATTATGGTCTTGAAACCTTTGCTCATATTCTCACTCTTCCCACTCTTCAACAGGACTTTGGGAGCTCAGCCCAGTGCTCAGTTGTGGGTCTCTAGCCTTGTCTCCATCAGTTGTTGGATGAAGGTTCTATGATGACATTTATGATATTCATCAATCTGACAACAGGACAAGGCCAGTGTGAGCACTCTGTCTCCTCTGTTGCTTAGGATCTTAGCTGGGGTCATTCTCTAGTGCCAGATTTCTTGTTAGCTCCACAATGGCCCCATAATCCTTGTTCTCCATTTCTGTCCTTCCTCCATCTTGACAATCCCATTCTCTCAAGCTCTCCCCCATTCCCCCCCTCCTCACTTTCCATGCTCCCTGCTTCTCCCACTTCATGTTCCAAATTTTGTCAGGTGATCTTGTCTAATTCCCCTTCATTCATATAAATATTTCTCTTAGGGTTCTCTTTGATAATGAGCTTCTCTAGGCCCATAGTCTATAGACTTGTTATCCTCGCTTTACAGCTAGTATCCACTTATGAGTGAGTACATACTAAGCTCATTTTTCTGGGTCTGGGTGACCTCATTCAGGATGGTTTATCTAGTTCCATACATTTGCATGCAAATTTCAAAATGTCATTGTTTTTACCACTGAGTACACTTTATCCATTCTTCAGTTGAGGAGAATCTAGGTTGTTTCTAGATTCTGGCTATTAGAAATAATGCTGCTACGAACATAGCAGAACAAATGTGCCTTGTGGTATGATTGAGCATCCTTTGGTATATACCCAAGAGTGGTATTGCTGGGTCATGAGGTAGGTTGATTCGCAATTTTCTGAGATACCACCATACTGATTTCCAGAGTGGTTAAATAAGTTTTCATTCCCACAAGCAACGGAGGAGTGTTGTCTTTACCCCACAACCTTTCTAGGATAAGTTGTCATCACTGTTTTTGATTTTGGCCATTCTGACAGGTATCTCAGAGCTGTTTTGATTTGCATTTTCCTGATGGTTAAGGATGTTGAACATTTCTTTATGCAACTTTTGGACATTTGAAATTCTTCTGTTAAGAATTCTGTTTATTAAATATGCTTTCTTTTACCCATTTTATATTTTTGCTCCTTTTTAAAAATATCAGGTGTACATAGGTATAC
Organism: Alexandromys fortis; assembly: GCF_014885135.2. Classification (NCBI taxonomy): domain Eukaryota; kingdom Metazoa; phylum Chordata; class Mammalia; order Rodentia; family Cricetidae; genus Alexandromys; species Alexandromys fortis. Next base: position 520,221 of record NW_026068175.1, on the reverse strand, counting down.
CGATTAAAATCCAGGTCTTTGATTTCATTCCATTGGTTCTCCTGTCTATTCTTATGCCAATACCTAGCTGTTTTCAGTACTGTAGCTCAGTAGTTGAGTTTGATGTCAGAAGTTGTTATAACTCCGCAGGTTCTTTTAAGTACAGGGTTGTTTTGGCTATCCTGATTTTTTTTCTTTTCCAGAAGAGGTTGAGTATCACCATGTAAAATAATGAAAATAGATTCATATTAACCACCATGCACAAAACTCAAGTCCAAATGGATCAAAGCACTCAACATAAAAGCAAACCACACAGAACCTCATAAAATAGGCAATGGGAAATATATTTGAATGCATTGACACAGGAGACCACTTCCTAAATATAACCCCTGTAGCACAGACACTGAGAAAAACAATAAATTGGACATCCTGAAACTGAAATGCTTCTGTAAAGCAAAGGGCATGGTCAAGAAGACAAAACAGCAGCTTACAGAATGGGAAAAGATCTTTATCAACTCCATATTAGACAGGTGTCTGATTTCCAAAATATACAAAAACTCAAGAAACTGGTCATCACAAAGAACAAATAATACAATGAAAAATGGAGTACAGAGAACTCTCAAGAGAGGAATATAAAATGGTTGAAAGACACATAAGGAAATGCTCAACATTCTTATTCATCAGAGATATGCAAATCAAAATAAGTCTAATATTCCATCTTATACTTGTAAGAATGGACAAGATCAAAAACACTGATGACAAATTATGCTGAGAGGTTGTGTGGTAGAGGGAACATTTCTGCATTGCTCGTGGTAGTGCAAGCTAGTACAGCCCCTTTGGATATCAGTATGGTGATTTCTCAGGAAATTAGGAAACAACTTTCTTCAAGACCCGATAATAACACTTTGGGTTATATATCTAAAGGATGCTCAATCGTGACACACGGACATGGGCTCAACTATGTTCATAGCAGCTTTGTTTGTCATAGTCAGAACCTAAAAACAATCTAAATGCCCCAATGTTCCTTCTGTTTCTATTATGTGGAACACTTTGAGGCGTATAGGTATTAGCTCTTTTTGGAAGATTTGGTAGATGTCTGCACTAAAACTATCCATCCCTGTTTTTTTTTTTTTTGAGGGGGGGGGGCTTTTGATGACAGCTTCTTTTTCCTTACAGTTTATAGGTCTATTCAAATTGTTCTCCTGGTCTTGATTTAATTTTGGTATGTGGTACCTATCTAGAAAATTGTCCATTTCTTTTACATTTTCCATTTTTTTTGAAGTACAGGTTTTTGTAATATGACCTATTGATTCTCTAGATTTCCTCAGTGTCTGCTGTTATGTCCCTCTTTTCATTTCTGATTTTGTTAATTTGGATGTTTTCTCTCTGCCTCTTGATCAGATTGGATAAGGATTAGTCTATGTTCTTGATTTTCTCAAAGAACCAATTCTTGGTTTCATTGGTTCTTTGTATTGCTTTCTTTGTTTCTATTTTACTGATTTCAGTCCTCAATTTGATTATTTCCTTTCATCTACTCTTCCTGGGTTAGTCTGCTTCTTTTTGGTTCTAGATGTGTTAAGTCACGAGTGTGAGATTTTACCACTTTTTTTATGTAGGCACGTAGCTAGCACCATGAATTTTCCTCTTAGCACTGCTTTATTAGTGTACCGTAGGTTTGGGTACAATGTGCCTTCATTTTTGTTGAATTATACAGTTTTTAATCTCTTCCTTTATTTCTTCCTTGATCCAGGGGTGTTTCAATTAAGCTCTGTTCAATTTCTGTGACTTTGTAAACTTTCTGCAATTAGTGTTGTTGTTGCCAGAGTTTTGGAAGTGATAAATAAACATTGGTTTCGATTTAGAAAAGAGTTGTTGCATTAACCCTTAATAAGTGACCCAGTCAGTACTCTGAAACTTTGAAGACAGATGTTTACTTCTCTTCTGTCCATGAAGGTTCTGGATGGGAATTTGTCAACCATAGGGCTGTTTTCACAGACACAGGTGTGCAATGCGGCCATCTGCAGCAGTTGTCTTGGGTCCTTGGGATTACTTGTTTTAGTCTCTACTCCAGCACCTACTGCTTCTCTGACCACACTACTAAGACACCACTGGACCCACAGCGAATATGCTTCCTTGTCTTATCATGATCCTATGATGAGAAATTCAAACTTCTTCTGAAAGAAGTTTTTCTTTGAGTTCACTACTTTCCTAACTAGTAAAAAGCAGTTTTATTTAATTTTTCACCTTTTGACAGTAAGTGTCATCATTTCTGGCTTTTATTCCAACATTTTCTTTCACTTGAATACTTAGAAATGATATACTGAGGGTTACCAGTTGGTCTAATTTCAGCATTTCTGTATTTCCCACAGAATAGAATTTCAAAGAGAAGGAGGAAGTTTCTGGAGTGACCAGAGAGAGACGAGGAACAGTCAGAACAAATGGATACACAGCCTTTATTTATTCATTCTACAATGATAAATGGGTGTGGCTAAAGGTGCCCCACCTCAGAATAACAGTAGTAGCATTAAAGATAGCTGAATAAATGACCATAACAACCAACACGATAGAAAAGTGAATGCCTGAAATATTGTGAAAATATTACTAAAATTTGACATAGATACTACGAGAGCACACACCGCTGGAAAATATCAGTATGGATTTTATGTTTGTAAGGTGATGTGGTTGTTAAGCTTTGTAACAACCTGATACAAGTTATAATTTGGATAAACAGAACCTCGATTGAGAAAATATCCCCTCTAAATTTTCCTGTATTCAGTCTGCATTTCATTCACCGAGTCAATCAGTGATTGTTAAAGAAGGACTGAGAACAAGAGTGTGGTACCACTCCTGGGCAGGTGGTACTGAGGTGTATAAGACATCAGGCTGAGCAAGTATTGATGATCAAGCAGCAGGCAGGACACTCTTGTGGCACTGCATAAGTTATTGCCTCCAGGTTCCTTCCCTGACTGAACTGGTGTCTTGGCTTCCTTCAGTGCACTGGGACTCAGGATATGTAAGTCGAATGAACCCTGTCTTCCTCAAGCTGTTTTTGGTCATATTATTTTATGACAGCAATAGCAACACTATGCTATGAGATTCATTTACAAAGACAAACAATTCTATGGGTCTGGAAAGATGGCTCAGTTACTAAAGCTCTTACTTCACAAGTGTGAAGCCTTGAGTCTGATCCCTTGAGCCCTCATAAACCTAGGACTTTAAATTTTTTGTAAGCCCAATGCTGTAGATGAGAGAAGATCCCAGGGCTTTCTGGTCAGATTGTCTGGCTGAATCAGTGAGCCAGGGTCATGGACGTAGGACTAGGAGATGGCTCATTGACTTAAAAATGCGGACAATGAAAGGATGAATTCAAATCCTCAGAACACTTGTGAAGCTGTGCATGTGGCTTATCTAATGGTACTTATCTAATGGTACTCTGAGAGAGGAGACTCTCAAGAACCTTGCAAGCTAGGTAGTTTGACACAAGGAGTAGAAAAATAGCAGAGACCCAGTCTCAAGCATGACTGAAAGAAGGATTGTACCTGCCTTTGTTTTCTGTCCTCATGTATGTACCATGGCATGTACACATCCATATTCACATGCACAAAAATGTACAAACACATATATATCCATTCATGCAGACATCTTATACACACATATGGACATGGTAAAGGGTGATAGGGAGGGACAGTTAATGCCCACATCCGGCCTCCACATGCACAGATATTTGTTTATACAGTACTCTTCTGTCCAACACATACAAACATACTACACTCCCAAACTCTCCACCCCACAAACATGAGCAGATTCACACACAGTATCTGTGAATTTTAAGAAAATTTGTAAGCCTATATTCTCCTAATGAATGATGCTATTTACTTTGGAAACAATAGATTTCATGCTTTGATATCAGAAATATTAAACAGGCTACAGCATCCACTGTGGTACATATTCCAGAAGAAATCCCAAATCTTTGCACCAGAAAGGTCAGAAGAACTTGCTTCCTTTAATGAACCATGAGATATGTCTTTGTCTCACACAGCCCATGAGCTGTGTTCTTCATTTATTAGTATTCAGCTTAAAATTGCTCTTCTAATTAAAATGCTACCCTAAAGAGGTATGGACTAATCAAATTCTCAGCTGATTAGCTGAATGAATCAGATGAAAGGAGATGAGCCCTGAAAATTCACCTGTCTTTCATAGCCATGGTTCGTCTTCAGGTTCCAAACCAAAGATCAAACAAGCAGGTCTAAGGCTGAGTTTTCTGTCTGCTAATGACCAGAGAGAAAGGTCCCTGGGAAGTAGGTGCAGATGTTGGTCAAGAATCCTCACTACAACGTATGCCTGTTAAACAGCTAGACAACCTGCTGACTCTTCACCTTATACCTCCTACCCACTCACTCCCATACTGCCTACCAGTACACATGTTGACTTTATGACTGCAGAAAATCTTGTAAATAAGATGTTATTCTCGGGTGAGATTCTGTGCTTTGTGGCCACTACATTTGCATACTTCCTTCCTCTTTTTATTGACCAAAAGTAAAATTAACCAAGGTAAACTGAGTATGTCCAGACTCCCATGCCATTTTCCATTTTTACTTCAACTAAACATATGCACATATGTTCTCTTTCTCTTTCTTCTTCTTCTTCTTCTTCTTCTTCTTCTTCTTCTTCTTCTTCTTCTTCTTCTTCTTCTTCTTCTTCTTCTTCTTCTCCTCCTCCTCCTCCTCCTCCTCCTCCTCCTCTTCCTCCTCCTTTTCCATTGTATGTACCCCACTGTTCTTTTCCCCCCAGCTGAAGTATTAAAACACTGAAAACAATAGTTTAACTATTTTGGTCAGAGCTCTGCAAAGAACTAAATAGGTATATTTTCTAGCTGGCTGGAACAAAAAAATCAGATATGTAATAATAGAACAGAAAGTACTGCCTGCTCTAATATACCTTGATAAGAAAGCAAAACTTTTAATTATATACTGTGACTTGTGAAGAAAAATGTATAGTTTAGTTTGTTTTTACTTTTGGCTCTTTACTCTCTGCTCTTTGAGTTTTTTGGGGGCTGCCATTCAGCTCCCAAATAAATCATACACAGAGGCCTATTATTACCTATTATTCCCAGCCTTAGCTTATCTTATCTCTAGCTAGCTTCCCTTAAATTATCCCATTTGCCTTTTGCCTCTGTGCTTTTTTCTTTCCTTACTTCTGTATATCTTACTTTCACTCTTACTCCATGACTGTCTGTATGACTGGGTGGCTGCCCCTAGTGTCGTCCTCTGTTCATTCTCTTGAGCCTTGATCTTTCTTGCCAGATCTCTCCTCCCATTTATTCTCTCTCTCTGCCATCACCAACTATTGTTCTCTTGTTTTGTTCAGCTCTTCATTAGAACAATCAGGTGTTTTAGCCAGGCAAAGTAACACAGTTTCAAAGACTTAAATTCAACATAAAAGAATACAACATATCTTTGTATAATTAAAGTGTTCCACAGTGTAAACAAATATAACACATCTAAAAATAATATTCTACAATAAAGATATAAGCCTTAACTGATGTGACTCTTATTTTATCAACATGGATACTACTGTTCAGAAATACAAGTCAAAATGCAGAATAAAAAGCAAGGAATGCAGAAAAACCCATGGTTCAGAGTGCTTGCTGCATAAACATGAGGATCTGAGTTCAGGTACCTCAAAACCCACAGAAAATACCAGCTTTGGCAAAATACACACCTTTAACCTTAATTCTGTGGCAGTAGAAGACAGGAAAGTTCTGTGGCATGTGGGCCACCTGCCTAACTCAAATGTAAGCTCTAGGGACAGTGAGAGTCCTAGTTTCAAGGAAATAAGGTAAAACATCATAGAGGAAGAAAGCTGATGCTATCTTCTGTCTCCTATGAAGATAGGAGTGTGCATATATACATATATATACAGTCCAAAAACAAAGACATAAACCCAGCTTATATAACACAAACATACATAATGCACACAAGCAACACTCATACACAAATGATAAAGAACACAGCAGCAACTATTAAATCCTTGCGATTTGAGGAAGCTCATTACACATGCCTGACTTCCCTAAACTTGGTTCTCTTTTCTTCATTTTTAAAAGTACACTTATATTTATTTTCTATAAAGACCAGTGAAGTTACTGGGCAATGGTGGCACACATTTTTAATCTGAGCACTTGGGAGGCAGAAGCAGGAAGATCTCTGTGAGTTCAAGGCCAGCCTGGTCTATAGAGTGAGTTCCAGGACAGCCCGGGCTACACAGCAAACACTGTCTCAAAAAAAAAGACTAATGGAGCAATGTTGTTTTCAGAGGTTGATATTTAATATATCATTAATATTAATTAAGAAGTTTCATGACTCTTGGCCAAACTTTTCTTGCATCTACAACGATTATTTTAGAGTAAGAAAATGGAAAATTTCAAGGTCTGTTCTGACGACCAAATCTGAGACTAGTTTTTCACTTCTGGATTCAATTAAAAATCTGTTTACATCTGAGGAAGGCAGCAGGGATAGAGCCTTATATAACATCACTTGATTGGCAATTAGCAATTAGCAAGTTGCAGGATGTTTGAGGGATAATTTGGTGTAAGTGTCTAGGCCCAAGTGTGCCTGTCTGTCTGTCTTTTTTTTTTTTTTTTTTTTTTTTTTTTTTTTTTTTTTTTTTTTTTTTTTTTTTTTTTTTTGCCAATCTTCTGAAAGGAAAATGTTTCCAGTTCTGGTGATGTGTGTGTTTCTGTTCATGTGAGAATCAGTTCACCCTGCTTTGGACTGTCTGTCAGCAACAGTCAAGACATTTTGTAAAGATCTTTCACTTATCCAAGTAATTTGATTTCAAGAACTAACTTTTTTCTAGATTATGGCATTATCTATCCCTAGTTATGGCTGGCCTGGAAAGAAGTTTATAGATCACCTGACATATTTTAACTAGCTAATCTTGCAGTGGCCAACTGGAGACCCAAAACAGAAAATTTTGAACCTTCACTGTCTTGGCTCTTCGGTTTTTTCACCCTGTAACTACTCCAGCCTGTGCAAGTGGATTGTGAACCTTTTGTTTTCTTGGACCATAAATATTCTCAGTAACCCTTTACCCAAATAAAGCCCGCACTGTCTTCATCTTTCTTTTTATCTTGCACTATTATTTTATTTTAAAGCAAGTCTGCAGATGTAATTAGAATATGTGTAAAACCATAACGAAGACAATCCATTCACACTTGGCTGGGTTTCCCACAGCATTAGAAAAAGAGATATGAATTCTTTCACTTTATTAATATTATAGATGGCCCAGGACTTAATCCAAACCATCAAATTAAAATACCAGGATGATTGTCATAAGACTCCCAATGTTTTTCTGTGTTATGTGGGTGAAGTGTGACTTCATGTGTCTCAGGCTAGTCTCTCATGTGCTATAAAGCTGAGGATATTCTTGAACTTCTAATTTCCCTGCTGGTACCTCCTAAATACTAGAATTCAGGCGTGAACCAAAACACAGTTCATATCACCTTCATTTTAGGATTTATTTGCCACACTTGTTTAGTATACAGGTCATCAAAAGTCATACATAACCTAACTGTTCTGTCATCTTACTTCCTCTAGCGTTCATTGAGATCACAAGACAAAAGTCTTTCTCCATGGGGAGTAGACGCTGTGAGGTCATTAGTTGCACACACCTTTCTTCTAGTTTCAGGTTTTGTCTTTTGAGACCTAATAATATGCCCATCCTGGTGACGAGTGCCTTTAATCCTAATAATTAGTACATTCATGCTAAAGTAGGAAGATTGCCATGAGTTCCGTGACATTCTTGGCTGCATGGAGGGTGTAAGACAGCTGTCAGTATAGGTTCCACAATATAAGATACTATGTCACAAACCTGGAAAGTAAAACAAAAGAGAACTACAAGTTGTAGCCAAAAGATATTTCATGATACCCTGGAAGGGTTTCCTTTCTTTCTCTAATGTAATAATATTTATTTTTAAAATTTTTTAATAACTATATATTGTATTGAACTTATCTCCCCATACTCTCCTACCACCTATAAACTCCTTTGTCCCTCTACACAATTTGGTTTCTACTTTCATGATACACACACATCAAAGGTTTGATGTATTCATGAAATCAAGTAACTGCAAATGAGAGTAAAAACAATTGATACTTATCTTTCTGAGAGTGACTAAATTTGCTTAATGTGATCATCTAAATTCTGTCTATTATCCTGAAAGTGGCGTGACTTCATTTTTATATATGTATAAATATTTGTGTTTATACACCAATTTGGTTTCTACACCACATTTTGTAAATCCTGTCATGTGTAGATGGAGACATCAGTAGGTGATTTAGTCATTGTGAACAGTGCTGTTGTTATAAACAACATAAGCATGAGACTTCTTGTGTGGTCATTGTGGTACTTTGAGTAAAAACCCAGGAGTAATGTTCTTGCTTCATGTGCGATATATAAATTTAGTTTTTGGAGAAACCTCTCCACTGACGTGGATAGTGGCTAGAGCACCTTACAATTTCACCAGTGGTTCTTTTTGGGTCTTTGTCCAGCCTTCAAGCTTTTGTGAATTCTTTAATGAACTCTTTTTGAAGTGAATCACTTATATGTAGCCATATTTCTGTCTCATAGAATCAACATCTTTTAGTATTCCATGTGATGTGCAAGTTATATCATAAATGTCATCATAGGTAGTTAATATGATTCAAACCATTGTCATCATGCTCATCAGCATCTCTTGACATTTTAGATTTCCACTTGATTTTATCAGCTGATGACATAGAAGTTTTCTCAATGTAGCTTCCTAGGCTTCATTCAGCAGCCAGAAAGTGGGAATTGTCTCCATTTTAACAACAGAAATATCAAGGTTAGAAAACCCTCATGAACTTTGCCTGCAGCACTGAAGTTAGAGATTGCTGGAAAAAGAATCCTGCCCCACATGTCTATTAAGAGAAAATCCAGATTCTATTCCTGTGGATATTTAAAGTGAATTTCTTTGTTCGGTGTATTAAAATAAGATGTTTCAAGTAATTATTAATATGGCAAACTCAGCAAGAACTGGGTAGAGAATTAACTTGTATCAAAAAAATTCCAAAGACTAAAGAGAAAATCTGACAGAATAAAAAAGTTCAGAAGTCAAACTCAAACGCATACCTTTCCCTTATGTTCGGAGGAAAAAAATCTACAGAGTCAGATTGGCCACCAAAGATGAACTAGCAGTCTGTGAATCTTAAGTCTGTGAGAAACTAGAATGTTAATGAGAGTCTTGCACTTTTAAACCCACTTTAGTATTCTTGAATCCTCTATAATAACAATGATGCTGATGTGTCCTGACAGATAAGAGTTAAGCTAAAGCTAAAAATCACAAAAACTGAGATCAAAACCAAGTGAGTTCTACTTTATTCTTTGTTTGATCTAGGGCAAGTCACTTGACCTGCCAAAATGGTCTCCTCTGTAATAAGAAAAATGGATATGCCAAAGAAATGGAGCGCACTTAACACCAAATTCAAATTAAAACATTTTAAACATTGTACAGTGTCATAAAGAATAATTATAATGAAGTTTAGAGAATCAATATTATTAGAAGAAATCACAATAGATGAATGGAAGTAACGAATACTTCTTTATATAGTCATCTATAATGTCCACTTTCATGTATGGGACTTATATCACTTCCCAGGAAATTTCATATCTAAAGTAGTGACCCCATGCACTACAATTACAGTCAGATGGTTTTTCATGGATGAGCATTCTCTTCATAGCCTGATGATCACCATGACATTATTTGTGTTTTGGAAGAGGGCAAACTCAATCACAAATGTATGGCTATTTAAAGAATAATATAAAGCATATGTTTTTGTCTATTAGACTTATAATATGAATCATGGCTTTCTAACTTATTTCTTAATGATTTATATTGTTTTAAGTTGTGTGTGTATGTGTGTGTGTGTGCATGTTTTTATGTATGTGTGTGCACATAAGTGTGGAAGCTACAGTGGTCAGAATAAGGAATAAAATATTTTGCACCAAAGTAACAGGCAGTTGTGAACCAGCAGACCTGGGTCCTACGGAGCATACTTAGGTCCTCAGCTAGAGACATTGTTAACTTTGACTTGTTTCTCCAGCATTTTAGATAAAAATTTTAGTAATATAAAATATTTAAAAATGAATGTTACTAGAACATCAAATATTAAAGCATACAAAGAAAAAAAGAAAAGGCCATAATACTGTTTAAAAATAATAAAGTACATCTTTTCATAAAAAAATAAAAATTACCCTTAATCTCAAGCTCAAAAATGCTGAATGTCAATGAGAAATATTTGCTATAGTTTAATTTGCATGTTTTTTAATAAAAAATAATTGCAATGGTATTCATGTTTTTACTCATAGCACTAAATTATGGACATTTTACAATATATATTAACAAATAAAGATGCTCATTTGTAGAAGATAGAGAAATAGTTCAGTGGTTAAGTGGTATGGCTCTTGTCATGGACTCAAGTTCAGTCCCAGCCCCTGCATCAGGTGATGATGTGGGAGTGTCATATATCAATCTGTTGATTTCATTGGTTAATTAAATAAAGAAACTGCTTGCCTTGATAGGTTAAAACATAGGTGGGCGGAGTAAACGGGAGGAAGAGGAAGTGAGCTCAGACCCCGACAGCTCTGCTCTCTGGAGCAGAGACTCCAGGCTCTGCTCTCCCAGGCAGCTCCGACCCAGGATGGATGGAGGCTAGAATCTTCCCAGTAAGCGCACCTTGGGGTGCTTACAAGCACTATTAGAAATGGGCTAGTCCAGGTGCGAGAGTTAGCTGAGAAGAGGCTAGATATAATGGGCAAACAGTGTTTAAATGAATACAGTTTGTGTGTTGTTATTTCTGGCATAAGCTAGCAGGCGGCTGGGGTGCTGGGGATGCAGCCCCACCGCTCTTATTTCAACAAGGTGACTCCCAATTACCTATAATTCCAGCTCCACAGCACTAGACTCATATGGCATACTCATACACATATTCTCTCTCTCTCTCTCTCTCTCTCTCTCTCTCTCTCTCTCTCTCTCTCTAATAATAAGAAAGTGCAGATGAAATAAAAAGGAGAAGTGAGCACCCCCCCAAGCAGATCAAAATTAACAAGCAAAAGATCAATCAGACTTAAAAATGACAAACCAAAGCAAAATAGAAACAAAAACTCTACAAGAATAACACAGAGTTCATTTTATATTGCCCAAGAGTTCCTGGATATGAAGCCTGCCCTGGACTTGATATACCCAGTGACCCAGCGACAGACACTCCATTGGAGAAAACTCCAAACTGATACTCCCTTTGCCAGAGGATATCAACCGGAGAAAGTTTCTTGGTTAAAGTTAGGACCCTGTGTCAACTTCCCCTTCTCAGTGTTGAGACCAATCTACTTTAAACCTGGGTGAGTTTTATGCCTGCTGCTACAGTTTTGGTGATTGCATCAGTCCTGTTATATCTCTTAGACAGTTTTCTTTTGGTCTTTCATCACCTCTAGGTCTTCCCTCCTTCATTTCCACATAGATCCCTGCTTGAGTGGAGGGTATTAATGAAGATTGCATTTAAGGATGAGAGCTTCAAAGTGTCTTACTCTTGATATTGTCCAGTTGTGGGTCTCTGTTAATTCCCATATCACAAACTATGAGAAGTTTGTCTAGTCTGGATTGATCTATGGGCATACCAGTATGTCATTAAGGAGTCATTTATTTCTGTGTTCCTTTAGCAGAATAATAATAGTAGGTATACTCCTAAAGCTCATGGTCTAGCTAAGCTTGAATTCTTTTCATATGTATCCTTTATTTTTCTTCTCTTGCTTTATTGTTCTAGGTAGTGTTTCAAGCACAATATTGAAAAGTAGTTTGGATAGTGAACAGCCCTGCCTCCTTTCCAAGTTTAGTGGTATTACTTTGAGTTTTTCTCCATTTACAATAATGTTGGCTTTAGTTTTGTAATAACCTTTATTGTTGCTGGGCCCCTAATGTCTTCCTTATTAGAAGTCATGACATCAATGAACATGGACGCCATGAGTCAGGAAGAAGGCTTACAGCACACTCGTTTATTTAGCAACGAGGTACAACTTATATACCCTCCCAGCACCCAGGCATTCTGATTTGTTGAGAGTTGGCATTTCATGCCCATCTCATTAGCTAGGCTAGGCTAGGCACTGAGGAAACACTGCTTGGTCACTCCTCATTGGCTCTGCAGAGTCAGGACCTCTGGTAGCTCCCAGGCAGACTCCAGGTTGGTTCCCTTTGGCCTGGCAGGCCTTTACTTTCTACACTTTATTGTGTTAACATATGTTCCCTCCTGTCCTATTTACTCTAGGATTTTTATCATGAAGACATATTAAAATGTTGGATTTTGTCAATGATATTTTTAATTGATTGAAAAGATCATTTGATTTTTGTTTTTAAGTCTAATTATATGATTTCATAAATAAATTCAATAAATTCACATTTATTAAATTGCATATGTTCGATTATCCCTGTATCCCTGAAGTAAAGCCAACTTGATGTTGGTTGTAATCTTATTGATATATGTCTGTATTTAATTTTCAAGTGCTTTATTGGGAACTTTTTACTTATGTTCACCACAAATAATGGAGTACAGCTTTCCTTTACACTGTTGTGTCTTTATCTGGTGTTTGCACTAATGTAATCCTGGTTTCTTGGAAGGAGCTTGGGAGTGTTCTTCATCTTTTGATTTTTTTAAACATTGTACAATATCTGGATTGGAATATTTTAGCTACAATACATTTTATGTCACTCTCAATCATTCATTTTTTGCTATGCCTATAAGTCTTGGTTTAATATTAGTGATCTGGATGAATAAAAAAATTGTCCATTTCTTTTAGTTTTTCTAATGTAATTACTTATAGGTTTATTTAGTGTATTAATTTTAGTATTTTACATATTATATATTATCTAGTATTTAATATATAGTATTCCCTCAGAATATTCTGAATTCCTTGGTTGTGTATTGTAGCGTTTCCCTGTTCATTTCTGTTTGTGATGATTTAGACCTACTCTTTCTTGTATTTAATAGGGATAGGGGTTGGTCAGTCTTGCTCTTCTCTTCTAAGACTTAGCTCTAAGAAATGTTGATTATCTGTATTGCTTCTGTTTAATTAAATTTATGCTCTGGTTGTTGTTGTCTCATCCAGTCAACAATTTGAATTTATTTTCTTTTAGCTTTCCAAAATCTTGAATTATATAATAAAGGAATTTATTTGTTCTTTTTCTACTTTTTTTTAAATTT
>NW_026068175.1:501486-505959 GCF_014885135.2 Alexandromys fortis | reverse complement strand
ATATATATATATATATATATGAAGGAGAGGTCATGAATTTTGAAGGTTTATGTAAAGAATTGAAAGGAATAGAGAGCGGGTCAAACTGATAAAAATATAATACTAAGAAATTCTCAAAACAATAAGTACCACTTTGATTACAATGTATTTACAACATTTCTTCCTTCTCTTTTCTGCCTCAAACCCCTCACTTCACTCTATACAACCTCAATCCTTGTTGAATTCATAGTTGCCTGCTCTTTGATTGTCATTATATATAAGCTTAAATATATAGGTGTAAAATTAGATAGTTTACTGTTTTATCTACACACATATAAACACACATTTTTATCTGTAATTTCAGGGTTGACCATTTGGTATTCAATAGTCAAATAAGGGCTCTCTCCTAAGAAGACTACTTTTCCTATCAGTATTTCTTAGCTGCCCATAGTTCTTTGTCTAAGGATGTGGCCCCTTGAGAAATCTACTTTCCATGTGAGTATGTCTTTTTGGTGTTGTTATTGTTCAGATTTTGTTTAGACAGACATACTGTTTAGGTGTCACAAATATTAGCTTCCCTGCTGTGTCTAAGAGACACAAATCCACAACTATTTTCTGATCCTCTAGCTTAGAGGAGTTTTCTACACCTTTTCCAAAATGTTTTCTCTAAGCCTTAGGAACAGGAGTATTTTGGCTTTTTTTTTTTTTTGCTTGTTTGTTTGTTTGTTGTAGATGTATCAATCAAGACTATAGTCGTCATCACACACTCAGCTGTTCTATACATTTTGATCAATTGGGATATTTTCTAAATGATCTCTATTAAACAGAAACTTCTTTGGGATGAGATGAGAAAATACTTATCAATAGGTATGAGCAGAAGTATTTGGAATTCAGTAGGAATTATGATATTTTAATAAAGTGAAAGTTCTAGTAGATTCTTTTCTAAGACACAGGATGTCACTACCCCACAGAATTGGCTAGATTTGATGCCCAGGCATGCTTTTACTCTTGTTTAAGAGGTTCTAAGTTCTTAAGTTGGTAGCCACCAAGATTTGAGTGTCCCCATTGTACCCTTAGGACTATCTTGCCATACTGGTTATTTTTATGGCTCACAAGTGTCACAACTAGATTAAGTTATTCATTGATTTCCTTCTTTGCAGCTTTCATAACACTTTTTGTCTCCAAGAAGATTTTGGGTCAGATCCAGGTTGAGTCTGATGACTCTTGCATCTGAAAAGGATGCTATTATTAGCAGTAGAGACTTCCCTTCAACCTCTGTGAGGTAACCAAAGGCAGCAGCAATAGCTGATGAGGTTTTAGTAGTCTCTTGGACTTTCCTGAGCACAGCTCAAAAAGGGATTTCTTATGTCTGATACTTTGGTTATTGTTAATCTATAGCTTTTGAGGATCTTTAGAGCTTTTAAATCATTGCTATCCTAAATTATCTAATTTCATTTAAACTATATATGCATATGTATATACCCATATTTTATAAATGATATGTAATTTTAGTTCAAGAAAAGTAACATAATTTCTTATGGATTTTTCAAATATTCTTAGTGTGATTTTTATCTCCATCTTCCCTCTCCTATATTGACCTCTGCTACCCCTCCCAAGTTTATCTCCCTCCCCACTTTTTTTTCTAATTTCCTCTATTTTATCACTTGTATCCTGTTAGCCCCCTCTCAAACACCATCCCTACAGTTCCTTTTTGCTTCAATAGGGTCTGTAATTATTTCAGGTTATATATTCAAATCTGAAGGTTTGGAGTTTTAAACCACCAATGGGGGATAACATACAATCTTCTGGACCTCAGAGACCTCATTGAGCAATGTCTTTTCTAGATCTATCCATTCATGTAAAAATTTCATATTTCTTTATATATGAATAATACTCTGTTGTGTCCAACATTTTTTATTATACTTTCCTCAGTTGACTGACATTTAGATTATTTCAACTTCCTAGCTACTGTGAATAGAGCAGCATGTTCAGGGCTGAGTAACTATCTATGGAGTAGGAAATCATGTCCTTTGAGGGTATGTCAAAGGGGTGGCTTTGCTGGTAATAAGGCAGGGTTATCTTTAGTTTTCTGAGAATTCTCAACACCAAATTCCACAGTGACTTCACTTGTTTGATGTCCAGGCAACAGATACAATCATTCTGTCATTCTGACCTTTAACTATGTGCCCCAATTGGCATTCTTCTTAGACCTCTAAGACCTTTGTTATGGGTATTATACTAGTATGGAATGCATGCTTGATGAAAGAAAGGGTTTTTAAGTTGTTCTTTCAATAATTACTTGATGTTTTTACATGCACATAAATGCTTTAATAATTTTTTCACTCTTTGCATGTGTGTGTGTGTATGAGTGTGTGTGTGTTTATAGATAGAGGAAAAGAAAGTTGCTGTGGGGATAATGCTCCTGTACACTGTAAAGATGTATCATTCATATTAGTTTAATAACATGCTGATTGGCCAATAGCCAGGAAGGAAGTATATGTGGGATGACAAGAGTAGGAGAATTGGGGGAAGAAAGGCAGAGACACAGTCATCATCAAGATGCAGAATGAAAATGAGGAAGCAAAATGAGAATGCCTTACTGAGAAAAGGTACCAAGTCGCATTGCTAAATATAGATAAGAATTATGGGCTAATTTAAGCTATCATAACTAGCTAATAATAAGCATGAGCTAATAGACCAAGCAGTTTATAATTAATATAAGCCTCTGTGTTTTTTGTTTGTTTGTTTGGTTGGTTGGTTGGTTGGTTTTGGTACTGAATGGCTATAGGATCAGGAGGGACAGAAACCTCCATTTATAAATGGTGCCCAAACATTTGACAAGAATTTCCTAAGGTCCAAATGAGGAGCAGAAGGAGGGAGAACATGAGCAAGGAAATTAGGACCTTGAGGGGTGCAACCACCCACTGAGACAGTGGGGCTGATCTAATGGGAGCTCACCAAGGCCAGCTGGATGATGGAGCATGTGATCAAACCGGACTCCCTAAACATGGCTGACAAGGAGGGCTGACTGAGAAGCCAAGGACAATGGTACTGGGTTTTGATCCTACTGCATGTACTGACTTTGTGGGAGCCTAGTCTGTTTGGATGCTCACCTTCCTAGTACTGGATGGAGGGGGGAGGACCTTGGACTTCCCACAGGGCAGGGAACCCTGACTGCTCTTTAGACTGGAGAGGGAGGGGAACGGGGATGGGGGAGCAGGCGGGAAATGGGAGGAGGGGAGGAGGTATAAATTTTTAATTAAATAATATAAAAATAAATAAAAGAGAAAAAGAAAAAAAGAATTTCCATATAAAACATGAGAAAGCCTGTTAAAAAAGGGATTCTAGACAAATAAGAATAGAGTCAAGCACAACTTCTTTGCTCCTGCAGGCTATGTTAGCTGACAGTGAGCAGAGGTCTGACTCCTTTAAGGGAGGTTACCTGAGTCAACTTTAGTGGCAAAAAACCTTTCAGCTCTTTTAAGAGGCTCAGCCACCAAACACTTAATTGTTTAAGATGCAGCCAGCATCAGAGTTCTTGGTGGTGGCATGGACATAGTAACTCCACAGAGTTGTGTCAATAAATATGCCTCATAACAGTACCTCTGCCATGAAGCTAGATTCTCAAATAGCTAAGGAATTGGATGGAGTTAGCCACCAAAGCCACAGCTTTAAACCTAGTCATATCACTAAGCATATTGAAGACTCATATCGTCAGATAAAGATAGAGATATACAGTAAAAACAGAGTCAGATGGGAAAAAATATTCTAAATAATTTAGAGCATGTTTAGAAATATATGTAGGCTTGGGAGAGAGAAGAAAAAGAATAGAGAAAGTCTTTTAAAAAAGAAATAGAGTAGTCAGGCATTACCATGCACATGTTTTTAATCTCAGCACTTGGGAGGCAGAGGAGGGTAGATATCTATAAGTTTGAGGCAAGGCTGGTCTACAGAGTAAGATCTATCACAGCCAAAGAAACACAGAGAACCCCTGTCTCAAAACAACAAAAATTCTATATAAGATAAAGAGTAAAAAAAGAAGGCAAATAAAAATAAAAATACACAGGGAGTCTGAATACTCTATGTTAATATGTTTTCTTTGATTTGTTTGACTGCTGAGGAGGGAACAACAGCTGCTAAAAGACATTTGATTATTAATACTGCTGGAATAATTGAACCTATATATTTTGAAAATACCTTGACTTCAAAATTTAAGTCAAAAGATATCCTATTTTGGAGAAGAGGTTGTGATTTTGTTTCCACAGAAATGAGTAGCTATGGATTCATTCTGGGTTAAGAATAATAAGATTTGATCAGGATTTTTATTTTTATTTCCTGATAGCTTGTTCAATTTATTTTTTTCAAAGATTTAAAATTTTATCATGCCGGATTTCATTTGTTTGGTTAGAGCTACCCCAAGATAATTTATATTATTTGTAGCTACTGTGTAAGGTGTTGGTTTCCTGATTTTTTTTCTCAGTTTAATTATTACAT
>NW_026068175.1:495910-498524 GCF_014885135.2 Alexandromys fortis | reverse complement strand
GTCGCCATGATGCTCCCACTCCAGACAGACGCAGGTTAAGATCCTCTCTGGTAAGCCAGCTCATGGGCTACACAGAATATTAGAAATGGATTAGAACAATATGTAAGAGCTAGCCAATAAGAAACTGGACCTAGCCAGGCCAGGCAGTGTTTGAAAGAATACAGTTTCCATGTAATTATTTCTGGGTATAAACTAGCCATGCGGGCGGCCGGGTGCCCGGGACGCAGTTCTGCCACTCCTATTTCAACAGTCTTGACACTTTTTTCATCCAGTTCAGAATTGTTAAGTTTCCATGACTTCATAAGCTTTCTAATGTTTCTGTTGTAGTTGAAAGTTAACTTTAGTCAGTGGCACTATGAAAAAATGCAGGGAGTTATTTTAATATTCTTGTATCTTTTGAGACTTGCTTTGTGACTGAGTATGTGGTCAATTTTAGAGAAAGTTCCCTGAGGTGTCGAGACGAATGTATATTCTTTTGTGTTTGGATGAAATGTTCTATAAATATCCGTTGGGTCCTTTGGGTTTATAATGTCTGTTACCTCCAGTGTTTCTCTGTTAGTTTTTTCTGGATGACCTGTCTTTTGGTAAGAGTGGAGTATTGAAGTTTTCTACTATAAATGTGTGAGGTCCAGTGTGTGATTTAAATTGTACTAGTGTTTCTTTTTCAAAAGTGAGAACCCTTTTGTTTGTGGCTTAGATGTTAAGAATTGAAATGCCATCTTAATGAATATTTCCTTTGTTGAGTATGAGTGTACTCCCTTATTTCTTTTTATTAGTTTAGGTTTGAAGTCATTTTGTTATACATTAAAATTGCTACAAAATCTTCCTTCTTAGATTCAATTGTTTAGAATATATTTCTTTCAACATTTTAACCTGAAATAATATCTATTCTTGATGTTGTGGTGTGTCTTGTATATGTAGCAGAATGGATCCTGTTTCTGTATCCATTCTTTTAGTCTGTGTCTTTCTTTCCTTCTTCCTTCCTCTCTTCCTTTCTTTCTTTTTTAATTAATTCAGACCATTGATATTGAGAGATATTAGTGTGTCAGAAGCTGTGGAAGTATACAGCATATGACAACTGATAATTCAAGTGTCAACCTACGAGACTCTGATGAAGATACTTCTGTCTAGCAAGGTTTAAAGGACCACTGACTCTGAAAACTGGTTGCCAATATTTGTAATTTCTCTCATTTCCCACTTCATTTCTTCCCTAAACATAGCACTGGATATATTTCCACTGCATATGTGTTTACTTGTGAAAATATTCAATTTATTGGGCACATATAACTGTGAGTGGTCAGGAAGAAGGCTTTCAATTAGATATGTAATTTTGATATATAGAACATATACTAGGACATGATTCATAACAAGATCTATTTGTCCCATGAGGGCTGTAGACACTTAAAAGCCTGCTTTGTTCCTTTTGCTCAGACTACCTGCACACAATTTTTACCTCAGAGCAAGTTCAAACTAATACTAAGGGCTTTTGGTAAATTGATTGTAAGTTTAAAACCTTACAACTATGTAGAAGGTTGGAGTCACAGGTGTCTAACTAAGGTTGCTACACAAAGCACCCTAAGAAAACCATGCAATTCTTTTCTTGCTTGCCTAGTCTAATGACAATAGACCCATGTCTCAAAGTTTGTCCCTGGGCACCATGCCACACCTCCCCCCAACCAGGTCACAGTCTTACTCCTGAAACCCTTGTGCTGACATTATAAATGGCTTGGCACCTTATCACTTACCATAGGGATGAGTTTTTGACCAATGCAAAGTAACTATTATAATTTTTTCTTGCTTCAAGCCTACTGTAAGAAGAGAGTTTTAGGATAGTGTAGGAGAAACTAGAAGTAGGACAGGAGAATTAGAATAGAGAGAGAAGATTGGAGACTTGTTTAGAACAGCATAGTGTGAGAGAATTCATTTATCCTCAGGTACCCTAAGAAAAGAGTTCCTTTTACTTCCTGTAGCATCTGATCTGAACCCTGAAGAGGAACTTGGAGCCAGACCAACAAAGACCCTCATTATTAGGGATCAAAGATTGTTGATTCTGCTATTTTGTTGCTGATTGTGGTGCTCATGCTGTTGGTTTTAGGTGTGTTTTGATTGTGTAAGTGTGTGTGTTTCCTTTCTTTTGGTTTTGCTAGTGTGAAATTACTTATTTCCTTTATTTCCATAGGTGTTATTAATTTCCTTGGATTGGGGTTTTCCTTTTGTGATCCTCTATTAGATATTATAGTTAGATACTGTTTAAACTTGACTTTATCCATTTATGGTGATGGAAAGTTTTTCTGGATATAGTAGTCTGGACTGGCATCTGTGGTCTCTTAGAGACTGCAGCACATCTGTCCAGACCCTTTTGGATTTCAGAGTCTCCACTAAGAAGACAGGTATAATTCTAATAGGTCTGCTTTTATATTTTACTTGCCATTTTTCCGTTGTAACTTTGAATATTCTTTCTTTTCTCTGTATGTTTTGGGTTTTGACTATTATTTACTGAGGGAACTTTCTTTTCTGCTCCAATATATTTGGTATTTTTTATGCTTCTTGAACTTTATTTATTTATTTATTTATTTATTTATTTATTTAAGATTTCTGTCTCTTCCCCACCGCC
>NW_026068175.1:489109-490786 GCF_014885135.2 Alexandromys fortis | reverse complement strand
CTCTTGCAAAATGCCCTCGTTCTGTTTCCTGGCTCCTGCCAGGGGCCAAGATCCCTCTCACCCCTCAGACGGGTCTTCAGGAAAAGAACCAGGTTCCCCGTTTGCCAGGGACCTCGCCAACCAAAGGCCTGCCTCTTTGATTTAATTGTCCTGGGGCGATCTGCTCTTGGTGTTGCGCTGGTCCCTGCCGCCTGTGTTGCCTGCCACTGCGCCAGTACCTGCCGGTCCCAGCCGCCGCCACCTGCGTTGCCCGTGCCAGCTGCGTTGCCCACCGTGCATCATTCCGCCCGCCGCCGCCGTGCCCTTCTTGAACTTTTATAGTCAACTTCTTCCTCACAATAGAAAATTTCCCTTTATAATATTGGTTTTGGTCTTTTAGCTGGGAATTTTTTCTCTTTCCTCTATTCCTATTGTTCTCAGATTTGGTCTTTTCATTGCTTCTGAGATTTTCTAGGGAATGCGTGACTGGGTCTAGGGGACAGAGAAAGTGGAGAAGATCTGCAGGCACCCCACCCACCTGTGTTCTGCCAGGTATATCCTGCATTTGAGCAGGAGGGGTCGTTGAGTTGACAGCTGGGTTACAGTGATGAGTGGGGAGAGGGAGACTAGGAGAAGATGGACTGTGGAATGCTCAGGAGATGTGGGGAGAGAGAAGGGAAACTGCAGGTTTTGTTCTGTTGCAGCACTAGGAATGAACCTATACGATTGGGTCTGTGAGAACAGATAGAGTGATCAAAGTAGGCTGCCTGTTCTGGCAGGCATGGCCTGTTGCTAAACAGTGGCTGTCTGCCAAAGCTGTGGCATGAGACAAAACTAAGAGTTTGGGGAGAGAGGTCCAGAGGGCATGGTGTGTGGGATACACAGGAGACTTGGAAGAGGAGGCTGCAGCTGATGTTTTGTTGTAGCACTAGAAAGTAGAGAGAGAGAGAGAGAGAGAGAGAGAGAGAGAGAGAGAGAGAGAGAAGCACTGCAGGAAACCTACTTGGGTTTCTGGCAGGTGTGCGCTTTGGTTGATAAGGAGGGGTCCATCTGAATTGAGTACCCTGGGATAAAACAAATACTGGAGGGAGGTAGGTCATGGGGGATGGTCTGTGGGATCCATAGAAGACATGGGCAGGCAGGAAGGGAGGCTGCAGATGTTATTCTGATGTGTTGCTAAGGATTACCCTGAATGATGGATAGTGGGGCAACCTATACTCTTTCTTTTTTTTTTTTAATTTTTTATGATTTATCTTTTTTTTTTATTTTTTCAGACAGTTATGAGCTGCCATGTGGGTGCTGGGAATTGAACCCGGGTCCTCTGGAAGAGCAGTCAGTGCTCTTAACCGCTGAGCCATCTCTCCAGCCCCCCTATACTCTTTCTTCAAGTTAAAATTTTTTATTATATTGGATCTGCAAGTTCTTATTTTAAGGTCTCCAGATTAGCAATTTTAATTTTTCACCAACCTTCATCAACCACCCTAAGTAAATACGTGCCCAAGTAACAAGGATACATTCTGTGAGTATGGTAAATGGTAAAATAAAAGAGGAAGAAATATTTTCCATTTTTTATTTGAGAATACTTATTTTAATTCTTCATAGGTATATTTCACCTCTGACATCCATCACTGCATACTTGGTGAGTGTGTGTGTGTGTGTGTGTGTGTGTGTGAGAGAGAGAGAGAGAGAGAGAGAGAG
>NW_026068175.1:476768-482296 GCF_014885135.2 Alexandromys fortis | reverse complement strand
GTGTGTGTGTGTGTGTGTGTGTGTGTGTGAGAGAGAGAGAGAGAGAGAGAGAGAGAGAGAGAGAGAGAGAGAGAGAGGTGGGGGGGAGACAGAGAGAGACAGGGAGAGACAGAGAGAGAGAGAGTTTGTGTGCAGGTGGGCATATGTCTAGAAGCAAGAAGATGATGTTAGGTATTTTCCTCACTTGCACTCCAACATATATTTGATACAGAATCTCTTACTCAACCTGGTGCTTACCAGTTAAGTGGTTAGCTGGCTAGGGAGTCCCAGGGTTCTGCTTTTCTCTACCAATCTAGCACACACATTGCAGGTATGCTTTGCTGTGCCCAGCTTTTTATTTGAGTGCTGGCGATCAAAACTCAAGACTTCTTGCTTGCTTGGTAAACATTTTACCTATTTAGCCATATCACCTTTCCCTACATGTGTATTTTAACAGTTCTTTGTTTGGGTATAGTTCTCTTTTATAACATGCTAAAGACCGCTTTCTCTGAATATACTGCATATATTTTCCCCTCACTGCTTCTAAATGAACTAGATGCTGTTAAAACTGCTTCAAGAGCTTTAGAAAATGGCATCTTGATGATGTAAGTATAAATGAACTAAAACTTCTTAGCTGATTTTTTTTTCTTTAAATTACCTGTGATTCAAAAAGTTAAGTGAAAATACATTTGCAAATGCATTTGAAGATCAGTGATGTTGGTTGTTTTGAATTTCAACCAGCACTGACTAAGGCATTGAGCTTGTCCATTTACCCCATCTGGGGCTCTGCCTGCAATGTCAACCAAATCTTTTATCTTCACAGTCCAAAGTAACTTTCACGTGTAAATTCATTAAGTATCATTTCTGTGTCTTTCACTCTCCCATGAAATGTCAGAATGAAGGATGTGACAGAGCTGAGTCTACGTCATATAGAACATCCTGAGTTTGGACAGTAAGAGCAATAACACAAACCTCGACTGTGTGAAACAAGCCACTGAACTTGTTCCTAAAAATACCTGTGGAGGCAAGGTTAAGATTAATTTGTTGTGAATCTTATCCTCAATGCTTAACACATTTTTGTTAATCCTGTCACAAAATACAAATCATAATTTTTACCCTACATATGAAGAGTTGAATATCAGAGAAATAAAATAATCTGCTTAAAATCAAAGAGATTCACAATCACAACATTAAGAACAAATCATTTCAAATTAGAAAACACCATGGGTGCCAGACTATAGTCCTACTATCATGGAAATACTTGCAGAGAAGTTGTGAAAGCCTGATTTTGGGCTTCTGTCTTCCATATATGAACTACATTTGTCTCTATGATGTCCTTATATTCCTTTCTTGTGGATGCTTTTTCTAAGACTAAAAACTGTGATTCTCTCATGAGTTCTGTGTGTGTGTTCCTGTGTGTCTGTGTGTGTGTGTGTGTGTGTGTGTGTGTGTGTGTGTGTGTGTGTGTGTGTGTAGGTACACACCTGGGCTTGTCTCTTCAGAGGACAAGGGAAACTTTCTGTTCTCTTTCTCTCTTACTCTTTGTCTTATTATCCTGAAATAAGGTCTCTCACTGAACAGGGAACTGTGCCAACACCTAGCAACTAATCCCTAGCAATCTCATGTTTCTGTCTCTTCCATTTGGGGGTCCCAGGTGCACAAGGATATTTTAATTTGTCTCAGGGATTTAAACCCAGGTCCTCAAGCTTAGACAAAAAGCATTTTGACCACATAGCTATCTCCTTAGCTCCTGCTCTACTTCTTCTATTTCTCTGAGTGAAACGGGAACTTAGAATAAAATCTTATATCCTTATATCTGGATGTGTATATGATAAAAGGTGAAGACAGTCGTTACTAATTATGTAATTCTCTAGATTAGATTACCAGTGAAGGGGGAATTTGGGAGAAAAGACTTGCGAATTTTCTTTAAGTAACTTTATTTGACTTGTGTTGAATGAATACTTGGCATAGATACTCATTAAAAATTGCCCTCAGAAATAACATTTTAATCTCTAATGGTTTTGCTAAATGATACCAAAATTATATTGGATATTTTAAAACTCAAATGTGTGAATGTAGGTCACATTAACAATTTTTAATATAATAAACTGTCCCACTCATACTATTTCAGAAATCCCTGGCCATTTATATCCTGGCACTGAGCCACACATAAGCAAAAGGTCTTCAAATTTAAAATATGGTTACAAGGAAGAACAACCATTCCTCTGCTGAAGGCCAGAATTGACTAATCAAGAAACAACAAAGGGAATGATGTTACTACTTAGTTAAGAAATTCATATTATTTTATTTTACCTGGCTTGCTTACATAATTAACTTTGTAGACATGGAAAGATTTTAGGCTTCTAAAACAACTTTTAGTTCTATGTCATGGATGAATTACATTCATAGCCTTTAACATCCCTGAATATCACCCTTGTGAATTTGAGTTTTCACTAGAGAATTTAAGGTAAATAGTCTTTTAACTACTTTTCAATTCTTAGTACATTTGCTTTATTGCACTATTTTAAATTACTTTTTAATGAAGAAATCCATTTATTTATTCAATAAATACACCACATTTCAGCAACTGCCTGACTGTGTCCTAAGCAAACATCTGTCAAAGAGATAGGATAAAACTAAAGTGTATGCTCGCCAATTATGCTTTTCAGCGTTGGGATAATAAGCAGATAATCACCAGCTCAATAAGTGTTCCACTGGGGAAAAAAATTAAGAAAAGAGAATATAGAGTGTCAAGGAGGAGCAAGGGGTCACTTTGCTTTTTAAAAGAGGTGACAAGCCATTAAGGCAGCACATGTGAGTGAAAGAACATCATGGTCAAAGAGGTAGTGCTCACAGTGTGCAAGGACCACCTGAGAAATATTAAGGAGGGAAGTTTATTGTGTCTGCCTAGAAGAGGAAAACACATGATGAGGGCACAAGACCGAGGAAGCAATATGCTACAGCCCAGCATAAGTGTCCTTAGATTGCTGTGACCAAATTTATGCTATACAATGGGACCCTCTGGTACCAGAAATACAGGCCTGATAACTTCAACTTGAAAGATGAGCTTTTCACACACTTTCAAACTAGAATCAGCCCCTGTTAATGCCCCCCCCATTGTACCTGAGTCTATGGGTAGTACCAGACTATACATGCACACACACACACACACACACACACACACACACACACACACTGCTGGGGTACAATTCTTTTGTACACTTTAAAAATGTATTGCTCTCATTGGTTTAATAAAGAGCTAAGTGTCCAATAACTAGGCAGGAAAAGATTAGGCAGGACATTCAGACAAAAAGAAAGCACAGGGAAGAAGAAGGAGGAGTGGTTAGCCAGACACAGAGGAAGCCAGAGATGAACATGCAATGATAAAAAGTGTACCACCATGTGGTAGAACATAGATAAGAAATAATAACTAGTTAGTTGGTGCAGGAGAATTGTCTGTATTCTGTCTATCATGTTTTAAATAAACACTGATTGGCCAGGCAAGAAATATACGTAGGAAAACCAGACAGAAAGTAGAAATGATGTAAAGAGAACAGGACAATTCTGGGAAGGAGTAAGTTGATTCCTCCCACCCCTGCCCAGACCACCGAAGAAGCAGGATGTGGCCTGCCCTGCTGGAAAAAGGTACTGAGCCACATGGATAACATAGATCAGAAACGGGTTAATCAAGATGTGAGAGTTAGCCAGTGAGAGACTAGAGCTAGTGGGCCAATCAGCTTTATAACTTATAGAGATCTATGTGTGATTTTCTATGGGGATAAACAGCTGGGGGTACCGGGCTGGACAGAAACCCCAGCAACAAGCCACCCTGCTCATGTTACAGTTAGTAACAAACCTAAGCTAATGGCCAAGCATTTATAATTAATAATATGTCTCTATGTGGTTACTTGGGAGTGGGCTGGCAGGACAGAAAGCCCCAACTACATATATAGATATTTGAGTATACATATACATATATAAATACTGAATTATACATATATGCATTTAAGTATACAAACTCATACACACATATGTGTACACACAGAGACACACACACATACAGGACACAGTGTTTAAGAGCTTACTGCTCTTCCAGAGGACCCAAATTTGGTTCCCAGAATGCTTATAACCTCTTATATCTCCTGCTTGAGGGGACCCAGTGTTATTTTCTGGCCTCCTCAGATACCCACAATAATGTGCACATACCCAACTCATACCTAATTTTTAAAAAATAAAATATAAGTTTAAAAGTAAAATAGGATAGAGTGTCATACAAAAAAGTAATTTGTGCATGCAGCTCCACATGATTCATCCTTCCTCCCTTTTCTTTCTCTTTCTGATATACACGTATGTCATAGTCACTAGATACCAAGGCATAAAGATCCAGGGGTATTTTCACGTATCTCATCAGACAACAGATGTTGTCCCCATCTTAGGAACCTGAGAATAGTGTTTTGTGCGCTTATGTGGAATTCATTTTACTTGTGTGTGTTTTCATACCAACAGTCTTAATAGTTTGCTTGGTTGGCTGTTGAAAGAGATAATGAGTTCTTCAATTGTTTACTAATTATGCACTTAGGCATAGTCTCAGGCAACAACTGTAAAGTGTTGTTTTACTCCAGGGTAGGGTCATTTTTGGTGCAAAAAATCACAGATACATCTGTTCCCATGTAAAGCAAATGGTTCCGCTATAAAAATAGACAGATGCAGTGAACATTAAAAATCATCATGTTTAGTTGGGTTGATTAGAACTGTATATCTGCCTTTGATATACAGTACCTTTCACATTTCATATGCTTGTATCAGCACACCTGCATATCTGCATCCATCAGATTGCAAAGGCAGTATTGGGGAAGCCCTTCTGCTTACATTGAAAAAGGGCTATTTTCTCCAGCAGAGTGTGCCTTGCCCCACCCCATCTTTTCTTTCTTACAGCGCTTTAAAATTAGAAAAAATGACAAAGTGACAAAAACCAACTGATGCTGTGGGCAGCTTCCTATCTTTTTCACCCCAATAAGGAAAGAGAAGAAACAGAAAACAAATGGACAAAATGAACGTTGTCAGAATTTTAGGAACAGAAGTTCATAACAACAAATCCTGACCCAAAAAAGGAGAATTTAAAGTACTAGAGAAGGTTTGTGTCATTTTCTCTCCCACTGTCCCAGCCATTCCCTCCTTCTAATAATGAATACAATGACTAAAGTTAAATCAATTAAAAGCCAACGATCTTTATAAAACTCATAAACTGTCAAGAAGCAGAAGGCAGTTTCCACTCTAGGTTCAAGTCTCTTGCCAACACTAAGGTGGCTCCCTTAACTAAGATATGTGCTTCCCTGCTCCCCTATCCAACCTTCCTTTATCCCAATCTTCCTGTTTCCCCAAGTTCCCCCAATCCTCCCCTTCTCACTTTTCTCTCCCCGTCCCCCTTTATCCCCAACCCACCCCACCCCCAAGATCCCAATTTTCTCCCCGGCAATTTTATCTACTTCCCTTAGCCAAGAGGATAACTATGTTTTTTCTTGGGTTCACCTTCTTATTTAGCTTCTTTA
>NW_026068175.1:437065-473891 GCF_014885135.2 Alexandromys fortis | reverse complement strand
CCGGTGATTGCTTGTTCCTGTTGTTTTAGTTTTCATTGTTGTTGATGTTATTGTGCATGTTTTTTTTTTTTCCCTTCTTTGGGATTTGCTACTGTGAGGATGCGGAGTAAGAGGAACACTCCTCCATTACTGGTGGGAATGCAAACTTGTGCCACCACTTTGGAAATCAGCTTGGCGGTTTCTCAGAAAATTGGGAATCAACCTACCTCAGGACCCAGAAATACAATTCTTGGGCATATACCCCAAAAAACTCTGAATGGAGTTAGAAAAAAATCATCTGAGTGAGGTAAACCAGACCCAGAAAAATGATCATGGTATATATTTATTCTCTCATAAATGGATACTAGATGTAAAACAAAGGATTATAATTATTTTTTAAATTACTTTGTTTCCTAATGAGAGAGATAAAAACAGGATACTGATTTGAGTGGTTGGTGTGGTGTGGAGGAACATGGAGGAGTTAGAGCAGAGGAAATCATAATTAGAATATACTGCATGAAAAAAGTCTATTTTCAATTTAAAAATGTAAAAGCAAAAAAAAGGGTAGAAACATATGTAATAATTTAAATACGCTATGACTTATACTATCAAAAAACAAAAATTGATTTTAAGGTCTATAAACATAATAAGTTAAATCAGAAACTAGAAAATAAAACAAAAAGAATCAGCAAAAAAAAAAAAAAAAAAAAAAAAAAGACTAGATCACAATACACAAATTTTACCACAGGTTTTTAAATGTTGACACTATTCTTCCTCAAAATTTCAGTAATTAAAAAGATATTGTCATTATTTGAATGTAATTGGCCCCAGTGCACTCATAGGGAATGGCACTATTAGATGGTGTGGTTTTGTTGGAGTAGGTGTGGCCTTGTTGGAGGAAGTGTGTCACTGTGGGGGTGCAGTTTGAGGTCTGAAATATGCTCCAGCTACTCCTTGTGATTCAGTCCACTTCATGTTGCCTACAAAATGTAGGACTCTCAACTACAGCTCCAGTACCTTGTCTGTGTACATGCCATTATCCCCCATGATGAAAATAAACTGAACCTCTGAACTCTAAGTAAACTACCCCAAATAAATGTTTTCTTATAGGAGTTGCTGTGATCCTGGTGTCTCTTTACAGCAATAGAAATCCTAAGACAGAAATTGGTACCAGGTATTGGGTC
This sequence comes from Alexandromys fortis, assembly GCF_014885135.2. Lineage (NCBI taxonomy): Eukaryota > Metazoa > Chordata > Mammalia > Rodentia > Cricetidae > Alexandromys > Alexandromys fortis. The sequence continues at coordinate 472,728 of NW_026068175.1, read as the reverse complement.
ATTACTATGATAAAACTGACAATGTTCTGGTTTGGAGGAATTTGAACTTTGCTACTTTGGGCTAGGAAAGCAGCAGAATGGTTTAAGCACTGCTTAATAGTTCATAGCAATAGGAGCTGAGTGCGATTTGGTGATATTTTGTTGAAGAATTTGATTGCTTTTTGTTTTTGTCTAAAGGATCTGCCTGAGGCTAGAATGCAGAGTTTTAGATTAATTCTGTTGGCAGAGGAAATCTCAAGACAGCTTAGTATAGACTCTGTAACATGGTTACTAGTGTTAACTCTGATGAAGATTTATCATGAAAAGGGCAAGTTAAGCAAATAAAAAGATAAAATGTACAGATTGAGAAAGGGGGCATCAGGAAGTGGAATAGAGCTGAAACCTATGTTCAAGGAGATAAATAGATTAAAGCATGGCATAAAGACACTGGTAACCCCAAGTCAAGATATCATCCAAGTATGTTTCCAACTTGTGAAAAGAAATTAAGAAAACCAGAGTTCCAGGTGTGGTGGCACACACTTTAATCCCAAGACTAGGAAGGCAGATCAGAAAACAGAAAGGTGGTGGAAGACGTAACTGAACAACTTTGAACTTTTAAACAATGTTGAGACTGATAGACTATGGAGACTTTTGAAATTTGAGTAAATACATTTCATTTTGCATGATGATATTATTACAAGCTTATGGGGGGCAGGGAATGGAATGTGGTAGTTGAATCTAATTGGCCCCCATAAATTCACATAGGGAGTAGCACTACTAGGAGGTGTGGCTTTGTTGGAGTAGGGCTTTGTTGGGGGAAGTGTGTTATTGTGGAGGTGGGGTTTGAGGTCTCATATAAGCTCCAGCTATTCCCATTGAGACAGTTCACTTCCTGTTGCCTGCAAGATGTAGGACTCTTACCTAAGTCTACAACACCATGTCTGTCTGCATGCTCCCATGGTCCACCAGGTTAATAAAGGACTTAACTCTGAACTGCAAGTGAGTCCCCCAAATAAATGTTTTCCTTTATAAAAGTTGTAGTCATGGTGTCTCTTTACAGCTAAAGAAACCCTAACTAAGGCAGAAAGAGTATTTCCTGATTGGCTGTGTTGTCTTTCTTTTAACCTTAATACAAAAGTCATGTGAAATAAAATATATTAAAGATAATTACAGTTGCAAAACTGTAACAAATAACACTGAAGAAAACAGAGAAATAAAAAAAAAATAACTTACTGAGGATCCCAAGGGATGCCTGGTAGATACATAGGGATGTTTCTATATTAAAAATAAAATTTTAACAAGGAAAATGAATATTAGTAGATGCCAAAGTGCTATTTGGCATCCAAAATATATTTTAAATAAAATTATGAAGTTAAAAATTTCAAACTTTGTCATTCTAGAAAGTTTCTAAGAAGAATTTACTTAATATCATTGTCAACAGCAAGAAAGACATATTTACAAGAAGAGGAACAAGAGAAAGATACTGTCACAGTTGGAAATCATCGTTCAATCAGAAGCAATGATCACAACAGCTAGGCAAGAAGAGATACAAAGACATCTAAGTTAGAAAGACCATACTGATGTTATTATTGGAAACTGATCTTCTATTCATGTGGAATTGCAAGAGACCTGAATATTCAGCACAGTCTCATTAAACACCGTAGATGAGAAGGTTCAAACTTCACAGTCCCAAAAGCTACAATGGAACTACAAAACGGTCATTGTGTGGCTCTATTGCAATACTAGAAAGAAGCCCATAAGCAGAATTGAGTGTTCATAAAAGAGTAACAAGGATTTCAGCATGACAGTGCCATACAGTGTTGAATTAGGAGCTGCGGCAGGGCTGCGTCCCCGGCACCCGGCCGCCCGCATGGCTAGTTTATACCCAGAAATAATTACACGGAAACTGTATTCTTTCAAACACTGCCTGGCCTGGCTAGGTCCAGTTTCTTATTGGCTAGCTCTTACATATTGTTCTAACCCATTTCTAATATTCTGTGTAGCCCATGAGCTGGCTTACCAGAGAGGATCTTAACCTGTGTCTGTCTGGAGTGGGAGCATCATGGCGACTCACTCACTCAGCTTCTTTTTCCCAGCATTCTCTTCTGTTTACTCCACCTACCTAATTTTCTGTCCTATGAGGGCCGAGGCAGTTTCTTTATTATTAGCCAATGAAAGCAACAGATAAGATACAAGACCCACCTCCATCAATACAGTCTACCAAAGGCAGGAAAGAGCTCAAAGCCCTACAGATAGGACATATTTAAAATGAACAGTAGCTATAAGTAACAATGAAGGCCTCATGGTGTTACATTATGATGCAACTTTAAAACTTGATCTAAACTCTGAAAGCTAGCTTCAGGCAGCAAAATACTATGGATGTACACTTAGATTATTACTGAGGACAAAGAATCCAGAAATGCAGAACACAGACCAGTGTTGCAGGAATTGGAGGGGGAAAGAAAGAGCAAGGCTTAAAGGGCTCACAGTCTTGCTTTAGTGTGGTGATATTTTGCTTGTGATCTAGCAAACAAAGCTTGACTGAACATTAGAGTGCAGACCTAAGCCACTAGTTAGCCATAGAGGCCAGGCAATGGTGACACACACCTTTAATCCCAGCACTCGAGAGGCAGAAGCAGATAGATCTCTGTGAGTTCAAACCCATCCCGAACTACTTGAGTCTAAAAGAGAGCAGAGCTCACACTAAAGTGATCCTAATCCCAGTACTTGGGATCGCATGTCTTTAATCCCAGCATTTAGGAAATGGAGATAGGATTGATACATCTGGGTAGAGAGAGGAATATAAAACAGGTTGGGGATTCAGTATCAGTTCCATAGAGACAGCACCCAGTCTGAGCATTCTGAGAGCCATGGAGTCTCGTGGCTGGCTGCACTGCTTCTCTGATCTTTCTGCTTTCACCCCGTAATATCTGACTCCGGGTTTTTATTTAATAAGACTAGTTAGGGTTGCATTACACTTTGGAGTGTTGTGAATGTGTCAGCAGTAGGCAGAAGTATTAGTGGCACAGCACTGTAAATGTCTTAACTGTTGCCAACGAATTCCTTTTGAAACTTTAAAATCATTAAGTTTTCCACTTTAGATTATTTTTACAGGTTTAAATTTTAGATTAGTTTAAATTAAGTTGACAATGGGAAGATAGCTCTGTTAGCAATGTGCCTGCCATGTAAGTGCCACAACTTGTGTTTGATCCCCACAATGCATGTGAAATGCTCTGAATGACAAGTGTGCTCTTGTAATCCCTCTTGCTCCAGTTCAGGAGGTAGCAGACTCATCCACAGGGCATGGTGGCCTGCTGACCTACCCTATTTAGTGAACTCCAGGTCAATGAGTGATCCCAACTCAAGAATCATGGGAAGGGTTGGTGATAAGAAGATTTAGCTGTTGAACATTTGCTTTATAGTAGAAAAAAAATTCACAAAGTTATCCTTTGGCATTAACCTGCATGCTGAGATAACTCCACTCAGTAAGAGTAAATAAAAGGTATTTCTACTTTATTAATTAAATAACAACAAAAAGTTATTCCTGATGGATAATACCCAGAACTACTCATCTCTAGCCTCCAATTGTGTGTGTGTGTGTGTGTGTGTATATATATATATACACACACACACACATATATATATATATTGTACATCTGTGAACACATATACAAATTACATTCATTTTACATATATTTTCAAATTGAGCTTTATTACCTAACCTGAGACACTTCAGTGTATACATGTAATCCTAATTATCTAAAAGCTAAATTCAAGGGATCAAGTTCTAGGTCCCTCTAGCACAGATTAAGAGAAGGTATGCCAGGAAAACAAGGATGGGTAAGGCAAGGCAGGTAAATAAAGGTAAATGTGAGATAGGAGAGAGGGGGGGAGAATATATTAGGAAAATAGTGTAAAGAAAAAGGGAAGTAGAAGATGAATATGACTGTAGGGGAAAAGGAAGTGTGAAAGGTGGGGAAGTTGTGAGTTGATTTAATTTTTTGCTATAAATAAAACTGAAATGCAGATCAATTGAGATTCAAAGTCAAGTTAAATTTCCTCATTGGTAAATGTGACCTGGAATGTATAGGGTACCCCGAGGTGAAAGCAAGGGCTCTCAGGTCTTCCATTAGTTTGGTTCATTTGACTGACATTCACTGAGTACCTAGTAGATGTCATCTGCTTCAGATTTGTTCTTGAGAATGCAGGAGTGAATGAGACAGAAATTCAGTGCTGTACTGGAAAGCATGTTCCAAACAGAGGGAGGGCTGATCACCAACCAAATGAGTCTTGTAAAACCGGTTAGGATTGGGGCAGCAGTAAATTCTAAAACTGACTTTACACTGCAACTGGGAAGATGGTCAGTGTGTAAAGTGATGGTTATGCAAACCAAACTTCATCCCAGAACCCATCTTGAAATCCCATGCAAAATTCAAGAAGTATTGTTTTTTACCATTGAGTAGTACTCTAATGTGTATATATTCCACACTTTCTTTATCCATTCTTCCATGGAGGAGCATCTAGGTTGTTTCTAGGTTCTGGCTATTACAAATTATGCTGTTATGAACATAGTTGAACAAATGTTTTTTGTAGCATGATTGGGCATCTCCTGTGTATATTCCCAAGAGTGGTATTGCTGGGTCCAGGGGTTAGTTGATTTGAGAAGCCATCGATAATAGCACTGGGATCTGTTTCTACTGCATGTGCTTTCTTTTTGGGACCCTAGTCCATTTGGATGCACACCTTCCTAGGCCTGGATGGAGGGGGGAGGGCCTTGGACTTCCCACAAGGCAGGGTACCCTGCCCTCTCTTAAGGAGGGAGGGGGTAGGAGGAGGGTGAGTGGGGGAGAGGGAGGGGAATGGGAGGAGGGGAGGAAGTGTAAATTTTTGAGTGGAAAAATACATTTAAAAAAGTTAAAAAAAAAAGAAAAAAAATCCCATGCTGGCAATGCAGGGACAGGTCTCTAGGACTCAGTAACCGCACAACCAAACCAATCAGCAAGACAGCTACTATGAGCCCTGTTTCAGAAAACAATGATGGTAACCCCAAGTAAGTACACCTAAGTTTGACTTCTAACATCTATGGACATATATGCACATCTATTCAGATACCACCACCAGCAGCACTACCACCACACACATGTGAAATAAAGAAACAAACAAAGCTTGCCCCTGATAATGAAAAAGTATCACATTTGAATTAAAGCAGAGGAGGTAAGCAAAGAGTGAGAGGCACTTCCCAAAAGGAAAGGACTTGCTAAGAGACCAAAACCATTCCAAGAGAGTGGCCTCCAGGGACAGAGTAGAATAAAAGATGCATGAGATAAATGCATATATGCAACCAGGATTCCCTGGACCTTTCAGTTCTGCTAAAGCCTTTCCTAAGGGAACAGCAAAAGTGCATGATACCTTGAGTCTTTAAGATGACTTAGCACATAAAAGTTCTTGCCTCTAGGCCTGACAATTCGAGTTCCATTCCTAGTACACACAGTAGGAGGACACAACTGGCTCCCGTGGTGTCCACTGACTTCCTTCTGTATGCGTGGCACACAATTACCCAGTCCTCCCCACACATGCACAGTAATAAGAAATGAAAAATAAAAGAAAGAAAAAGAAACCTGCATTGTACAGGAAAACCTGTTTGAGAAAAAGGATGCATCTCTAATCAAAGAATTTATTTTTTGTATCATCTTATCATGAGCACTCCAAGAAAAATCTGTAATTACCTCTAATACACTGGATAAAGCTGCAAAATACATATGTGACCTGAGTATTAAATTATATTACAGGTTTTGCTTTATAATGTGTGGCCTGGAGCAAGTAGCTACTGTGTGTGTCTCAATTTTATTATCTGTATAATGAAATGGATGCTTTGTACCCACTCTCCTATCCAAACAGTTAGAGGCTGCTGTAGTTTATCAAATCCACACTACAGCTGAGCTATGTCCTGCATCTATGGATACATGTACAAGAAATCAAAAGAACCAAATGTGTAAAGAACACTTGCACACATACCGTAGACACATCATTTACACGTTTGAACGTAAATTTATTTTCTTTGTGGATTTCTGACAACAAAAATGTGACTCTGAATAAGATAATAGGGCTGCAGGTGGATTACTAAGTGGTCCATTAACAAAATCAGAAAACAAAGTGTCAGTCTCTTTCCATCCCCTGCATTTGCATACAATGCAATTCAGAGGTGGAGAAGAGTTTTTCTTTTCATTGTTAAGCAGGTTTTCCATTCCATGATAGGTGATTCTTACTATATACACATTTATGATGTTTTAGCCAATGAATGAATAAAAACATATGACTGTTTGACATCTTCCATTTCTATGTTTATAGTTGCTAGAGATAAAATTTTATAGCTGATGTACATTATAGTATTAGAAGAATGTACAGGATGCTTTGGAGTTCACAGGTAAATCTGGGGTTTTGTCATGTGTGGATGTGTATGCTGATGAGCAAATGTGGAGGTGAGAGGAAGAATGTGTATCCCGTGCTATCACTTTCCATCTTATTTCCCTATGCTAAGTTCTCTCGCTGAACCTGTACATAGGCTGGCAGCCAGCGATCTCCAGTGAGCCTCTAGTCTCTTCTCCACACTAGATGCATGGATGGCCATGCCAGATCTTTTAATTATATAACTAATGTTTGAAATGCATCCCTCATACTTATACAGATTATTTTTGCTAACTCATCTCCAGAATCTTTAATAACATTTATGGATGTTTTTGTTAATATAGGCAAATTTTTAGAAAATTTTCTTTCTCTATAAATTTTAATTTATTATCAAAGCTGCAAATAAACTTATAAATTAGTTGCATAGAATATAGAAAACCAAATCTAGAAATTTTGATGACTTACAGACCTATGCTTCTGTTTAATTATGCCTTTCTGCTTGAGTATCAGTTGAGTATGTTGATTGCAGTCTGTTTCAGACATAATATTCTTGCCACCTACACCAAAATGTTCATCACTCTTCATAAGTGAAAATGAGTTCCAATTTTCTGCAAAAAAAAATCATATGATTCTAAGAACCATAGAATAAAAGTCTAAATGACAGTAAGCTAAATTCCTTTCTAGAAGCAATAAAATTCTAATTTCCTATATTTTTTGTTGACTTTGACATAACACATTTTTAAGTTTAGAACTACCATGATCCTAGGTTCAGGAATTCTGTCTTTTACTTCAAAGCAAAATTTTTTTTTGAAGAATACATGAAGCTAGGATCCAGCTCAGTCTATAAAATGTTTCTCACAGAAGCAGAAGAACTTACATTTAATATTCTAGATGTGTGTAGAGAAAAAGTTGGTAGTAGTAATGATGGTAATCCTATTACTAAGGTGGCAAACAGATCTCTGTGTCTTGTATATCAATGAGAATAGCTTAGTTGGTGAGTTTGGGGCTATAGAGAGTACTTATATTACCATGTTATATTTCCATTTTTGTGATTATACCATGACCCATACAACTTATACAAAAAGTGTTAATTTGGGTGCCCAAATTCAGAAGCTTAGTGTTCAAGATGGCAGAACAACTTCAATGTCAAAAATTACAGAAGTCTTAACTCAAAATGGCAAACACAAGACATAAAACATACTGGGAATGGCTGTGATATCTCAGTAATGAGCCTTTGACACTGATATCTTGTCAAATATTTTGATTTTGGAGTTTGAAGGTCTAGTTGTTCTCTGTGAGGTCTTGTGTGAACCTTTGGCTACTCTGGCAGAATAGCTTTGTAGAGTAAATGTCTCAGTGTTTGATACTTATCTGATGCTTCTGTTATGATTTGAAATTATTTCAACTCATTCTTCTTCTGGTTCCAAACCAAAGTCTGTTTTAATCAAGTTGTAGAGTAAGAAGAATTCAATTATCCCATGGAAGCACAGGAGACAGAGCAGTGGTTGGTTCCCAAGGATGCAAAGGTTTTCTTATTCAGTTTTTCCTTATTCCTCCAGTTTTCTGAGCTTGTATTTTATGTTGACCATATGGTCACTATGGAAGAACGTGCTACTTACATTGCTATTTGTTTTATCATGTCTACATCTCCTTTTCAATTGATGCTGAAGTATCCATTTGTTCCAAGAAGATGTGGCTGACTTCAAGAGAAATTATGTTTCCCGTTTTATGGTATGTTTTTCTGTATATAGATTTATCTACTTAAAAACTTTCTAAGCATTGCTAATTTAATACTTGTTGAAATGTAAATACATTGAGCAGCAAATATTACCACATAGACTTCTCATCCTGGGGAGATAATTTATTAACTGTTTTTTTTTTTCTTTCCGCTCACAGTCCAATTAATATCAGTGAAATTACCATGAAAACTTTTTTTCTCTTGTGCCTAACTTACCAAGGATAACACATCTCTATCTAAAGCTAAGCCATGTACATGATCTATATAATCCACTGTGACCAAGCAATTGAATCAACCAAAGCAGGAAGGAGACAGTTTCAAAACTCAGGTTTACTGGGGCTACTCTTGCAAGATTGAACTTCCTCCATTTTTCTCTATACCCAACGTCTCTGTGATGACTTACATGTCTCTAGCAAGCCTACCTTTTTGTCACTTCACATGGAAAATTTTCATCCCTAAAGCTTAAGTTGCAGTGTAGGTGTTCAAAAGACATTTTTTTCTCAAGTCTCTATATAATGTGTTCTATGATGATAAGGATGCCTGAGACATGAGTTTCTGTTTGCAGAGGCCAGAAGTTGACATTGCTGTCTGTATTTCTCCACCACTGCCTACTTCATTTCCTGAGGCTGGCTCTTTTGCAGAAACCAAACCTTGCTGATTGATCTAGTCTACATAACCAGCTTTCCTGAAGGATCCCTGTCTCCATCTATCAGCCGCAGGCATTGTGAATGGGCTACTGTACCTTCCCTGCTGTTATATGGACTCTGGGTATTGACTCCAAGTTTCGCATTTGCACAATTACTTGTCCCCTATATCCCTTGGGCCATCTCCCCAGTTCCAAGTCTCACTTCTTGATGGCTTCAAAACTCATTTCTCTTTGTACAGAGCACAATCCAAGAGATTCTAACCTGAAAACACACAATGGAGATAAATGTTGGGAATTTCCCAATGCCTATGTTGTAATACATAGGTGATATGTGAACCAGGTGACTTCATATTGAGTTTCAGCTAAAAACAAACTAAAGCAGAAGTCAATATGTTATTGAGTGACGGATTGGAAGTCGTCAGCTTACCAAGTAAATGTGTTGTGTATGTCAACTTTTTGTTAATTGAGAAAGGTCAAATTAACTTGTTTATACCTACTTTGGCCATAGTACCATAGACACCTGAACATTTGATGTATAATCTAACATTTTGTTTAAATTTATTTATTGTTTTCAGCACTTTGATGAAAATAAAATTCTATCACATAAGTATTGGCTCACATGACAAAATCTTTGTTAGGCATATAGTAATTCTCTGTCAGAAATTGTAGGTCTGTATTATGTACTATATGTGTTAAAGATTTATGAGAAACCATTGACTGTTTATTGACTAAACCCACCAAAATAATGAAATTAAGAAGTGACTTGAATGTATCAACAAGTTAAGATTTGATGAAGTCTACAGAAGGTTAAGTTCTTTTCAACATATATATGGTAAATATATATATATATGTATGTGTGTGTATGTGTGTTCATATGATAGACTACATATATACACACACACATATATATACATATATATAGTCTACTATAGATTAATATTTCCATTTGCATCAACAACTCTGTATTATAGGAATTTGTGAATCTGTGGGAAGTATAAGTTATGAGATGACATAATGTGTAATAGGAATGAACAAATTATGTAATCACAATTCTCTAAAATACTGCTATAATATGAACAATCTTTACCACTTCTGGGTATTTATTCAAAGGACTCAAAAGCAACCCATAGCAGTACAGTTGAATAGTAGTCTATTTCCAGAAATGGAGATATATCACCGTCTTGGGTGTCCAACAAAAGATGAACAGACAACAAAACATAGTGAATATGCCCAGTGTAATCTTTCTTTTCAGCCATAAAATGAATAAAATTATGTTGTTTACAGGAAAATGGATGCAAGTAGCAACAAACATATTAAGTAAATTAAATAAGTCTCAGAAAGAAAAATTTTGGATAATTTTTCTTGTAGGTGGGCCCTAAGTTTTATAGTGACCTAAAATCATGCTTGTACACATGGACTATAATAGAATTGAAATTGTCTTAGAGAATAAAGGAATTATTTTGGAAGAAGGCAAAAAAAAAGAGGGTGTTGGTAAGGTTGCAATGGATGTGTTCAAAACATAATATATACAAGTAAGAAAATATTTTTTGAAAATAAAAAGAAATATTTACAGTTCACCAAAAATGGCTTACAATGCATATCTTTATTTTTCTTTATTGTTATCTTTTAGTCTGCACTTGGTTTGCCTTTCAGCAAGAGGCTGAAGTGCAGTAGAAATTTCAAGGCTGTCAGTACACCAGGCTCTGAGCACAGAGGTCATTTTCTTTCTTTCTCAGATGTCTAACCTATTACTAAATACATCCTGGTAGTAACCTTGGAAACAGAATGCTAGCTGGTGATACTTGTTTTTAAGTTTTCTAATAACTGCATCATTTTAAATGGTGAGAAAGATACAGATATAGTTTAATAAAGTCTCATACTTATCACAAATTATATGAAATTTTATTCTAATCTAGTTAATATAAAGGAAATTGCTAAAGAGAAAACTGAAAAGCCTCACATGGAGTTAACATACTCATTTGAGTGTTTCTGAAGGTAGGATCAAGAAATTGGATTACATGTTTGACTTTTCTATTTTTTTTTTGTAATATATTTTTTATTGAAAAAAATATCCGCCTCCTCCCTGCCTCCCATTTCCCTCCATGTCTCCATTTTCCCTCCCCCTCCTCCCACTCTTCTTCCCCTCCCCCTACTCCTCTCCCCCTCCCTCTCCAGTCTGAAGAGCAGTCAGGGTTCCCTGCCCTGTGGAAAGTCCAAAGTCCTCCCCACTCCATCCTGGTCTAGGAAGGTGAACATCCAAACTGGCTAGGCTCCCACAAAGCCAGAACATGAAGTAGGATCAAAACCCAGTGCCATTGTCCTTGGCTTCTCAGCAGCCCTCATTGTCCGCCATATTCAGAGAGTCCGGTTTTATCCCATGCTTTTTCAGTCACAGTCCAGCTGGCCTTGGTGAGCTCCCATTAGATCAGCCCCACTGTCTCCGTGGGTGGGTGCACCCCTTGTGTTCCTGATTTCTTTGCTCATTTTCTCCCTCCTTCTGCTCCTCATTGTGACATTGGGAGCTCATTCCGGTGCTCCAGTGTGGGTCTCTGTCTCTATCTTCATTCATCGCCAGATGAAGTTTCTATGGTGATATGCAAGATATTCATCAGTATGGCTATAGGATAGGGTCATTTCAGGTTCCCTTTCCTCAGCTGCCTCAGGAACTAACTGGGGACATCGCCCTGGGTACTTGGGAGCCCCTCTAGGTCCAAGTCTCTTGCTAACCCTAAGATGGCTCCCTTAATTAAGATATGTGCTTCCTTGCTCCCCTATCCAACCTTCCTTTATCCCAATCATCCCGTTTCCCCAAGTTCCCCCAACCTCCCCTTCTCATTTTTCTCTCCCCATCTCACCTTACCCCCCTCCCACCCACCCCCAAGATCCCAATTATTTTTTATAGGTCATATCGTGATAAACACAAAATCTCTTTGTGGCATCTCAGAGTATTTTATATTGTTTTTATATGGCTTCATTCCCTTTCTTCCTAAATTCAAATATTCTATTTGTAGCAATATTGAAGAAACAAGAAGCAATTTTTCAATGTAATCAGTATAAGTAATGTTAGAAAGTAGTGAATCCACATGATCAATGCTATGAGAAAGTAAAGAAAAATAATCTCACTTGAATTTTGATTGTCTGGTTAAACAATAGGAGGAGTAGCAGATCTTGCACCAAGGCCCAGCCTGATAAGGCCACCTGATTCTAATGTGGTAGTAAAAGACCAAAAAGCTCAGATATAGTCAAGATCCCATATCTAGTGTCCTGGCTTAGATAGCTGAGCCCTGCCTGTACTATTTGAAGCTCCAGAACCTTTTAGAATTCATATCCTGCAAACCAGTCCAATCCAACCAACCCAACCTGTGTCAACCTTACTTCATTTCTCATGTGTCATAGCCAGCTTCCAAACTAAGCTTGGTCCATACATTCTATACCCTAATACAGCCTTCTCCGTTCAAAGAAGTCACTAAAACAATAAAGTACATTCACATGCCTGGGTCTCACTACAAAATCACCAACAATATGAAAAATTAATATAGTGTTTTCCCTAGAAAATCTAACAGTCTTATAGCATATTCTCCAATTAGAATTACCTAAGTGAATGCCATAACACAGAACTTAAATGAAAAATGGTAAAATGCATCAAAATATTAAAAGAGTTTAAAGATGAAACTCTCCCCATAGCACACAATAATTTAAGACAATAACATCAATAATGAACTGAAAGAGAATAAATACCTAAATAATGCTCAAAGAAACACAAACAGAAGACTAACTGAAATAATAAATATAATCAAGGATTTGAAAGCAAAGTTTAATAATGGGATATAAATATTGATGAGAACTCAAGATGAAGGGAAAATGGAATTGGAAAACCCAACATCCCAATTAGAAAACTCATGGGAAAACCTAACAAGTTAAATGGATCAAATAGAAGATAAAAAAGAGAAATTGGAAAATATAAGAAAATACTATGAACCTTAAAAAAATGCAGAAAAGAAACATACAGAAACTGCAGAAGACTATGAAAAGCCAATCATCAAATCATAGGAATAGATGAAACAGAAGAATCTAAAATCTATGGAACATATAAAATTTTCAGCAAAAACAGAGCCATAAACTTCCTAAGCTAAGAAAGGATATACTCATAAAAATGCAAATTTACCAGAACATAAAATAGATAAAATTAGAAAAAAAAACTTTTCTTTCCGTATATCACATTTAAAAAACTAAATATACAGAGCAAAGAAAGAATGTTGAAAGTTGAAAGAGAAAAATGCATAAGTTAAAGTAAAAGGAAAATCAGAAGAATAATAATTCAATGGAAATATTGAATACCAGAAGAACTTGGAGTAATGGACTCTAAATTCAGAAAGACCACAATTGACAAGTTGTACTACCCTATCCAGCAAAACTCATCCATAGTTGAAATAGGAAAAAATGTGTCCATGAATAAGATAAAATTATTCAGTTCCACCAAACCAGTCAATAAGAGAAAACTGGAAGTAATACTTCTGTCCAAAGGGAGCCATAAGCATAGCCAGAAGGCATTAGAAAGAAAATAAATAAAGTTATAATTACTTAAAGAATAATTATGACTGAGAAAATGAACAGACAAAAATCCATAAATGATACAACCAAAATTTACCTTTCAATAAAGATTCAAAATGTTAATAGTCTCAACTCTTCAATCAAAATCATAGGGTGGTTTAATAGATTACAAAACAAAATCCGTCTTTGACTTCCTTGAAGAAACACACCTGTATTTTTAAAGATAAGAACAATATTAAAATAAAATGATGGAAATCGCTTTTCCAAGCAAATGGGACCAGTAAAGAAGTAGGTATTGCTATCCATATGTCTGACAAAATTAACAGAAAACTAAAATTAATCAGAGGAGACAAAATGGGAACCCAATCTTAAAAAGAGAAGAGTTAACAAAAAAGATGATACTTTCCTAAACATATATGCAGCAAACTTCTGTTCATAGAATTTCATAAAAGGCATACTGCTGGACTTCAAGAAACAGTTAACTCAAACTCTCTAATAGTTGATATTTTCAATACCCAAGTCTTCTAAGATACAGATATTCTGGAAGAAAGTGGATTCATCAGAATTATATGACATCATATATCAAATGGACTTAATAAATATCTCTAGACTAAAAGAAGCAAAAATCAAAAACTACACATTCTATTCAGGTACCCATGAAAGCTTCTTTTTTTTCTTGTTTTTTTTTCTTTTATTGATTCTATTGAGCTATGTACTTTTCTCTGCTACCCTTCCTTCCTCTCCTCTTATCCCCTCTCCCAAGGTAAGCACACTCTCAATGTACTCAGGAGATTGTGTCTTTTTCTACTTCCTATGTAGCTTAGATCCATGTAGGACTCCTAGGGTCCTCATTGTTGTCTAGGTTCTCTGGGATTGTGAATCATAGGCTGGTTTTCTTTTCTTTATGTCTGAAAGCCACTGATACATACAATATTTGTCTTTCTGGGTTGGGGTTACCTCAGTCAATATGATGTTTTCTAGATTCATCCATTTACCTGCAAATTTCAAAATGTCGTTATTTTTTCTGCTGTGTAGTACTCCATTGTGTAAATGTACCAAAATTTCCTTATCCATTCTTCAGTCAAGGGTTTTTATGTTGTTTTCAGGTTCTGGCTATTACAAGCAATGCTGCTATGAAAATAGTAAAGCTCGTGTCCTTAGGGTAGGATTGAGCATCTTTTGAGTATATACCCAAAAGTGGTATTGCTGACTCTTGAGAAAGGTTGTTTTCTATTTTTTTTTGAAAAATTGCCATACTAAGATATCCAAAAGGCTATACCAATTTTCACTCCCATCAACAATGCAGGGGTGTTCCCTTTACCCCACATACTCTCCAGCATAAGTTGTCATCAGTGTTTTTGATCTTGTCCTTTCTTACTGGTATAAAAAGAATCTCAAAATTGTTTTGATTTACATTTCTCTGATAGTTGAGAATGTTGAACATTTCTTTAATTGTTTTTCAGCCATTTTGGATTTCTCTGTTGAGAGTTTTCTGTTTAGGTCTGTACTCCATTTTTAATTGGATTATTTGTTCTTTTGGTGACAAATTTCTTGAGTTCTTTGTATATTCTGAAGATCAGTCCTTTGTCTGATGTGGGGTTGGTGAAGATATTTTCCCATTCTGTAAGCTGCTGTTTTTTCCTGTTGATGATGTCCTTTGCTTTACAGAAGCTTCTCGGTTTCAGGAGGTCCCATTTATTAATTACTTCTTTCAGTGTCTGTGCTACTGGAGTTATGTTTAGGAAATGATCCCCTGTGCCAAAGTGTTTAAGTGTACTCCCCGCTTTCTCTTCTATGAGGTTCAGTGTCTTTGGCATTATACTGAGGTCTTTGATCAAATTGGATTTGAGATTTGTGCATAGAAAATATATCTATTTTCATTCTTCTACATGTTGATATGCAGTTATGCCAGCATCATTTGTTAAATATGCTTTTTTTCATTTTATATTTTTTGCTTCTTTGTCAAAAATCAGGTGCTAATTGGTGTGTGGATTAATATCTGGGTCTTCAATTCGGTTCCATTGGTCCTCTTGTCAGCTTTTTTGCCAATAGCAGGCTGTTATCAGTACTGTAGCTCTGTAGTAGAGTTTGAAGTCAGGGATTGTGATGCCTCCAGAAGTTCCTTTATTATACAGGATTGGTTTGGCTACCTTAGGTTTTTTGCCTTTCCATATGAAGTTGAGTACTGCTCTTTCAAGGTCTGTGAAGAATCTTGATGGGATTTTTGGGCATTGCATTGAATCTGTAGATTACTTTTTGTAAGATTGCCCATTTTTACTATGTTAATTCTACCTTACCAAAAGCATGGGAGATTTTTCCATCTTCTGATGTCTTCGTCAATTTCTTTCTTCAAAGATTTAAAGTTCTTGTCATATAGGTCTTCTACTTGTTTCATTAGAGTTACTCCGAGATATTTTATGTTATTTGTGGCTATTGTAAAGGGTGATATTTCTCTGATTTTTTTCCTCAGTGTACATTTGTGTAAAGAAGGACTACTGTTTTTTATTATTTTTTTTAGTTAATTTTGTATCCTGCTAAATTTATGAGTAATAGAATTTCTTTGGTGAAATTTGGGGTCACTTATGTAAACTATCATATTTTCAACAAATAGTAAGAGTTCTACTTTTTCTTTTCCAATTTGTATCCCCTTGACCTCCTTTTGTTGTCTTATTGTTCTAGCTAGAACCTCAAGAACTACGTTAAATAGATATGGAGAGAGTGGACAATCTTGTCTTGTTCTTGCTTTCAGTGAGATCCTTTAGAGTTTCTTTCCATTTAGTTTTATGTTGGCTGTTGGAGTGATGTCTATTGCCTTTATTGTGTTTAGATATGTCCCTTGTATCTCTGCTCTCTCCAAAACCTTTATCATGAAGGGATGTTGTATTTAGTAAAAGGGTTTTTGGGCATCTAATGAGATGATCATGTGGTTTTTATGTTTTAGTTTGTTTATATTATAGATTACATTGACAGATTTTCACATGATGAAGAATTTGTAAGTCGTATGAACCAAAACAAAGACAAGCTTATAAGATATCTCTTAAAGAACAGTAGTAGCCAACAGCTATCTTGACAGTAGCCAACAACTATTTCATTGTATTTAAACTCTCAACAGCTGAACAACTGTAAACTGCGACTTTGCTTTCCTTTCCTAGCCACCCAGACCCAAATAAGCACACAAAACTGTATTAATTATAGCACTGTTTGATCAGTTGCTCAGGCATATTACTAGCTTGATCTTATATCTTAAATTAATTTATTTCTATTAATCTGTATATTACCACAAGGCTGTAGTTTGCCATTAAGTTTCTGGCACCTTTCTCCTTTGATAGCTACCTGGTATCTCTTTAACTCTATCTTCTTTTCTACTCTATCTATGTTTGAATTTGATGTCTTAGTATATTCCATTAAACCATAGACCAATCCAACTTCTTTATTAGCCAATGGTAATAAAACATATTCACAGCATATAGAGGTCAATTCCACATCAGAAGACTATGTATTGGAAAAACAGCCAACTGCCAATGGCAAGTGAAGTTACAAACCTTATAGGAGGATCCAAACGTGCTACTATTCTAAACCAGGATAATTCCTAACTGAATATTAAGTACTTATCTTCATTCCCACAGATAAGCATGGCTCTCCCACCCTCACCAAAAAAGCTCCTATTTGTAGGAAACAAAGACAATTACAACGATTTATACCCCAATAAAAATGCAGAGAACAACCACTCCTGGCATGTGCAGCCCCAGCTGCTATAGCTACAACATTCACTGTACCTAAGTTTTGGGGAACACTGTGAAGAGTGGGGAAGAAAGATTGTAAGAGCCAAAGAACCAGGAATTATGCAGTGAGACTGTGTCTTCAAGGGAAAACATGAAAGTTACATGCATGAATCTGACAAGAGTAGAACACCAAGAGACATGCTAACATACAATTAGATAATCTCATGTGGCTCTGTGCCTAGACAGAGAACTCCAGACTATTAAGGATTTCTTGGAGAGGAAGAACTAGGCTTCTTCAGCAATAAGCCTACTGACTGGTTATCAAATACCACATAGTCTCTCCTCAAAACATATACATAGAAGCAACACAAAATAAACTGGGTAGGTTGCATTTTTATAGTCATACAATTGTGTGTATGTGTATGTGTGTGTGTGTGAGAGAGAGAGAGAGAGAGAGAGAGAGAGAGAGAGAGAGACAGAGACAGAGAGAGAGAGTCAGAGAGAGAGAGAGAGACAGACAGAGAGAGACTATAAAAAAGAAAGAAAGGCCATGAATTTGTGAGGAAATTGGTGGAATGACATGTCAGTGAAAGGAAGGAGAATTATATAATTATATTTTAATTTAAAAATTACCAGTTTCAACAAAGGAAGGACTGTTACCTATATAGTTCCTCCAAAATTGTTCCATGGTATAGTTGTTTATGGACTTCTCTGATCAAACTTATTACTTGAAAGTACTGAATTTTAGTGTGATATTGACATAATCATCTAAGTAAAAGAAACATTTGCTTTTAAGATAGCACTAAAGCACTTGTAATTGAATTATCTCTTCCCAAGACTTGAGCTCAACACCTAAATTGGGATTGCCAAATAACTTTTTGTATCTTTAAGATAATTAACATTGTTCTTTAGATGAAAAATGTCCCCCATAATCTCCTGCATTTAAACACCTGAAGTCCAACTGGTAGTGATATTATGAGAAGTTGTGGCACCTTAGGGAAACGGGGCATAACTGGAAGAGAGGTTTCATAACTCTTAAAGTTATAAAACTTTATAACTTTATAACTAATGTCCATTTCCTACATTCCATCTGCTTCTTGTGTGCAGATAGCAGAAGGTCTGGGGACTGGAACAATGAGGACAGGAGTATTCTGGGAAGAAGGAAGTCTTCCCCCAGTCCTGTCCAGACACTGAAGAAGCAGGATGTGACCCATCCTACTGAAAAAGGTACTTAGCCATGTGGCTAACATAGATAAGAATTGAAGGGCCTACCTGCTCCTCATTTTGGCACACTCACCTTTAGCAATAATATTTTTTTTCCTAGACACCTGCCTTCTAATCTCCTCCAAGGAACAGATGCCTGCCTTCTCTAGGATGACAGTTCATGGGATGCCTTTCCAGCCACACCTCTAGCTAAATGTGGACACCTGGCTCTCCCATTCCCCACACTGCCCCATGCCCACATGAAGTAGCAGGATTTGTTCCCAAAGAGAGCCTAAGTGTTTGTCATAATTACCATTCCAATTTTTTTTACCCCTATATCCAAAGAGTCTGGATTGTTAGGTTTGGAGGTCCCAGTCCCTCGCATCTATCCCAGCCCCAGGCCTGGTCTGGACTTCAAATCCCAGCAGGCTAGGTCCTGACCCCTCCCTGGAGTTGGGGTCAGGACCACACATCAGGGTACTTAAGTGATCCCCCAAAAGAAGAACACATGTTCTCTCTTTCTCCCTCCCAGGGTGGCGTTCCCATGGTTTCCCGGTTTCCCCCTTCGGGGCCACCTGAGAGAGCAGATCTCCCATTAAACCTGGATATATCTTAATTTGGCTTGTTTTGATTTGGCTTGATTGGGAATTTTTGTGTCATCAGAGAGCTAATACTAAGAAATATTCCAACAAGAATAATGGGTTAATATAAGTTATAAGAGTTAATAAGAAGCCTGAATTAATGGGCCAATCAGCTTATAATTTATGTAGACCTCTCTGTGATTTTCTTTGGGACCTAAATTGCTGCAGGAACCAAGCAGTACAGAAACCCCAACAAGCAGGCCCTCATCTTACACTAATGCCATGGCATATTTTCCCCATATCTCTTTGTGTGCCAGTCCCATATTATTTCATAAATATGGTTCTATAAGTTATTATGAATTCAGTCATTGATACTTCTAGCATTGGTTTATTTTCGCAGGATTGAATCTGTAGGGTACTTTAGACAAAATATTCACAATATTAATTAATTTCTGTAAGGTGAGAGGCCATTATATCATTCAGTTTCTAATTTGATTACCTTCTTCAGGTCATTAAAGTTTTTATTATAGATGTTTTTAAACTCATTGACGATTTTTCTTCCTAGGTAATTTTTTTGTTGATGATGTTATTGTGACAAAGAATTCTTATTTTTTTCCCTCGGGAAACCTTTCATTGGTGTATGGAAATCTTCAGTGTTAAAAAAGATTCATTTTAGCCTTAGCTGCACTAGGGGACCAGCAGGCAAGCCTCCTACTGGCAAGCTGCTCTAACACTCTCCCCCCATCAATCAAACCCTGTAATTCACAACTCCAACTCCACCCCCAAACCTACCCATCCTCCAAGACCTCAGCAGCTCTCTGAGGCAGACTGCAATTTCACAGAGTGGACCAACAAGTGAGTGATCAGCTCCCCCCCCCCCCCCCCCCCCCCCCCCGGCTGGACAGCCCAGTCTCTAGGCCCTAGGCCCTGGAGCAAAATCCAGGGACCCTCCTCCAACTGCTTCAGCTGTACTAGCCAATCAGCAGGCAAGCCTACTGCAGGCAGGCTGCTCCAACACCCCCCTCAATCAACTGAACACTGCAATCTATGAGTACTACTCTCTCCCCAAGCCCACACATCTCTGCAAATCTCAGCAGTTCTCTGAGGCACCAACTGCCACTACAGAGTAGACCAAGAGGTCAGTGACCATCCCCCACTTACTGCTCTCCCGACCCCCAACTCCCGACCCCTGCTGGATAGCCCAGTCTCAAGGCCCTGGACCCTGGCAAAACCATAAGTCTCTCCCCAACTTTCTTCAGCTGCATTAGCCAACCAGTTGGTAAGCCTCCTGCCAGTAGAGTATTTCAACATTCCCCCATCAATCAGACCCTGTAATCTACAAGTCCCACTCTGTCCCCAGAACCACCCATCCCCCGTGACCTCAGCTGCTTTCTCAGGCCCACACTGCAACTGCACAGAGCAAGGTGAACTAGAGTACGAAACCAAACAATCACTAAGTATCCATACTCTGAACCCAGAGCCCAGTGAAAGAACCAAACCTGAATCTGAGACCTGAAACAGGAAGAGAAACATTTGTATCCCTGAACCCAGGACAAAGGAAATGTGCTCTGAAACCAGTGCCAAAGAAGCACACTTTGTCCTTAGAATCAGAACCAATGAAAGAAATATTCTCTGATTCTAAGATCAGAGTCAAAAGGCTCAAAAGGACCAATGGAAGAAACAGTTTGTCCCTGAAATCAGAGTAATCTCTGTCTCTGACCAACTAACTAACTAATCCCTGATCAGGGAAAATTAATCAATCCCTCTTCTCCCTGGGAAAACTCCATCCCTAAGAAACGATATATATAAGCTTTTCTGCTGGTCCAGTAGGAGGCTGTCTTTATATCCCTGGCAGAGGTGATCACTCTCTTGGACTCCTCATTCCTACATGAATCTCTTTTTAAAAAGAGTTTTGGCTGATGATCTTCATTGGGCGGCACAAAATAGAAGAACCTGGCAGTAACATTCCTTAGGGGCCTGAGCTGAAAAATCTTGCTGAGATGCTCCTTTAGTGGGACTGAGTAGAACAGAAGAACAGAATAGAAGAACCTTGCTGGTATGTTCCCTTATGAGGGATTGATCAAAACTGAGCAGACTGAGCAGAGAAAGTAACAACTTTCCCCCAGGGCCAGAGGAGATTGCTACATTTCTTCAGGGACTTCCCCTTTAGCAGAGTGTTAGCAAGAGAAGTAACATCTTAGGCTGGAGAAGAAGTGGATAACTCTGCTAGAACATTCCCTCGGGGCAAAAGAGCAGAGCTGAGGTGTATAGGCTCTGCATAAGAGGAACAGAATTGCTATAACTTGCAGGGAGACCACCCGCCACTGCACCCCAGCTTCAGGTAGCCTGGCTTCCTAATAGTCAGGATACCTTTCCCTCCAGGGCTGTTCTGTCCTATTGTGGCTCTATCCCTCCAGAGTGGTCCTACTAAGACTCTTAAGTATAGCCTGGCTTCATGGTAAGTCAGGATATCTTTGCAGCACCAGAACTGTAATAGTCACACTCAGAGTGACCATCATCCAAGCTGAACAGCCCAGTCTCTAGGCCGTAGGCCCTGGGACAAAACTCACTCTGCCCTTAAACTTACTCAAGCCCAGAGACCGCAGCTGCTTTTTCAGACACAGACAGTGACTAGACAAAGTGAATAAATAGCAGCTCCCTAAGACACAAAAAGCAACTACACTGATCTGTTCAAGAGAGGATCCCTGAGACACAGACTATGCAAGGATTGAATGAAGAGGCAAAGACACTGCCTGCATAAATTGAAGAAAGAGATGAGTAGGTGCCAATGCAAGAATACATTCAATATCCCCAAAATGCACCACAAAAACACCAGAAAACCATGGTCCTACAATAGTGAAGACCTGAACATTTTCACTCAGAAGAATCAGAAGAAAATCTTTTTAAATATAATTTTATGAAGATGATAGAGATGCTTAAAGAGAAAATTAAAAAAATCCCTTAGAGATATGGAGAAAAAGAAAAACAAAAAATGGATGAAATCAATAAATTTCTTAAAGAAAAAAACCAATCAAATAGTTCAAGCAAACAGTTCAAAGAGTTCAATACTTGAAAACTGAAATAGAGGAAATAAAGAAAACACAAACTGAGGGTATTCTGGAAATGGAAAATCTGGATAAACAAACAGGAACTACAAATGCAAGCATAACCAACAGAATATAAGAAATGAAAGAGAAAATTTCAGGCATTAAAGGTACAAGAGAGGAAATAGATTCATTTGTCAAAAAATGTTAAATTCAACAAATTTAGTAGTAGTAGAAATAGTAATAGTTTTTCAAGATAAAGTTTCTTTATCTAACTTTGGATCCTGTCCTGGAACTCAGTCTGTATTATCAGGCTAGCCTTGAATTCAAAGATATCCACCTACCTCTGCCTCTCAAGTGCTGGTATTGAAGGCATGTACCACCTCTGCCTGGCTAAAATTCAACAAATTCTTACCATAAAACATCCAGGAAATCTGGGACACCATGAAAAGACAAAACCTATGAATAATAAGGATAGAAGAAAGAGAAAAACTCCAGCTCAGAGCCATAGGAAATATATTCAATAAAAAAAAAAAACTTTTTCAAACCAAAGAAAAACTACTGCATGAAAGCACGAGAAGCTTACAGAACATCAAATAGACTGGACCAAAAAAATGTTCCCTCACCATATAACAATCAGAAACTAAACATACCTAATAAAGAAGGAATATTAAAAGCTGCAAAGAAGGGAAAAAACTCAAAAATAACAACTAAAAAAATAAAAATAACATATACTAACAATTACTGGTCATTAATATTTCTTAATATCAACTTGTCTCAATTCACCTATAAAAAGACACATACGAACAGAATAAATATGAAAATAGGAACCATCCTTCTGCTGCATACAAGAGTTATACCTCAATCTCAAAGACAGATATTACCTCAGAGTAAAGGGTTTGGAAAAGATTTTCCAATCAAATGGACCTAAAAAACCATCACGTATAGCTATCCTACCCAATACCTAACAAAATAGACTTCAAAGTAAAATCAATCGAAAGAGATGGAGAAGGACACTTCTAACCATGAACTTTCTAAATGCTAATGAGAAAAGAACAACAGCTGCAGAGAGACATTGGCTAGTAGAAAAAAACCTACAGAATTAAATCAGCTGATATACTTCACACATAAACTGACATCAAAATGGAAACCAGGACATGCATTATATTGGGGATGGGGCTTTGCTTTTGTTCCACGGGAGAAGAAGAGTAATAGGTAGCTTCAAAATTGATAAAGATTCAAATTGAACAAGAGACACCTCTTAATTAAAAGAGATTATAGTTCTTTAAACATCATGACCTTTTAATCTGAACTAACCTATAAAACTGATAAATGCTTTTCATTTGATCCGATATATCTTGCCAAAAGGGAATCTTCCCAAAATTAAGGTTGGGGAAGGGTTTTGTTTCTGTCTTTCCAGAATAACAAATACATGCAGTATAGAATCAGAAGACTACAGGACAAATGAGACATCTGAAGAAAAGTACAAATCACCCAGAAAAAAAAAATGTTTCAAGAAAAATGGTAAATTGATCATTGCTATATCACATTTCCAACAGGGTAAAATTTCATAAATCTTTCCAAATGTATTTTTCTTTTCTTCTCTACATACGTATAATGAAAATGGTCTTTTTGTAGTTCCAGTCCAATTACAGATTACGGCTGGCTTCTAAGTTGAAGTGTGGTTCTTTCCCTTTCTAAACCCAAGCATGCTGATTAAGGTGAAATTCAAAATTTTTGTCTTATATCAGAAAAGCCATGATATGGGACAAAAGAAGAGCAAAAATTTAAGGACTATTTTATTGTTTCTAATCTCAGAATCCTTTGGGTTTATACTAAATCTTTGACAGCTTTGCTTAAGGTATAAGATTTATAAAATATTTATATATATTATACATATTTTACTATGTATAATATATATATTAAATTTTGTCATATCAATGTTCATATAAAGTCCTAATTAATTCTAGAAAAATATTTCTTCTGCCTTCCTGTACATGATTGTGGATTTGAGTCTCTATCAGTTTTCTGTAGTGATCCATGAGCCCGCCTAAAAGCAACTTTTGAAGTCTCCATAAAGAGCATGGTGCCCCACAATGACAACTCCTTCAGGACTATGGTAAAAGCACTAAGCTGAAAAACAGCACCTAAGGATCAGCTTTGAAATACAAACTGCTCAGAATAATTTTGAGGTGACTAGCTGAGATGATCCAGGCTAACAGACTGCTCTACCCTGGACCTGAGACAAGTCTTGCACTTTCCCATTATGCATACATTGGACAAAAATAATACAGCTACCTCTCCCAGGACTTAATAATTAAACAAAATGTTACTTTTTAGTATCTCCTAAAGATACAGTTGTCTTTAGACAGCAGGAATTAAATTTAGGAATATGAAGCCCACATATCCAAGAGGTGTCAAGGGTAGTTTTTGGTCATTAAATGGGTTACAGATACTTTTCTTTGTTTAGAGTGTTCGTGAAAAGTTGTTATGGATAATGGTCAGGATAAAATCTGAACAAAGGAGTTTAGATTCAAGGTTCTTTTTTTGAAAAGAAAAAAATGGAAATATAGATATGATAGTATAAAAGGGTAGATTACTAAATCTACTCTGAAAATTAAAAAAGGTAAATATAGATATAATAAGATGAAAAGGTAGATTATTGAATCTACTTTTTAAAGGCAACTACAAGTTTTAAATGTTTTGCATTGAATTGGACTTTTGTATATTGCTTTTTTTTTTGAGAGAGGGTTTCTCTCTATAACAGTCCTAGTTGTCCTGGACCTAGCACTTTGTAGACAAGGCTGGTCAGGGAGTGGTGGCACACACCTTAAATCCCATGATTTGGGAGCCAGGCAGATGGATCTCTTTGAATTTAAGGCTACCCTGGGCTACACAAAATCAATCCAGAAAAAAATCCAGGTGGTGGTGCCTCACAACTTTAATCTCAGTACTGGGAAGTCATGCACCTTTTATACCAGCACTAGAGGGAACATAAAATAAAAGGAAAGAGGGGTTTAGTCTACTAAGTTTGTTGTTGCCGAGTCTTGATAGAGCAAAAAGTTCTCTAGTGGCTGGGCAGTTTTGCTTTTCTAATTTTTTTTGGTTGAACCCCAACTTTATTACACATGCTAGATTCATACTCATCACAAAAAAATTCATCAAAATGAAGTCTCAATTCTCAACATTTCTGCCCCAATACAAGGGCATATATATCGTGTGTGTGAGTGTGAGTGTGTGTCTGTGTGTGTGTATATACATATATATATGAGAAACAATTCTAAAGCTTAAATTGTACATCAAATCACACACATTAATAGTAGGAGACTTTAACACCCCACTCTACCAATTGAGAAATCTGCGAGACAGAAAGTAAACAGAGAAATAAGGGAACTAACATGTTATGATTCAAATTGACTCAAAGGTTATCTACAGAGCATTTTACCTAAACATAAAAAGAATATACCTTTTTTTTTTCCTCAACACCTCATGGAACCTCATGGTCGAAAAGCAAATCTCTACACATACAAAAATCAGAATAACCCCATGTATCTAATCAGATCACCATTGCTTAAAGTTAATATTCAACAACAACATTAATTGCAGAAAGAAATGCTCAGTTGAATCACCACTAAGTAAAGAAAGAAATGAAGAAAGAAATAAAACACTTCCTACAAATAAATGTACAATATACCCAAACTTCTGAGACAGTTTTAGCAGTGCTAAAAGGAAAGTTCATAGCACTAAGTGCCTATATAAGAAAGTGAAGAAATCTCACCCTAGCAACTTAATAGCATATCTGAAAGCTCCAGAACAAAAAGAAACAGACGTATCAAGGAGGAACAGATGACAGGAAAATGATCAAACTGAGGACTGGTATTTCTTACCAACAGTATGAATATCATCAATGGATGAAAAGTCATTTCTCCTTTCCAAGAGGTTTCTCCTCTTCGAGTCGAACCTTTATTTATTTTGATGATATCCACAGTTTTTCTTCTCTTGTGGAAACGAGCAGAACGTAGCACATCTCCTGGCTTCCATTGGGAGGTCAGCACATCTTTGAAATAAATCGGTTGATTTAGTTCAGCAGACTTTTCCATTATCCAATGTCTTTCTGCCACTGTTGTTCCTTTCTCGTTAGCCTTAAAAAAATTCAAGGTTAATAAAGCACTATGAAATCTATTTCTCGGGGTATTTTCTGTCCCTTTCTGTTTGTTCAGCATATCCTTTATAGTACGATTTGATCTTTCTATAACTGCCTGACCTGTAGGATTATTTGGTATACCTGTAATGTGTTTTATATTATAATAATCAAAAAAGAATTTCATTTTCTTAGATACAAATGCTAGACCATTGTCTGTCTTTATTTGTGCACGTATACCCATGATGGCCATAACTTCCAATAAATGTGTGATTACTGAATCAGCCTTTTCTGAACTCAGGGCAGTAGCCCATTGAAAACCTGAATATGTGTCTATGGTATGGTGAACATATTTTAATTTACCAAATTCCATGAAGTGGAACACATCCATCTGCCAGATTTCATTTCTTTCAGTACCCTTTGGGTTACACCCTGCAGGCAACGGTGTTTGATTATAGAAAGAACAAGTAGGACATCTCTTTATAATGTCCTTAGCTTGTTGCCATGTAATGGAAAATTCTTTCTTTAGGCCTTTACTATTGCCATGATGCTTTTTATGAAATTCAGGCCTGCAACATGATACCAATCAATAATTGATCAATCTCAGCATTACCTTGTGCTAGAGGACCAGTCAGACCTGTATGGGACCGGATGTGTGTTATGTACATCGGACAACGCCTATTCCTGATTATGTCTTGTACCTGGATAAACAATGTAGCCAACTCTGTGTCATCTGGTATAAATTCAGCTGTTTCAATATGTAAGATAACTCTTTCTGCATATTGTGAATATGTAACTATATTAAGAGGTTCTTTAAAATCCCTTAGCACCATAAGAATGGCACATAATTCTGCCTTCTGGACAGAATTATAAGAGATTTGTTCCACCTTACTCAATTCATCTGACTTGTAACCTGCTTTCCCTGATTTATTTGCATCAGTATAAAATGTATGGGCTCCAGTTATTGGAGCATTATGTACAATTCTAGGAAGAATCCAAGACGTTCTCTTTATGAGGTTAAATCTATCACTTTTGGGATAGTTGCTATTAATTTCTCCCAAAAAATTAGCACTAGCTCTTTGCCATGGTTCATTGTCTTCCCAAAACTTTATTTCCTCAGTAGTAAAAGGCACTATAATTTCTGCTGAATCTATACCTGCTAGTTGATGAAGTCTCAGCTTACCTTTTATAATTAATTCAGAGACTTTTTCCACATAAGTTTTTAATTTTTTACTTGGTTTATTAGGTATAAATATCCACTCTAAAATAATATCTTCCCTCTGCATTAAAATCCCTGTTGCAGAAATTCTGGAAGGCAATGTGACTAGGATGCAACTAAGGTTTGGGTTCACCCTATCCACATGTACATCATGTAATTTTTCCTCAACAACAATCAATTCCTTTTCCACTTCAACTGTTAGTTCTCTGTGACTATTTATGTCTTTGTTACCATCTACGGTTTTGTTTAAATGAACTATTAGATTAGGTGTTATTCCAACAGCTGGTCATAGACTAGAAATGTCTCCTAACAATCTTTGACAGTCATTCAGAGTTCACAATTGGTCTCACCTAATTGCGTTTTTTGTATTCCAATTTTCTGTAAAACTATTTTATAACCTAGGTAATTGACAGAATCTCTTCTGTGTATTTTTTAGGAGCAATTTTTAATCCCCAGTTGACAAAGATTTATTTCTTCAAATATTCTTTCTAAAGTATCTATGTTTAAATCAGATAGCAAAATGCCATTCATGTAATGGTAAATTATAGATTTAGGAATTTGTTTACATATTATTTCTAATGGATGACTTACAAAGTATTAGCAAGGGTGGGGCTCTTGAGCATTCCCTATTGAAGGATGGTTGACAGGTATCTCCTAGTAGGTTGAGAATTATTTGAAGTAGACATTGAGAAAGCCAATTATTCTTTGTCCTTTCCTTGTAAAGGAATATTGAAGAAACAATCATTCAAATCAATAAGTATAAGAGGCCATCCTTTTAGTAATAGAGAAGGCAGAGGAATTCCAGATTGTAGAGGACCCATAGGTTGAATTACCTTGTTGACAGCTCTTAGATCTGTCACCATTCTCCATTTACCAGATTTCTTTTTTTAACAATTACAGGAGAATTCCAAGAGTGGGTTGATTCTTCAATATGGTGAGAATCTAGTTGTTCCTGTACCAGCTGTTCTAAATCCTGGAATTTATCTTCTGTTAAGGGCCACTGCTTAACCTATATTGGTTTCTCAGTTAACCATTTTAAATGTAAGGCCAGGTTCACTGGTTGCTTTGTGTTCTTGTAGAACCTGAATGGCTTGTAACCTTTGTGTATAATATCTTACATTCTTCCCAGAATTATGAATTTCTGGGACTGCAGAAATGTTAAATAGATATTTCATTGCTGCAGCAGGTCACAAACCCATACAATCACTGCAATATTAGCCACATACAGCCTCAGACTTCCTTTCTGTCCTTCTCGCCCTATGCATTCAACCCATCCAATGCTTTCTTTCACTTGAGATAGGGTTCCAATTCCTAGTAATTGAACATGTTCCTTTTGAAGAGAGCAAGTTGTATGCCAAAGTTCTGGAGTAATGATACTCACATCTACACCTGTGTCTACCAAACCCACAACTACAATGCCATGTATATGTACTCTTAGCTTTGATCTTTGACCATTTATAGAAATCTTCCAGAATATACATTTCTTATTTCCTATTGATTTTTTTTTATCCTTCATGTTTATTCCATTATCCAGAATAGTATGGTTTTTTTACAGAAGGCCCTAGATTTTTTGATTTTCATGGTGAGTCATGTCCTCCGCAGTGACTGGACCACTTTTGACTCGGGGACCTGAGAGAGGTCCCCTTAGGAGTTTTTTTTCAGTGGTATCAAATTGCCTTGTCTGTCTTTTATTGATCTGCATTCATTGATCCAATGTCGACCTTTGCCACACTTTCTACACATATCTGAAGGCTAAGTCTTCCTATTCTTGCCATTCCGAGAGAAGAGATTCTACCACAACTAAAATATTTGGCATTTTGATGTTTGCTCATACCTTTAGAAATTGCTTCTCACACCCAAGAATCAGTTTTATATTCAAATGTCTCAAAGTTCAATGTATGCAGGATCCATTCATCCATTGATGTTGATCTAACTTCTAAAGGCCCAAGTGACATTCTAAGTTGGCATTTTCAAAAGCCAGAGATTCAATAATTGCTAGTCTAGCATCTGGGTCTGTTACTGCTATTTGTACAGCCTTAATCAATCTTTGTAAAGAGCCACTAAAGCTTTCTCTTTGGCCCTGTTTAACCCTGGTATATGATTCAATTCATTTTCCTAGTTCTTGAATCCTGTCCCAAGTATTTAAGGATGCTTTGTGGGAAAGGACAAAATTTGTTCATCTTAAAGAGCTTAAGCCTGTGTTCAGCATAAGTACCCTCACCAAGAATTTGATCATGGGAAGTCTCAAGTCCTTTTGCTTTTCCCTGTTGTTCTAAAACTTTAGCCTCTTCTTTGAAATAGCATTTAAGTATCAGTTGACACCTGTCATCCTGTACTGCTGAAACTAACTGAAGACAGTCATGTCATGTGGCTTTAATGCTAGAAGCACATGTCTTTACCATCTCCCTAACAAATGCAGAATGTAAGCCATAAGTTACCACAGTTTTGTTTAATTTCTTTTAGATCTTTATTCCTATAGGTATCCATCTACCTTGTTTGGATCCTTTTGGGCTTTTAGAACTTGATGCTTTGCCAGAGTAGATTACAAAGTAGAAAGCTAAAGCCCTGGGTAAGTAATCTCTGACAGCTACTGGTGATTCTAAATCCTGTCTTTGAACCTTTGTACCCTGCTCATCAGCTCCAATAATTTCCTTAATTGTTTCAAATCTTTATACTACTGTCTTTTGTAAAGCCTAAATCTACTTACCTGTATATATTTCTAGTGATTTCATTGAGGCACCTGACCTCTGGTCCTCATTCTGCACATGTGATTCCATAGTGTGAAGATTTTTCTTTAATGATGACATCTCATCTTTGACATTATTTGGAAAGCATGAATATTGCATTCCTGTATTTGCTAACCTATTATAACATTTTAACAAATTTTGATGGTCAAATTCAACCGTATGAATTCTTTCAGATAATTTCTCAGTACCCTTAGATATGGATTCAATTTTGTCTGTCAAATTAATGTTACCATTTTCAATAGTATTAATTTTTCAGGTAACTTTTGCTTTTTATGGTATTAATTCTCTCAGCTAGCTGTTCATTATTAGTCCATAAAGACTGTATCACTTCTAAAGGTGCCATATTCTCAGTTCTGTTATCAAACCATTTTCGTAATGATACAATAAGAAAAGATTGTCAGTGGTAACAGTCTATAAAAGCAAAAGGAAAGGATTCACAAAAGTCAAGTACAGACCAAGGGTGAAATAAAAAAATTAACAAATACAAAGAAATAATCTAAAAACAAATATTTGGCATCACAACTTCCAATTTTCAAAAGAATATAAAATTTTAAAATTTTAAAAGTCTAAAATAATTCTTATTTAAGAATAACTACAGAGAAAACTGAGTCCCAATATCCAATGAATGAATGTATCACAATAGCCATGTAAGCCTTACAAAATAAAATTCATAGTATTAGCAAAAAAGTTACTAAAATTTTCATATCAATGTTATCAGCAATTTTATATTTATTTATTAATTACCTATTATGAGATATTGTAAATTGTTTTAAGAGTAATAATCTTCATTGTCTAGCAGGTATTGTAGTTGTAGACTAGCATCAATGAAACTGGTGGCAACAAGAACACTGAGCCACTTTGGTATATTTACCTTGGTGCTGGTTAAATACTGAGAAGTATGTTTTGCTTGACAAATTAAAAGCAATTAAATCAATTCCATACATGGAGCAAGAAGCCCAGAACTCATGGGCAAAAAGCACAAACTGGAAACTGCACAAGTTGCCATGAGCAAGGAATGTGGCAATAAATGTGCATGAGCTGGAGAAATTTGCCAAGTTGACACATGCACTTAGCTTCACTGTGGTAGGGTTTTTACAAAAACAACAACAAACTAAAAAAAATTCAGGTAAAAACAAAGTTAGGCAGGTGAGGTTGGGAGACTTTCTGGACTGTGGGCCCATTAGACCTTTATGCTGGTCTACCCAGTAGGTGTGGAGTTCAGATCCACGTGCACGCCAGATGAAAGATGCTAAAAGGAAATCACATACTAGCTCAGAATTGAGTATAATAATGGGTAATTTATTTAGGGGTAGACTCACAGATCACAATTCTCTTCATGAACGTGGAACAGCAACCGAATCACACCACTGGAAGAGAGGCTAAATGCATGTTTTATATCAGCATATATATTATAAAAGGCCATGCCCTTTTACTATAGGGGTATAAATTTATACTCTGGCTAGGTAACTTAAAGGCTACTGGCTGTAGGAATTCCTACAATATATAGCTATTTTATCTTTTACCGTAACTAAGGAAAACTATAACTGTTGAAATAAGAGCTGCGGTGGGGCTGCATCCCCAACACCCCAGCCGTTTGGCTAGCTTATGCCCGAAATAACAACACACAAACTGTATTCATTTAAGAACTGCTTGACCCATGAACTCTAACCCTTACAGGCTAATTCTCGCACCTGGACTAGCCCATTTCTAATGATGTGTGTAAGCACCCCAAGGTGCGCTTACCGGGAAGAGTCTAGCCTATGTCCAGTTCATCCTGGTCGGAGGAGCTTCATTGCATGCATCTGCCCGGGAGAGCTGAGCATGGCGTCTCTGCCCCAGCAGAGCTGTCAGGTCTCTCTGGGAGCAGAGCAGAGTCTGACCTCACTTCCTCTTCTGCCCAGCATCCTATTCTGTTTATTCCACCCACCTATGCTCTAAGCTATGAGGCCAAGCAGTTGGTTTATTATAATTAATCAATTACCTTCCTCCATCATTTCCCCTTTTTCTGTTTAAACAAAAAAAAAGAAGGCTTTAACTTAACATCCAAAGCTCTAGAAATGACAGAGACATCTCACTGCCTGGACAGTCACCCAAAGTTCCTCTGTACCGTTGGGGCATCCATCTTCGGCCTACAGGCCCATAGTTTCCAGCAGACATTTCCACAAAGCAGGAAATTTCAAAGGCAGTCACTATCTGCTTGTCCTGAAGAATGTCTTGCAGACTCTTTCATGAATCAGGAACCCCGAAAGATCATCTCACCTTTAGGCAAGTTCAGCAGTCCTCTCTCTGCTGGTTCTCTGTGTCCAGTTTATGCAATAGTCCAGGCAAGAGCAGTTTCTTGCCCAAATGGCTATCAAACTCCATAAGGATCCTCTTCGATGCCCATCTTCTTCTTGAAGTAGATTGGTGCTGCCAGGAGCAGAGTGGCTCATAGTCATGAGAAGTCCTAAGTTATTAAAACATTAAAAATGCCATATTCTATAATCTTTGAAAAATATGAAGAATGCCTATCTAAAATATATCTATGAACATCTATAAAATCTTAACTAACATAACTACAAACTTGACTATTATTATTATCTATTAACAATCTATATTTCTAATTATACAGTACATTTTTAAATGTACTACACAATCACAATACCTTAATCAATATCAGAAATACATATACATATAAAAAAACTGACCTTAAATCTCTATCAATAAAGCAAAATCTATACTAATGCAAATTATTCATATCTATATCATATCCCCCTTTAAATGTTAAAGAACATTTATAAACCATATTTGGGAACATGGGCGCAGTTTTTTTCTCTCCAAACTGCTTCCTGCTGAATGGGGGCATCTTTACTTAGGTCTTTCATGGTATAACCTGGGTACTAGTTTCATCTCAGTTGGCAATTGAGCAAAGCAAATTTCTGAAGGTATTCACAGCAACCGTTCAGGAGGGCGTGGTCCATCATACCATATCGGAATAGAAGAAATGAACAGGGTCTCATCCTCTGTGAAAACAAAAAAAGAAACTCCTTTCCAAAGTATCATGTCCTTAGATCCAAATTTCAAAGTCAAGGCATCAAAATCTCTACGTTGGATTAGTTCAGCAGCATTTATAAACAAATATCTTTTAGCAGCTGTTGCTCCTTCCTCAGCATTCAAACAATTCAAAGAGAGCATAATAGTATACAGTATCAAGATTCTCTGTGTATTTTCCATCTTTGTACGCTTTATTTTAACCTCTATTTCGTTTATTTTTAATTTTATATTCTCTGTATCTCTTTGACCTGGAATAACTCTGTAGACCAGGCTCTCCTTGAACTCTCAGAGATCTGCCTGTCTCTGCCTCCCAGGCATTGGGATTAAAGGTGTTTGCTACTACACCTTGAACTCACAGAGATCTGTTTGTCTCTGCCTTCTAGGCACTGGGATTAAAGGCGTGTGCTACCACACCTTGAAGTCACAGAGGTCAATCTCCCTCTGCCTCCCAAGCGTTGGGATTAAAGGCGTGTACTACCACACACAACTTCTCTTTTTCTTTTTTTTTTTTAAGAACTTTTAACTTTTAGCTTGCATATATTTTTAACACACTGTAAATCATTTAAAAATTTTCTTTGTCTTTGAATCTCTTTACTGTATATCTCTCTTTTTCTGACCACACGAGCCTTTAAATTACTGAGCAATATGAGTAGGATTAAAGCCGTGGCTTTGCCAGGTAGATCCAGTCCATTCCTTAGCTTTCCAGCCTCATGGCGGAGATACAGGCTGTAGCCATGTTTATAGCCACAATTCTATGGCGTTTCAAGGTCCCTGCCAGCCAGCGAGCTACAACAGACAACAGTCAAGTCCTCTCTCGGTAGTTGGCCCTCCTGCCTCAGTCAGAGTTTGCCCTGGCAGGACGGCCCAAAAAGCCGGCATTTTTAAACAGCACAGCTTTTTTCCTGCTACGGCTGAAAACCGAAAAGCATGCGTTCAGCTTTTCACCAACACCATTTAAGTGTTTCGTGGCAGGACCTCTTAATGAGCTGCAGGGTTTTGCAGCTGAAGCTGAGTCAGGAAGCCTCTCTTAGATGAGAGCGCTTGCTTGCCTCTAGCAAGCAGAGTAGACCCGAGAAATTGTTGCTATCAAGAAAACATGCCTTTACTCTTTCCCAAGCTTTCTCAGGCTTTCTGTGGATTCAGTTGTCCACATGTCTGGGCGCTATCTGTTGAAATAAGAGCGGCAGCGGGGCTGCGTCCCCAACACTCCGGCCGCTTGGCTAGCTTATGCCCGAAATAACAACACACAAACTGTATTCATTTAAGAACTGCTTGACCCATGAACTCTAACCCTTACCGGCTAATTCTCGCACCTGGACTAGCCCATTTCTAATGATGTGTGTAAGCACCCCAAGGTGCGCTTACCGGGAAGAGTCTAGCCTATGTGCAGTCCATTCTGGTCGGAGGAGCTTCATTGCGTGCATCTGCCTGGGAGAGCTGAGCATGGCGTCTCTGCCCCAGCAGAGCTGTCAGGTCTCTCCGGGAGCAGAGCAGAGTCTGACCTCACTTCCTCTTCCGCCCAGCATCCTATTCTGTTTATTCCACCCACCTATGCTCTAAGCTATGAGGCCAAGCAGTTGGTTTATTATAATTAATCAATTACCTTACTCCATCATATAACTATCAATTCTTCAACCCCATCAAGGTTCCAGAAGGATATAGTATTACATAAGTAAACAATAAGTTAATTGTAAGCAATTTACAACACTCTAGAATGGACAGAGACATCTCACTGCCTGTACAATCACTCAAAGTTCTTCAGTACCATTGGGGCATCCATCTTCAGCCTACAGGCCAAGACTATCTAGTAAACTATTTCATGAATCAGGAAATTTCAAAGGCAGTTCTGCCTATATTGGCAGTTTGTCAGTCACTTTCTTGTGTCCTGCAAAATGTCTGGCAGACTCTTTCATGAGGCAGAAAACCCAAAAGATCAACTCACCTTTAGGCAAGTTCAGCAGTCATTTCTTTGTGGGTCCTGCATGTTCAATTCATCAAGTAGTCCAAGTATGAACAGTTTCTTGCCCAAATGGCTAATGAACTCCATAAGGAGCCTCTTTCATACCCATCTTCCTCTTGAAGTAATTGGTGCTGCCAGGAACAGATATGTCTCACAGTCATGAAAAGTCCTAGCTTCTTAAAACATTTAAATACCAGATTCTGTAGGTCTTTGAAAGGCTTGAAGAACACCTTTCTAAATGAAATATATTTCTATATATCTAGGAAACCTGACTAACAAGATTAGAAGCTTGACTATTATAGATATTTATCTATTAACATATGTTTCTTAATTATATATTAAATTTTTAAATGAGGTAGACAAACATAATAACTTAATCAAGTTCAGAAATATAAATACACAGTATAACAAAATTGACATTAAATTTGTATGAATAAACCAAATCCATACCAATGTAAACCTCTATAGCATATCCCTCTTAAATTTAAAGAAACATTTATAAACAATATTTGGGAATATGGGCATGGTTCTCTCTGAACTGCTTCCTGCTTTTTGTTGGGCAAAGTAATTTTGGGGAGAATGTTCACAGCAATATGTTGGGGGGGTCTTTTTCCATCAAACCACATTAGTCTGGAAGCAATCCACAGGTTATCATCCTCTGTGGAAACAAAAGAAGAACCTCTTTTCCAAAGCA
>NW_026068175.1:429802-431175 GCF_014885135.2 Alexandromys fortis | reverse complement strand
TTTCTATACTCGTTTTCTTCTCTCTCCCAAGCCTGTGTATATTTATCCAACACTGTGACCCATTTAGAGGCCTTTTCCATCTGAATTTGTCTTTATTACATATCTGTAATCCTATTCTGACCAAAAGTGCTCCTTAAAATGCTAAGCCCTTCTTATGAACTTAAGAAGGACCTTTGTTAGGGGAAATATGGCATTCCCTGCTTGCCCCACCCAGTCCAGTATGGTAGAGCTGTTTGCTGCTTTTGAGAGCCATGCTCACGGCCCCAATTTTAGGCACACAACCAGTCTATGTTGCCATTAATCAAGTTGTAGCACTCTGTTCACAAACTCCATTTAAATGTTCCATAGTCAGACCTCATCAGAATTCATGAAATAGCGCAGTTTCATGATGGAGGTGGGTCTTGTAATAATAAAGAAACTACCTCGGCCCTCATAGGACAGAAAATTAGGTGGGTGGAGAAAACAAAAGAGAATTTTGGGAGAAAGAAGCTTAGTAAGTGAGTCGCCATGATTCTCCAGCTCCCGACAGACGCAGGTTAAGATCCTCCCTGGTAAGCCAGCTCGTGGGCTACATAGACTATTAGAAATGGGTTAGAACAATATGTAAGAGCTAGCCAATAAGAAGCTGGACCTAGCCGGGCCAGGCAGTGTTTGAAAGAATACAGTTTCCGTGTAATTATTTCGGGGCATAAGCTAGCCATGCGGGCGGCCAGGTGCCAGGGACACAGCCCTGCCGCCGCTCCTATTTCAACATTTCAAAACAGTGTGGCTTTTTTTCTGCTACCACTGAATCAGTAAAAACCCATTTTATAAGAGCCATGCCTCTGCTTGCTTCTAGAAAACAGATCCCACCCCCAAAAATGCCACTACCAAACCATACTTAACTGTGCCCTTTTGTGTCTAAGTTGCTCTTTTAAAGCTTTCTGAGGTTTTGCATGGACTTAGTTGACCATATTGACATGCCAATTTGTTGTAGAGAGGCACTTAGTTTGTTTTCTGGCTGCCTGGTAGCTCAGACCCAAAATAATCACAGAGAAACTATTTTAATTAAATCACTGCTTGACCCATTAGCACTAGCTTCTTATTGTCTAACTCTTACATCTTAATTTAACCCATCTCCATTAATCTGTGTATCACCTTGAGGTCATGGCCTACCAGCAAAGTTTCAGCATCTCTATCTCCAGCAGTGGCTCCATGGTTTCTTTCTTTCTTTCTTTTTTTCTTTCTTTCTTTCTTTCTTTCTTTCTTTCTTTCTTTCTTTCTTTCTTTCTTTCCTTCCTTCCTTCCTTCCTTCCTTCCTTCCTTTCTTTCTTTCTTTCTTTCTTTCTTTCTTTCTTTCTTTCTTTCTTTAAGATTTCTGTCTCTTCCCTACC
>NW_026068175.1:402405-427314 GCF_014885135.2 Alexandromys fortis | reverse complement strand
TCTCTCTCTCTCTCTCTCTCTCTCTCTCTCTCTCTCTCTCTCTCTCTCTCTCTCTCTCTCTCTCTCTCTCTTCTTAGTCTTTATGCTTTCTTCTAAGACTTTCTGTCTTGTTCTTAGTTCTGATGAAACCCATTTCTCCAGTACATGCTCTGCCAGTGACTTAATGCTGAGCTCAGTCTATATTTTTCCACCTGCAATTTCTACACTAGAGTCAATATAAACAGAGGGTGAAAGCTTCACCAACCTGAGAATGAAGCTTTCAATTTAAATAGGGTGGGGATTGGATAACTCTTTATTAGAAAATTATGGTGAGCCAGGGAACTAAGACCACATCAATGCAGAGTCGCAGGAATTTGCATGACCTCCCATGAGTCTTTCCTCTAATACATGTAGATGAAGAGCAAGAGACCTTCACAGTGGTAAACAATATTGATTTCAAAGTCAAGAGCAATATATGACACTTTAAGAAAAAAATCTTAAATGTCATACAATGTGGAAATAGCTTTTTCTGAAAATATCTTTTACTATCAGTGACTGAGTTTTTGCCTGGACTTGCAGCCAAGGCTTAAACCCCAGAACCCACATGGTGAAAGAAAAGAATCTGCTCCCACAAATTTTCCTCTGGACTCCACATGCACACTACCACATGCTTGTGTCCTCCCGCACACTCAAAATTAAAACAATAACTCTAATAATTTTTAGAAGTTAAAATCAATTCATAGCAGCTATTCTGCTAGAAAACAAACACAAAAATCTGTCATTCTTTCATCTTTAAGGGAAAAACATACACATATGCTTATGAAATATTTATTCTTCAGATTATACAAAACTAGTGAAATACCCTAAAATTTGATGAAAACAAGAACAATACATCAAAAAGAATTAAAATTACAACAAAGTACAGAGAATCCAATTATACATTTTGAGTTACAAAAGTTATAAGGAAAAGATCTTAAAAAATGAAGAAAATTGCTCATACAAACATAAATATTGAGTAGAAAAATTAAAATATGACACAAAAAGAAAATACTTGTTTCACTACAGTGATAAGGGGGTGTATGTATTCTGCTTCTTGAAACCAACTTTCTTCAGGAGAGAAAGTCAATCAAGCTGAAATTTCATGGTATAGAGATCAATGGCTTTAATCTTTCACTTAGGAGGTAGCAGAACCCTGAATTCTATGCTAGCATGAGCCATCTCCATAGTTAGAGCTTGTTTCAAAGCATTTGTTTCAGCTCTTACCATTTTGTTTCCGTGCCTGTGTCTCTTGAGAGAGGACAGATTTTCCTTCTTTCAGGCATTATATAAAAGCTATGTGGTCTCTTAAGTCTCAAAGTATGCTGTGTCCAAGAAAAGTGTAAAAAAAATTGTTGATACATCCAACATGGGATTTCATGTTGAAATGACCTTCTTGAGATGGCTCGAGCTGCTCTTGCAAGGAACCCAACCTTGGCTCACACCACCCATGTTGGAAATTAACAATTATCTTTAGCTCCAGCTCCAAATAACCAAATAACTTATTTTCTTGATGTTGGGAATTGTATTCACATGAGTATGCCTACATAGGATTACACATACACTTAATAAAAATACATTTTGTTAAATACAAAATAAGTGCCAAATGTCTGTTCATATGCAATTGGATGCATGCATACGTGCACAGATGGAAATCACTTTAAATATTTGCAGCAGAGACTTAAGTATGTTGCCTCTATTGTTGTGAACTGGGTTGTGAAAGACTAAGAGGATATATATATATATATATATATATATATATATATAGTGTTTAAACTTTTTGCTCTGGAGTATTTGATCTCTTATTTATTTTTCAAATCTTTATTTGTGATGATAAAGTTTAGGATACTCATACCTACCTTTGTGTAGTAGCAACCAGTTTTTTTTATATATATATAAAACAAACTACAGTGTAGAGTGTCTGGTAAATAAAGCAATAAGAAATTCAAGCATGTACTCAGCACAACATTGTGTGCGTGTGTGTGTGTGTGTGTGTGTGTAGTATATGTGTGTGTGAAAGAGAAAGAGTTTTGTCTATGCATGCATGTTTTTTTTTTGCTTTTTTTTAAGATTTATTTATTAAGCATACTATGTACTGTTGGCAAGGAGGTTGTGAGCCACCATGTGGTTGCTGGGAATTGAACTTGGGACCTCTGGAAGAGCAGCCAGTGCTATTACCCTCTGAGCCATCTCTCCAGCCCCTGCATGTATGTTTTATGTGTGTAAATGGTGTGACCTATATGCTCATTCATATTTTCAAAGGTCAAAAGAGTATACCAAATGTCCTGGGTTTTAGATCTCTGTTTCATCCCTTAAAATACAGTATCTCACTGAATATGGAGCTGGACTGACAGTTTACAAGGTGCAGTGATCTGCTTTTCCCTCCACAGTGCTATGACTAGAGGCATGTGCAACTATGCCTAGCCTTTTGCATTGGACCTAGGGATGCGAACTCAGGCTCTAATTGTTGCACAAGCACTCTCACCTGCAAAGATATTTTTCTTGTCCCTTATTTGTTTGTTTTCTTAGATGGACATACCTATATAACATGGTTTACTTCCAAAAGTCAGCCATCTTGCCTCTTAGTACTGGCCTTAGGATCAATGCACTGGGATCTCTTCCCTTTATTTCCATGCTAAGGAACAGAATCAGTCAGAACATGATTCTATATTGTTACCTTAAAGGGGCCTGAGGAGTGGAGGATAATTTTGGGGGACAATAATAATACTGATTTAGTTATCCAAATATCTGTGAACAACACTAGCAAATGCAAAACTATGGAGCCAGCGCAGAGATTCCTTCTTGTGAAGACACTGGGGAAAGAAAGAGGTATAGACAGGTTAGAACAAAGAACATCTCTAGGACAATGAAAATATGCATAAAATTGTAATGCTAAAATAATATTTTGATATGCGTGTAGAATTATAACAAATTAAACAAAACAAAGCATTAGCTTGCCTATCAATTATAATCAATATGATCCATTAATATAGGATACTAGAAGGCAGGTTCTTTTTTTCTCTCAGTTAAAAGAACTAAATGACATGACAACAGCTCAGTTCCAAATGGAAGTAGGGTGTCAAGCATTACAGACTTCACTAACAAAGAAGGAACCCACAGTTCCATGGATACTGTAGACCTGAAGTGTATTTGGGATTCTGTTTTAGTGTGGTATGTACTTTTTGGTGATTGTCCTTTGATTACATTCTCTATTCATCTAAGGGTATTAATGAGAGCTTCTATAGCAGGGACTGTATTTGTGTCTCTGTCATTGTTGGTAGTAAGTGGCCAACCAGCTTATTGTGGTTATGACAGGTACAGAGATACCCACCACATGTGAGAGTAAATGAACTATATTTTGTAGGAATAAAATTTACTGCTGGGGACAATAGGCCTCTAAGAAATGGAATCACACTGCCAATTACTGGGGGCAAAAAAAGCAACTGGAAAATTTGTACATGGGCTACTATGTCTTTCTTTCTACTATCAAGTCTGCAACTTCTTATAGATGTTCATTATGGGAGAAATAGTAAGAGAATATGAGAGAGGTGCATGGTCTATGTTTTGAATTCTTTTTCTTAAACCTGAAACTTTCGGAAGGAAAGAAGGAAGGAAGGAAGGAAGGAAGGAAGGAAGGAAGGAAGGAAGGAAGGAAAAAAAGAAAATGTTGGCATGTAGATCTCTAAATATTCAGATAAGATAATTGATGTGGGAGTGTCATATCAATCTGTTGATTTCATTGGCTGAGCAATAAAGAAACTGCTGGCCCTGATAGGTTAAAAGATAGGTGGGCGGAATAAACAGAATAGAATTCTGGGCGGAAGAGGAAGTGAGGTCAGACTCTGCTCTGCTCCCAGAGAGACCCGACAGCTCTGGAGCAGAGACACCATGATGGACGGAGGCTAGAATCTTCCCGGTAAGCGCACCTTGGGGTGCTTACACACATTATTAGAAATGGGCTAGTCCAGGTGCGAGAATTAGCCTGTAAGGGCTAGAGTTCATGGGCCAAGTAGTGTTTCAATGAATACAGTTTGTGTGTTATTATTTCGGGCATAAGCTAGCCAAGCGGCCGGGGTGTTGGGGACGCAGCCCCGCCGCTTCCATATTTCAACAGATAATGATGGTGAGAGTTTGACATCTTCTTTTTGGATTTGTATTCCCTTGATCTTCTTGTAGTAGTGTCTTATTGCTCTAGCTAGGACATCAAGAGCTTTATTGAGTAGATATGGAGAGAGAGGACACCTTGTCTTGATCCTGATTTCAGTGGGATCGCTGGGACTTTCTCTCCATTTCATTTGATGTTGGCTGTTGGTTTGCTATATATTTCCTTTATTATGTTTAGATATGTTTGTTGTATCCCTGTTCTCTCAAAACCTTTATCATGAAGGAATGTTGTAGTTTGCTGAAAGCTTTTTCGACATCTAATTTGCTGATGATATGATAATTTACATAAGTGACCTCAAAAATTCTACCAAGGAACTTTTACAACTCATAAACTCTTTCAGTAATGTAGGAAGATACAAGATTAACTAAAAAAGATTAGTAGCTCTCCTATCCACAGATGATAAAAGGGCTATGAAAGAAATCAGAGAAACATCTCCCTTCAAAATAGCCACAAATAGCATAAAATATCTGAGTTACTCTAACCAACAAGTGGAAGACTTGTGTGACAAGAGTTTTAAAAACAAACGAATTGAAAAGGCACCAGAAAGAACTCAAGAAATTTACATCAAAGGAGCAAATAATGCAACAAAAAAAATAGAGTACAGACAGAAACAGAGAACTCTCAATAGAGGAATCTAAAATAGCTGAAAGACACTTAAGGAAATGTTCACATCCTTTGTCATCAGAGAAATGCAAATCAAAACAGCTCTGAGATTCCATCTTTCACTTGTAAGAATAGCCAAGAGCAAAAACACTGAGGGCAACTTATGTTGGAGAGGTTGTGGGGAAAGGGGAACCTGCATTGCTGGTGGGAATGCAAGCTGGTACAGCCCCTTTGGATGTCAGTGTGGTGATTTCTCAGAAAATTACCAAACAACTCAAGACCCAGTATACCACTTTTGGGTATATATCCAAAGGATGCTCAACCGTGCCTCAAGGACACATGCTCAACTATGTTCATAGCATCATTGTTTGTCATAGCCAGAACCTGTAAACAACCTAAATGCCCCTCAACTAAAGAATGGATAAGGAAAATGTGGTACATTTACACAATGGTGTAGTACACAGCAGAAAAAAATAGCGACATCTTGAATTGTGCAGGCAAATGGAAGGAGCTAGAAAACATCATTTTGAGTGAAGTAACCCAGATACAGAAAGACAATTATCACATGTACTCACTCATAAGTGGTTTTAAAACATAAAACAAAGAAAATCAGCCCACAAATCACAATCTGAGAACCTAGACAACAATGAGGACCCTAAGAGAGACATACATAGATCTAATCTACATGGGATATATAAAAAGAGAAGATCTCCTGAGTAAATTGGGAGCATTGGAACTTTGGGAGAGGGTTGAAGGGTTGGGGAGAGGGAGAGAGGAACAGAGAAAAATGTAGAGCTCAATAAACATCAATAAAATAAAGAAAAAAGATGATGACCACAATAAAGACTGCTCACACAACCTCAGTCAAAACCCTATCATACTTTTTAGTCCCTTGCTGCACCTGTGATTCCAATCATTAATTATAATAACTGTATAAGACATCCTCTCAATGGTTTGAAATTTCTTATACAAAATCATTTTCCTTTCTTCCAATAATCATAGAAATCAGGGACTATAACATCACAATTCCCTTTGATTAACAAGCATAATACAATCATTCGTGAGCACCCAATGTGTGTGTGTGTGTGTGTGTGTGTGTGTGTGTGTGTGTGTTTGTGTGTTGGTATGGAGGGGTATGTACACTTTATTCACAGATCTACATCTACATCAAAACAGAGCAATATGTAAAGAATGAGTGTCTCTTGAAGATGTAAACATGATTGGAATTTTTCCTTTTATTATATTTTAGATAATTTGTAATGAACACATATTACTTTTATAACAGGAAGAGTGGTCAATTGTTTATGTGTATATACATACATGTATTCCTGTTGGGAGTACATATGAAAGTGTTTGCCTGTGTGAGTCTCTTCTGTGTGCAAACCGGAGGACAGCCTCAAGAGTCATTCTTGAGAAATGCTGCTACCTTATTTTGATTCAAGATCTCTTTTTATTTTATTTTTTACAAAAAGAAGACAAACTATCTTTTTTTCAATTTATATAGAAATCCCAGTTCCCACTCTCTCCCCTCCTCTCATTCCCTTCAGCTTCTCCCCTACTGCACCCTCCATCCACTCCTCAGAGAGGGTAAGGCACATTGCTTTTGGGAAGGTTCAAAACTCTCACTACTATATCCAGGCTGAGCAAGGTATCCCTCCAAAGAGAATGGATTCCAATAAACCAGTACAAACAGTAGGGATAAATCCTGGTGCTACTGCAAGTGGCCCCTCAGTCTGCCCTAGGCATACAACTGTCACCCACACTCAGAGGGTCTAGTTTGGACCTAACCTGGTTCCTTCTCTGCCTGGCTAGAGCTGGAGAGCTTCCATTAGCTCAGGTAAGCTGATTCAGTGGGTGTTCCTATCATGGTGACACAAGGTCTCTTGTCATCCTGGAATTCACCCAATATGCTAGGTCTGCTGGCCAATGGCATCCAATGATCTGCCTGGGTAATTATCAGCTGGAGATCAAACTCAAGTCTTCACAATTGCAAGACAAATACTGTACAAACTGAGACATGTCTCCAGGCCCATTTTACAAGCAAACTCATAATCTTATGTTTGTTTAAATACATTCATGATACAATGAGCATTTAAATTATCAACAGCAGTAATTCTACAAAGAATTACACTTGACTGTTAACTTATTTCTAACTGTACTAAGAAATGTTCCAGGAAGGTCCTTAAACTGACTATGTGTTAAGGCCCTTCCTCCCAAAAGTTTAAAAAGCCACGAAAAACAGTTGATGAAACCAAGACCACCTGAACTGTCTCAGAACAGGTTCAAACTTCGCAAGTTGCCCAAACGTAGTGCAACAAGCTTCAGGGTTGTACCTTTCATAAGCTGTCACTCATGTTAAGATGGACTTTGAGCGATGCAACTACGTTTGATTCATTCCTGATACAACAGAAAACCCTTACCCACACTTCTACCAGCTACCCCAATAAATCTGCTAGTTTACCTACTTAGACTTTGATGGCATCTTATGTTAGCCTGTCTCCAATCATAGGAAAAGTGTCACAAAACAGTATTCTTTTTTTCCCTTTGCCTATGCTTAGAGTATATGATTATAGACAAGTCCCAGTAATAGGTTGTAACCCAATTCAGTTTCTAAAAATCAGGCAACTGA
Source organism: Alexandromys fortis (assembly GCF_014885135.2). Lineage (NCBI taxonomy): Eukaryota > Metazoa > Chordata > Mammalia > Rodentia > Cricetidae > Alexandromys > Alexandromys fortis. The sequence goes on along the minus strand of NW_026068175.1, from coordinate 419,902 downwards.
ATCTTACTTTGCAAAGACTCACTGTATGTATACCATGGCTAAATTTTGTCCACCTGACTATCAATATACAATAGTCTGAGTCAACCAATATATAGCTCATGGAAAGCATTTATAAAACCTTGAAAACTAAAGAGTCTTAAAAACTAATTATTCATTGTATTTGACAAGATCAATGCCATCTTTGCTGTGTAAAGTAGACATGATGAACTTAAAGGAAAGAAAGCACATCTGGGATCACCACTGTCAACCTGGGTGGATTAAGAATCACCTAGAACACATACTCTGGGGTTGTTTTGCTTCCAGAGTGGATTTCAGTGATGGGAAGGCCTCCTGTGTATATGAGTGGTATCATCCTGTGGACTGGGGTACTAGGAAGGGTAAAAAGGCCAAGTCAAGAGAGCTATCTAGGCACCAGCAATCATCTTTCTCTGCCTTTGACTGTGTGCAAATTAATCAGCTGCCTCATGTTTCCAGTGATGCTACTTCTCTGGTATGGTGGACTCTATAACTAAAAGTCTGTGATCTTTTAACTTTCATTATCAACTTGCTAAGACCTACAATTCCATCAAAGATCAGTCTCTGTGCATACCTGATGGATTGTCTTGATTGGCTAACCACGCTGGAAGGCTCACCCTAAATGAAGGCAGTCCCATTCCATGTCCAGGGGTCCTGGACTGGACGGCATGAAGGAGACAGTGAGCTGAGTGTCAGGGCTCATTATTCCTGACTGCAGATGCAAAGTGGCCAGCTGTTTCTGACTTCTACCATGATCTTCCCAATCACAAGACTGTACTTGGAACAGTGAGACAAAATAAGCCCTTCTTTTCTAAGTTTCTTTTGTCAGGTTGTTTTTTTCTGTCACACTAACAACAAACGCATTTGATACAACAATATAACACTACTCAGTGTATGCTAGGAGTCTGTATACCTTTGTACTAAGATGTGGCTTTCTGCATCCAGAGCATTGATTTCTGGTATATACATTTGTTCACTAGTCAAAAGATTGGTTGGTTTCTTAAATGTCAGTATTTTAAGATACAGTATGAAATGTGAGAAATGGTACACATGGAGACACATGGTATAAATCCAGACACTTCTTAAACATACAAAATAAAAATGCCTTTTTTCTTATTTCTAATACACTATTTCTAAAAGCTTTTGTTTCATATTTTAGCACAGATAATTGCTTTCAAACATTCAAATGGTATAAAAGGATTGATTTTGAAACCTATAGTTCTCAAATAAAAGTGTTGCTGGGGATGCACTGGGGTCTCCTCATAGCAATGTTCATTATCAAAGGGATTGTGTTTCCAGGAAGAAAGGGGCACAATGTGTGATAAAATTTTGCTGCATGTTTACCTCAAACATTTTCAATAGATTTGAGGGTCTGCCAAGCTACAATCACCTCTTAAAAGAGAAATACAAGTTACCAAATAAGAAAAATCAGGATGGGGCACAAGAAAGCTGCTGCCACTGTAACTCTACCAACTGGGTAGCTAAAGGTGCTCATTTCTGGTTAGATAGCCAATAAACAATAGCCTTGAATCAGAACACATTTGTTATAGTAAAGTTTGCAAGACTAAATGCTGCTAGAAACCTCACTGAGGGAAGTTCACATATGTGGAGAAATGTTTTTTCTTCAGATTCCAGAGGACAGCAATTTTTCTCCCTTCCCCAGCTTCTAGAGCCTGCCAGTATTCCCTGGCCTGTGGTTCTTCCCTCCACCTTTATGCCAGCAGGTGGCACCTTCTCAACCTGCCATGCCTACACTTAATCATGTCATTCACTGACTGACACCCTGAAAGTGTCTGCACTTTGTAGAATTCTAATCATTAGACTGAACCCACCTGAGCAGCCCAGGAGCATCTCCAATCCCAAGAAACTCAGCCACCACTGCCAAGTTCTTTATGACTTATAAAATCACATCTTCTCATAAAAATCAGAGGCTAAGAACTAGACACCATTAGAGGACATTATCTTGTCTATCACATAGATATAGGTGTTATCAACACATTCTCTTTTATTTCCATAAGATTTCACCTCTCTGTTTCTCTCTCTCTCTCCCCCCCCTCTCTCCCCCCCCTCTCTCTCTCTGTGTGTGCGTGTTGCGCAGGTATGTGTGCATGTTCATATGTGTGTGAGTTTGTAAGCACGTGTGTGAAGGCTAGTGATCAACCTATTTTGTTACTCTTCAGGTACTATCCAACTTGTTCATCTAATTTGACCTGAAACTTTCTCCTAGGGTATGGTGGGTTGACAGTGAGCTCCAGATTCTGTGTATTTCTACCTCTTCAGTGCAAGAATTACAGGCACACATTATTATGATTTCTCCATGTGGGTCCCAGGCTCCAGCCTTCAAGCTTGGAAGGCTATCTCTCCTAGATACTTCATCACTGTTAGTTTCCTTTCTCATCTGGGAATGAAGGTTGATCTCACCTCATTCAGTCCTACGTTCATTTATACTGCATTCAAAAGAAAAAAAAAACGCATTACAAAATCTCCTTTGCATGCTGCTGTGGTGATATTTTGTTTGTGATCTAACAAATAAAGCTTGCCTGAAGATCAAAGTGCAGAGCTAGCTACTAAGCAGCCATACTGGCCAGGCGGGGCATCACACACCTATAATCCCAGCACTCAAAAGGCAGAGGCAGATGGATCTTGGTAAATTCAAGGCCTCTCCCTGGGGTACAAGAGATGATACAGTCTAAAAGAGAAACAGAGCCAGGCAGTGGTGGCTCACGCCTTTAATACCAGTACTTGTAAGGCACATGCCTTTAATCTCAGCACTAGGGAACTAGAAACAGGAAGGGATATGGCTCCAGGGAGAGAGGAATATAAGGTGGGAGGAGATAGGAGCTAAGCATTCAGTATGACGGCTCAGTTTGAGCATTTGTGGAGACAGAATCTTGCCTCCTTACACTGGAGGATTCAATAGGAGTAAAATGTCTCTTTGGTGGCTGACTCCTTTGCTTCTCTGACCTTTCAGCATTTACCCTGTTATCTGACTCTGGGTTTTTATTATTAAAACCAATTAGAATTCGCACTACATGCTACCATTGCTTAAAAAAATCTCCCTGGTTTGTGCCTTCGTTTCATTATTATCATTTCAGCAAGGATTAAAAATTTAACATCTTATTTTTACAATGTTTAATTTGGCTAAAATAATAAGCAGCCCAAAACACCTGCCAGTAACCATTTGTTAAAATTAAGGTTTGTGTTCTGCACATTTGTTTAAACTTGAGCATACCATACACCGATGCCCCATAATCAAAGACAAGAGACTATTTGAGACTACCTTGCAGGTAAACTAGCAGGAAAAAAAAGTTAGCTCTAGCTTCAAAAATGGGCTAAAATAGGAGTTGCAAAGGGATTGAAGAAGACACACTGTGTTAAACTCTGGCTTCCACACATGAAAGCAAGGTCAAGTGTGTCCCCATACACATTTTTACACACACACACACACACACACACACACATTGTTAAAATAAAAATATATAAGTGTTACTGGAGAGTTCATGGCCTCTCTGTATGGATATATTATTTTGCTAAGTGAATGTTGTATACAATTGCATTATAACATCCTATCTCTATACTCACAGATTAGTACAACACTCAGACCACATCAGATTTTCTTTGTGTAGTGGTCAGGAGTTAATACAGTGATTCTTTTCTAGACAAAATATAGAGACAAAGTGTCTGTAGAGTACTCAGTCACTAACAAACCATCTGTATCCCCTACCCCAAGGCTCAAGGACTGCAGAAGATGTAGTGGAGAAACTGTAAGAGGCAGAGGTGGTGGAGGACTGGAGAAGGACAGTATGTTTTGGACATGACAGGACCAATGTGCTCATGAACTCATACTGACAGATAATGGTTGTGGGCAGAAAGAAGGCTCCATTTGCTTTATGGATGTGTCTCCTGGTAGGTTCAACATGTTCCACTGTACTCCAGCCAAGAGTATGTGAGGGCAACACAAATTGGACATGGTGAGTCATGAAAACATGGGATATGGAAGAGATGCAGTGTTGAGCACTATGTCTGGGAGAAATTGGAGAGGGGGGAGCCAAGGGTGAATATAATCAATATGTACCACATGTATGCATAGGCTTATCAGAAATACTTGAAAGTTTATTTTAAATGAGTGAAGGTGTAGACATATTTTTTACCATGCATTATCTGACAGTCAACTCATAAAAATAGACATGTGGAGGACCTGCAATAGAAATATCAGAGGCATCCAGACTCTCTGCTGGAAGTTACAAAGGAAACAGCAACAAGCCTATTCTTTCTGACAAGGGTAACCTTGTGCTCAGCCAGAAATGACTGATACAGAAGAGTAAAATTCTGACCTTGAAGGCAGTGAGTAGAGTCCACCTACACTCGATATGAGGAACTGTTCTGTTCTAACTCTTATACTTGCCAATTGTGCTACCTAGCAGAGAAGTGAGGTTCCCCTACCCTAGAAATTGGAGCAGTCTGTTGACATGAAAACAGAGACACCGAAGAGATTCTTGATCTTTCCTTCTAGTGGGTAAGATGGATCCTTTGGTGCTGACATAGTGATGTCACACTCAAACTAGCCCTGACATTGTCACCTAGGAAGAAGAAGAAGTGAAGTCATTTTGCTTTGAGGCTTTCAGTACATAATTCACCAGGGCAGAATCTAAGCCTGAGAGGAATGAGGTGAAGAAAGGAAGTGCAGTCAGATGACTAATAGCCCTGGGGCTGTAATCTTTCTCTTCATTGTATACCTGTCTTTGCACATAATTTATGTGTGAACCTGCATCTTGTGGCTAATAAAACTTTATTTTGTGTGACATTGCTCATACTGCACTCCTAAATATTTAATACACTTAAATAATGTAGCTACTAAGGAGAGTAATTGTAGGCAGCAAGGGGAAATTAGAAGGCAATGATAAACTGTGAGAGTTACATTTTGGGAAAGGCCACAGAAGGATGCTCTTTCTCTTTCTTCAGTTTTCCAGAAACAGTGTCAAAGTCAAAATGAGACAAAGGGAGAAATGGAGAAATGATGCAGAAATAGAATGACTATTTCCTCAGTCTATTCTGCCTTTAACAATTCGTAAGGCCTTGTGTGAGCCACTTGAACTCTTTAAGCCTCAATTTCCTTATCTAGAAAGTGGAATAATTAATACTTCCAGGACATGCTCTCTTAAAATACTTACAATGGATTCAGACTTTTATTAAAATGGTCATTTTCCTTCCTGTAAAGGAATCAGGAGAAGCGTAAAGTGGGGATAAATATCACATTCCCAGGGACTAAAGTAGCAATGCTACAGGTCAGCAAGGAGTTGAATTAAGATTAGTTCCCGAGAAACTGAAACACTGATTTCCAAAGTGGTTGCACAAGATTGCATTCCCACCAGCAATGGATGAGTGTACCCCTTCCTCCACAGCCTCTCCAGCAAAGGCTATCATCGGTGCTTTTGAGTTTTTAGCCATTCTGACAGGTGTAAGATGATATCTCAAAGTTGTTTTGATTTGCATTTCCCTGATTGCTATTGAGGTTGAGCATGACCTTAGGTGTCTTTTGGCCATTTGAAGTTCTTCTTTTGAGAATTCTCTGTTCAGTTCAGTGCCCCATTTTTTAATTGGGTTAATTAGCATTTTATAGTCTAGTTTCTTGAGTTCTCTATATATTTTGGAGATCAGACCTTTGTCTGTTGCAGGGTTGGTAAAGATCTTCTCCCAGTCAGTTGGTTGCCTTTTTGTCTTAGTGACAGTGTCCTTTGTTTCGGGATCAACCTACTCCTGGACCCAGCAATACCACTCTTGGGAATATACCCAAGAGATGCCCTATCATATGACAAAAGCATTTGTTCAACCATGTTCATAGCAGTATTATGTGTAATAGCCAGAACCTGGAAACAACCTAGATGCCTTTCAATGGAGGAATGGTTGAAGAAAGTGTGGAATATATACACATTAGAGTACTATGCTGCGGTAAAAAACAATGACTTCTCGAATTTTGCATGCAAATGGATGGAAATAGAAAATACTATCCTGAGCGAGGTAACCCAGACCCAAAAAGATGAACATGGGATGTACTCACTCATAATTGGTTTCTAGCCATTAATAAAGGTCACGGAGTGTATACCTGGTGAACCTAAAGAAGCTAAATAAGAAGGTGAACCCAAGAAAAAACATATAGTTATCCTCTTGGCTAAGGGAAGTAGACAAAATTGCCGGGGAGAAAATTGGGATCTTGGGGGTGGGGTGGGTTGGGTATAAGGGGGGACGGGGAGAGAAAAGTGAGAAGGGGAGGATTGGGGGAACTTGTGGAAACAGGAAGATTGGGATAAAGGAAGGTTGGATATTGGAGCAGGGAAGCACATATCTTAGTTAAGGGAGCCACCTTAGGGTTGGCAAGAGACTTGAACCTAGAGGGGCTTCCAGGAGCCCAAGGCGATGTCCCCAGTTAGTCCCTTGGGAAGCTGAGGATAGGGAACCTGAAATGACCCTATCCCATAGCAATACTGACGAATATCTTTCATATCACCATAGAACCTTCATCTGGTGATGGATGGAGATAGAGACAGAGACCCACACTGGAGCATTGGACTGAGCTCCCAAGGTCCCAATGAGGAGCAGATGGAGGGAGAACACGAGCAAGGATGTCAGGACCACGGGGGGCTGCACCCACCCACTGAGACAGTGGGGGCTGATCTATTGGGAGCTCACCAAGGCCAGCTGGACTGTAACTGAAAAAGCATGGGATAAAACCGGACTCTCTGATCATGGCGAACAATGAGGACTGATGAGAAGCCAAGGTCAATGGCAAGGGGTTCTGATCCTACTTCATGTTCCGGCTTGGTGGGAGCCTAGCCAGTTTGGATGTTCACCTTCCTAGACATGGACGGAGGGGGGAGGACCTTGGACTTTCCACAGGGCAGGGAACCATGAATGCTCTTTGGATTAGAGAGGGAGGGGGAGAAGGATGGGGGAGGGGGAGGGAAATGGGAGGCTGGGAGGACGCGGAAACTTTTTTTTTCTTATTCTCAATAAAAAAAAATAAAAAAAAGATTAGTTCCCATAGGCACAAAATAGGAAAGCCTTTCAGAACAGTTCAGAATCACTTGGTAAAGCCAGCAGTGGGAAGGCATTCATTCACAGTATGTTTTGAGATATCACTGGGTTATCGGGTGCCCTAGTTACTATCCTGCTGCAATGAAGAGATACCATGAATAAGACAATTCTTTTAAAAGCAAGTATTTAGCTTGGCAGGGGTACTTGAAGTTTTAAAGGGTTATTCCATGTTCATCATGGTGGGAAGTAGACAGGCATGGTGCTGGAGCAATAGCCGAGAACTTTACATCCTGATTTACAGACAGCAGATGAGGGTGAGGTAGTGAGCAAGACTGAGGGAGAGACAGAGTCAGAAATAGAGACAGAGGGAGACTCGACCTGACTTGGGCTTTTGAAAGCTCAAAGCCAGCTCTCAGTGACACACCTCCTCCAGCAAGGTCATACCTCCTCTAACAGAGTTACACTAATTACTCCTTCCCAACCAGCTTATCAATTGAGGACTAAGAATGAGAACATATAAACCTATTTATTCCTTGTTTTCATCTGCACCCTTCTGGACATCAGAACACCCTGTATCTAGATTCTTTTAACACAATTAATTCACATCTGACCACCTCATCACATAGCTTCTAATTAGTTCCCATATGTGTGTGAGAGAGAGTGGGGGAGTGCGTTTGTATCCAAGTTCTTGCACATCACATATTAAGGATACAGTCAGATAGACATCCTGCTCTATAGCTGTAGATAACATTTCTCACTGAGCCTGGAACCAATCTGATGATCAACAAACCTTAGAAATCTTCCTGTTTCTGCCCCTTCTCCATGGTGCTCTTGTTAGAGACAGCCATGGCCACACCAATCTTTTTTTTCCAGGTTTCTTTTATTTTTTTATTTTTTTATTATTTTTATTTTCTTCTATTCAAAAATTTACACTTGCTCCCCTCCTCCCATTCCTCTCCCGCTCCCCTACTCACCCCCCTTCCTCCTCCTCCCTCCTTAAGAGAGGGCAGGGAATTCTGCCCTGTGGGAAGTCCAAGATACCCCCCCCCCTACATCCAGGCCTAGGAAGTTTTGCATCCAAATAGACTAGGGTCCCAAAAAGCCAGTACATGTAGTAGAAACAAGTCCCAGTGGCTTTACCAATGGCTTCTTAGTCAGCCCCCATTGTCAGCCAGTTTCTGGGCATTGAAACTCAAATATTCATGCTTGAATAACAAGCATTCTTACATACTGAATCTTATCCTCTGTTCCCAGTCTCAAACATGAAACATGAAAGCTCAAGCAGGCTTCAGTTTCTCTGGGAAGATGCTATTGTATAATGTAGAAACACTGTCTCCAGTCATATAAATATCTGTTCCCAGTCTCTGAGGTGTGACCCATGGGAATTAGCTGCTATGAAGTCATATCAGAATTTATATGCTTAAGGTCACTTCATGTCTCTGAAATTTGTCAGTTCTTAATATTTTGGGGTATTCTGAGAAGCCAGAAATGGTGGCATTAAGTCTTTCATTTTCAGGTGTTTCCCCTGAGAACCCTCTTTCCCATTATTCACCAATTCTTGTGTAAATCACAGCCATATTCAAGATACCTATTTAAAGCAGATTACTACATACATGGATGACCTGATAGAGGGCAAACTAATTTGTGAGCCTGCATAGGTGTGCGAAATTCAGCTTTTTAAGTTCTAATATCATCCTAGGAGAAGCAGAGGCTCATCTTCTCTCACACTGTGCTTCTCGAAATAGTCTTACAGGCTCTGGACTGCCTGTGGATGGACAATAATGTCTCTGTTCCACTTGAGGTAACTGCTTTTCCTTCCCACTCCATTCCACTGCTTGTCTGTACCCTCAGAATTCCTACCTTACAAGAAAGAGAGAGAGAGAGAGAGAGAGAGAGAGAGAGAGAGAGAGAGAGCTTGAGAGTGCATGAATGTATGCACGTGCATGGACATGCTCTTGCATGGTTGTATTTGTGGGTGCAATAGTTGTGCATTGAAGGCCACAGGAGGGCATCAATGTTCTTAGGGAAATCTGGAACTCACCAGAAATGCTAGGCTGACTGCTGAGCAGCCCCAGGTGTTGTCCTGTCTCTAACTCCCCAGTGCTGGGGTTACAAGTGCATACCACTGTACCTGGATATTTTTCTCTTTTTGTGTCTTTTCCAAAAGATCAAACTCCAGATCCATATAAGTTCAAGGCAAGAACTTTACTAATTGAATTATTTACCTAATTCCTCAATTTGTAATTTTTAAAGCTGATATATAATTAACACAATAAATCAAACAGATCATAAACATTTTTATATTCAGTGGGTCTTGATAATCATTTACAATTGTATAGCCATTACAAAAATGATGGATCAATAGTTGTGATCCATCATGTGATTACTGGGAATTGAACTCAGGTCCTCTGGAAGAACAGCAAGTTCTCTTAACCTCTGAGCCATCTGTCCAGCCTCAAAATTTGTTTATTTTTATTTGTTATATGTTTAAGTTGTTTTCCTTCAAGTATGTTTGTGTGCCACCTGTGTGTCTGGTTCCTGAAAAGACAAGAAGATAACACTGGATTACCTGTAACTGGAATTACAGATGGTTGTGAGCTGGCATGTGGGTGCTGGGAATTCAATCTGTGTCCTCTGCAAGAGTAGCTTATGTTCTTTACTGCTCTCTGAGTGATCAAGAAGAATAAGTTGCAGGGGGGGGGGGGCTGAAGGGAGAGAACAATGAAAGAGATATCTTGATAGGGGGAGCCATTATGGGGTTATGGAGAATCCTGGTGTTAGAGAAATTCTCAGGAATACACAAGGATGACCCCATCTAAGTCTCCTAGCAATAGTGGAAATGGTGTCTGAAAAGGCTGTTCCCTTTAATCAGATTAGTGATTACCCTAATTGCCATCATAGAATCTACACCCAGTAACTGATAGAAAGATGCAGTGGCCCACAGCCGAGCACTGGGCTGAGGGCCTGGAGATCAGCTGAGTAGAGGGAGGAGGGATAATATGAACAAGGAGGGTCAAAAGCATAATCAGGAAAACCACAGAGAAGGCTGACCTGAGCTAGCAGAAGCGCATGGACTATGACTAGATAGCTGGGAAAACCTCATAGGACCTAACTAGACCCTTTGAATGTGGGTGAAAGTTGTGGCTTGATCGGTTTGGCAGGAGCCCTAGCAGTCGCACCAGGACCTATCCAAGGTATATGAACTGTTTCTTTGGAGCCCATTTCCTATAGTGGGATGCTTTGCTCAGCCTTGATAAGGGGTGGGGGAGGACCTTGATCTTTCCTTAAGTTGGTATGCCAGATCTTATTGACACCCCAAGGAAGGTCTTATCCCCTCTGAGGAGTGGATGGGGGATGGGATGCGGGGAGGGAAGGCAGGAAGAAGGAAGGGAAGAGGAACTGGTGTTGAGTTGTAAAACGAAAAGTATTTTTTTAAAATACAAAATACAATAAAACTTAAAAATTGATGGATAGGATATATGCAATAAAAGCTATTATATCAAAACAATTGAGCATAGAATAGTGTTTTTTTTTTAAATTATATCACTGCTTGGCCTATTAGCTCAGTCTTCTTACTAACAAACTCTTACATCTTAAATTAGCCCATTTCTCTTCATCTGTGTGTTGGCACAAGACTGTGGCTTCCTGGTGAGAATCTAGTGTCTGTTTCCTTGGCAGCTACATGGCATTCTCTGACTCCATCTACTCTCCCTATGTAATTCTTCCAGCCTAGCTATATTCTATCCTGCTATAGTCCAAAACAGCTTCTTTATTAACCAATGGTAATAAAACATATTTATGGCATACAGAGGGGAATCCTACATCATCTTTTCTTTTCTGTCTAAATAAAAAGTAAACTTTTAACTTTAACATAGTAAAATTACATATAAGGAAACAGGTATCAAGCAAAAATTGCAGTTAATTGTAACTAATTTATCTTTTGTCATGACTAAGGAAAGCTGTAACTATAACTATCTGTCTTCAACTATTCAAAGACGTCAGAAAGATATAATATTACCTAAGTAAATAAGAAGTACATTGTAAGCAACTTCGAAAACTTTATAATAGACAGAGACATCTTGCTACCTGGACAGTCGTAAACTGTAACATTGGGGCATGGTATCTGGCAGACTTTTCCATAAAGCAGGAAAGTTGTTCTATATGTACTTGCAAAAATCATCAGTTACTCTCTTCTGTTTCTGGTAGAATGTCTGACAATTTCTTCTGTGAAGTAGGAGCCCTAAAGGACCATTATCTTTTGGAAAGTTAAGCAGTCACTTTTCTGATGATCCTGCATGTCCATCATACCATAAATCAATTCAGGCAAGAGCAGTTTCTTACCCAAATGACTAGCCTTGTCACATTGAACACAAATTCTATTAATAAGTTACTTTAATGCCTATTAACCTCTCTGATGTAATTGGTGTTGCCAGAAGCAGACCTGCCTCATTTTTGAGAAAAGCCTAAGTTCTTAAAACATTTTAAATGCCATATTCTGTAGGTCTTTGAAGTGTTGAAGAATATCTATCTAACTGAAATATATCCCTGCATATCTAGAAAACCTAACTATCATAATTAAAAGTTTGATTATTATAGATGACTATTAATTTATATTTCTTAATTATACATTACAGTTTTAAATAAGCTGCACAAACATAATACCTTAAACAAAAGGAGAAATACATATACAAAGTATTACAAATCAACCTTAAATTTGTATCAATAGATCAAGATCCATACCAATGCAAAGTATTCATCTCTGTATCATATCCCCCTTTAAGAGAAAACAAACATCTACAAACAATCATTTTGGGAATTTGAGTGTTGTTTTCTCTAAACTATTTCCTGCTCTTTGTTGGGTGAAGTATTTTTAGGATTTACAGAGACCTTTTAGGGAGGTCTTTTTCCATTATACCACATTAGCCTGGAAGGAATTCACCAGGTTCTTATCCTCTGTGGAAACAAAAGCAGAAACTTTTCCAAGGCAACAAATCCTTAGACCCAAATTTTGAAGCCAAAATACCTTTATATTGGTTTAACTTATCAGCCCCCAGAATCAAATGTCTCTCTACATTTAGCTCAGTAACAGTCAAAAAATTCAAAGAAAACACAATAGTATACATAATCCAGACTCTCTGGGTATTATGGTCTACTGTATCTTATAAGCAACTAATGTTTACTAACATAGATTGTTAGTTTATAATGATATTTAATGAATTTTATCATATATTTCATGAGTTAAAATTGTGGCTCTAGGCAATTAAGTCAAATTCTATATTAGAGTTCATCCAGAATTCTGTTAACAGGAAATTTTACATCATAATAAAGGGACTTTTCTTGTACAAATTTCCATTATTATAACAGAAATTTGCACTGAATTTATTTATTTATTTATTTATTTAAGATTTCTGTCTCTTCCCCACCGCCGCCTCCCCTTTCCCTCCCCCTCCCCCAATCAAGCCCCCCTCCCTCGTCAGCCCAAAGAGCAATCAGGGTTCCCTGCCCTGTGGGAAGTCCAAGGACCACCCACCTCCATCCAGGTCTAGTAAGGTGAGCATCCAAACTGCCTAGGCTCCCACAAAGCCAATACGTGCAGTAGGATCAAAAACCCATTGCCATTGTTCTTGAGTTCTCAGTAGTCCTCATTGTCCGCTATGTTCAGTGAGACCTGTTTTAACCCAGGCTTTTTCAGACCCAGGCCAGCTGGCCTTGGTGAGTTCCCGATAGGACATCCCCATTGTCTCAGAGTGTGGGTGCACCCCTCGTGGTCCTGAGTTCCTTGTTTTTTACTGCTGAGTAGTACTCTAATATGTATATATTCCATACTTTCTTCGTCCATTCTTCAATTGAAGGGCATCTAGGTTGCACTGAATTTAATAGTTCTGCAGGTGAAGACACAAACTTAATTCTACTCTTCTTTACAAAAATATTTTTTATAATTTCCTGCATCAAATAAAAATTGCAGGAGTATAATTTCATTTACTCATTTCTGTTCTCCATTTACCACTATTGTGTATTGAATTATATATATATATCATCAGTTCTGTAATTTATTATAATAGTTATTACACTTAAATCTACCAGTTTTACTGAGTATTAGCATATTCTTAAAAAGTATATATATATGTGTATGTTTATAATTTTATAGTGAGATAAAGTTACTTAAAATTTCTTTCAAATTTATAGAAATATAGTGTAGTTTGGTGGTCTTGTTGTTTTTCTAAAACTGCAATGTTTTCATTTAGTAGTCCTATTTAGATTAAAGTGGCTCTTTTCTTAATTTTGGAAGTGCAAGTGCCTACCAATAATGAATTATTTTAATGTTTACATCCAAACCTTTTTCCCCTTCACATTTGAAATTATGTTGAATGTTATAAAATTATAGATTAACCATGTTTTATCAGGTAGCTTTTACATTCCATTATTGTTATTTATTTATTTATTTTTTTAAGTTTAGTTTTTCGAGGCAGGGTTTTTTTGTGGCTTTGGAGCCTGTCCTGGCACTAGCTCTTGTAGACCAGGCTGGCCTCGAACTCCCAGAGATCCGCCTGCCTCTGCCTCCCGAGTGCTCCATTATTGTTATTGTTGATTAGCCTTACTTCTGTGTACATAGTGGTCAGAATGCAACTTCTGGGGGTGAATTCTCTTCTACTATCAAGAGGGTCCCAGGGATAAATCTCAGGCATTTAGCCTTGGTACACAAATTCCCTTTCCCTTTGAGCCATCTCAACAGCTCTATTACTAGTTTTAAAAGTTGAAATAATTTAAATGAAATAACAGATGTTTATGAGAAGGTTCCTGTTGAACTTATTCTCTGAAGCCAGTTTCCATAGATGCCTCAGAATAAAACGTAAATTTCCCTTTTGTTTAAATGAGCAAGTGTCCCATTGTCACATTCCTAACTCTCAATAAGATACTGTTTTTTAGACTTTCAACTTCAGGCTGTCTTTGTGTCCTTAGCTACACAATGTGATCTTAAAACTTATTTTTTAACTTACCCTCTGCATTTATTGTTAAAATATTATGGTGGTCTTTGCCAATTTCTGTATCTGAATAATTTATGAGATCAGTTTACTATGTGGAATTAATTAGTGTAATCAGTTTTCTCAGTAAGGTCTGTGATTATTGAGTTCTAGAATTGTGTTTTTCCTTTGGCTAGTCTCATAAACTATCATAGGCAAGCAGTTGAAAAGACTGTGAATAAGTTCTTAACAAATATCTAAGCAAATGTTTAGATTATCTTCACGCTAAAGGATCTCCATCATAAGACAAATACTATATCTCAAAAAATTTCTGAAGGGTCTGGAGATGCCATAGAGCTTAAGAATGCTGCATTTGAATGGAGGAAGCCTAATGAAGACCAGGAGGGATGATGATGAACTTATTCTCCCTTCTTCATATTTTCAAAAAGCTTGTAATTAATCAGTGAGATTATGTGATATATATGTACATATATACATATATACATATACATACACACATATGTGTGTGCCTAACTACCTATATAATTTATTTCACCAGTACATATGTAATAGGTATGTAATATTGTAGACATTTCATTTGTGATTACATCTGTAATTCTTGTTTGCTTACCCGAGTTTTTTTTTTTTTTTCAGAATTGCCTTGGCTTATGCTTCTTTATTGCCTCTATTTAAATTTTCAAGTCTTCAACTGTTTTCTTCACTTGTTTCAATCTTTTTTCTTTACTCTCTTTAAGGGATTTATTGATTTCTTCCAATTTTTTGATTTGCTTTCTCTCAATTTCATTAAGGGGATTTTTCATTTCCTCTTTAAGGGCCTCTATCTTCTTCATAAAGTTATTTTAAGGCCATTTTTTCTTTTTTTATGTGCATTGGGATGTTTAGGTATTGCTGTTGTAGGACCACTGGATCCTATTACCCTTTATGTTGCTGCATATATTCTTCCACTGCCTTTTACCTATCTAGGTTTGGACTAAAAATTGGTACAGGTATTGATTCTTGTGATGCCTCTGTTGGGTGGGTCTTTTGCTTCTTTATTGTCTGTTTCCTTCATTGTCTTTTAGCATGAATGGCCAGGGGTTCTGGTGGATGACTGGTTCTCAGGTCCAGTAGAGTTCTCTCAGTGGAGATCTGTGGGAATTTGGGTACTTTAATGCAGTGCATCCTCCAGTTCAACTAGCTTGTATGGGTTTTACTTGTGCCTAGGGAATTTGTTCTTTTGTTGTGAGTTGTATCTGTGCCAATGGAAACCCATTCTTCGAATTGGTTTAGGTGGTGCTTGTGTCTACAGGAGCTGCTCCTCTTTCAAGCTGGTGTGAGCAACTCTCTTGCCTATAGGGTATCTGTTCTTCCAGCTTGTGTAGACGGTGCTTGTTTTTTAAAATGGAGTAGGCAGGCAGTAAGGTTTGGTGATGTTGCTGTTTTTCTGCCTGGTGTATGTGGTGCTTGCACCTATAGGGACTGTTGTTCTTCCAGCTGGAGTAAGTGGTACTTCTAGAGGAACTGTGATTCTGTGGTGAATGGCTGGCCAATGGGAGGATGATGAGATCAGAGGATTTCAGCAGCAGAGTGGCTCATAGAGGTTACAGAGTCCAGTGGGTGTCAGAGATGGTAGGGTCATCTGCCTGTAGGTCTCTTGTCTGTTGATCCATTGGTGGGAACTGCCCCAGAGCAGTAGACATACACTTTGTACAGGGACCAGCTGCTTTGCTAAGGCTGGGATTGGAGAGGGGGGGTCACAGGATGTGCCCTGTAGCTTGGTGCCTAGAGTTTGGGGTAGTTTATCTGGGAGAGCAGCTCCCAGTTCTTTCAACTGGAGAAGGTATTGCTTGTGCCTGTAGTGGCTGCTTATGTTATATTGGATGGCTGGTCAAGTGGAGGGTGACAGGGTATGTGTGTTTGGGCAGTAGAGTGGGCTGTTGAGATTACAGAGCCAAGTGGGTTTTGGTGGTGGTGGTGTAGCCTGCCCACAGGTCTCTCCAGTTGGCCAGTTGCTGGGAACTGATCCATAATAGTGGGGATAGATATCATTTTTCTTTCACAACGTGGGTGAGCTTTCTTATTATTATGATGAGAACTAGAGGTGAATGCATTTGGAGATTGGAGAGAAGGCTCAGTTGTTAAGAGCAGTTGTTCTCTTTTAAAGAATGCTAGTTCAAATCCCAGCACTCATGTAAGGCAGTTTAAAACTGCTTCTAGCTACAGCTTCAGGGGATCCCAATACCTTCCTCTGTCCTCAGTTGATAGCAGCATACGTATGTACATGAATGAGATAAATAATTTAAAAAATATGAATGCATTAGAGTTCAAAGAAAATATTCATTATACTTCCTCATTAGGCTTTATATAAAAGCAATTGCACCATCATCATTGTCCATAGAGGAAGTAACTTTGGAGTATGTTCAGCATCAGGGACAATTCGAAAATTGGAGAAAAAAAAAAAACAATAGTTATATCCAGTTACAGATCTCTACTTCAGAAAACAACCAACACAATATAAGAGATAAAAAAGAGAATCTCAGGAGTTGAAGATACAATAGGGAAAACAAATGCATCAGCCAAAGAAAATGTTGAATCTAAAAAATCCTTAACACAAAACATCCAAAAAATCTGTGACACCAAGCCTAAAAATAATAAAGATAGAAGGAGAAGAATTCCAGGTCGAGGTCACAGAAAACATATTAATCAAAATTATAGAAGAAAACTTTCCCAACTTAAAGAATGACATGCCTGTGAAAGTAAAGGAAGCTTACAGAACACCAAATAGACTGGACAAAATAGTACCTTTGCCACATGATAATCAAAACACTAAACATACAGAATAAAGAAAGAATACTAAGAACTGCAAAGGAACAAGGGCAAGTAACATAAAAAGAGACCAATAAAAAATGCCCCACCTTCTCAATGGAGACTCTAAGAGCCAGAAGGCTTGGCAGACACTAAGAGACCATTGATTGGCATAAAAACAGAGAAGTTGACCAATGGAATCGTATAGAAGATCCAGATTTTAACCCACAAACCTATGAACACCTCATTTTCGATAAAGGAGCTAAAAGTATACAATGGAAGAAAGAAAGCATCTTCAACAAATGGTGCTGGCACAACTGGATGTCAACCTGTAGAAGAATGAAAATAGACCCATATCTATCACCATGCACAAAACTCAAGTCCAAATGGATCAAAGACCTCAATATCAGTCTGAACACACTGAACCTGATAGAAGAGAAAGTGGGAAGTACCCTACAACAGATGGGCACAGGCGATCGCTTCCTATGTATAACCCCAGCAGCACAGACATTAAGGGCAACATTGAATAAATGGGACCTACTGAAACTGAGAAGCTTCTGCAAAGCAAAGGACACTGTCACTAAGACAAAAAGGCAACCCACTGACTGGGAGAAGATCTTCACCACCCCCGCAACAGACAAAGGTCTGATCTCCAAAATATATAAAGAACTCAAGAAACTAGA
>NW_026068175.1:395013-400857 GCF_014885135.2 Alexandromys fortis | reverse complement strand
AAAAAAAATCAAAATATCACAAACTACATAGAAAGCCTACAAAGTCTTAGAAACTGAATAGCTTTCAACTGAATTTCAAATGGGTCAAGAAAGAAATAAACAAAGCAATTATAGACTTCATAGAATTCAATAAAAATGAATTCATGACAAACAAATCATGGAACACAATGGAAACAGTGCTAAGAGGAAAGTTCATAGCACAAAGTGCCTATATTAAAATTTGGCAAAATCTCACATTAGTGACTTCACAGCACATGAAAAAGCTCTAAATGAAAAAGAGGCAAACTTACTCAGCAGGAGTAGATGGCAGGTAATAATCAAGCTAATGGATGAAATCAAAATAATTGAAACAAAGAGAGCAATGCAAAAGTCAAGGAAACAAAGAGCTGATTCTTTGAGAAAATTAAGAATATTGACAAACCCTTATTCAAACTAAACAAAAGGCAGAGAGGCAACACCTAAATTAACAAACCAGAAGAGAAAGTGGGGATATAACAATGGACACAGAAGAAATTAAGAGAATCATTAGGTCATTTTTCAAAAACCTGTACTGCTCAAAATTTGAAAATGTAAAAGAAATGGACACTTTTCTTGAAAGATACCACATATCAAAATTAAATCAAAACCAGAAAAACAATTTAAATAGATCTATTACCTTCAAGAAAATAGAAATAGTCATTAAAACTCTCCCAACAGAAAGCAGACAAACAAACAAACAAACAAGGAACAGATGGCTTTAGCACAGAATTCTACCAGAATTTCAAAGAAGAATGAAGTCTGATACTCCTCAAACTCTTCCACACAATAGAAACAGAAGGAACATTGTCATTTTTTTTACAAATCTACAGTTACCCTCATACCCAAACCATACAAAGATGCGATAAAAACATTACAAACCAATCTTCCTCATGAACGTAGATGCAAAAATACTCAATACTTGCAAACTGAGTCCAACACCATGACCAAGTAGGCTTCACCAGCTCCACATCTGATCTCTAATATATAAAAAATATCAAGAAAATACACATAAAAATAATATATAATCTAAAAATGGGGAATAGATATAAACAGAGTTCTCAACAAAAGAATTTCTAATGACCAAAAGACATTTAAGCAGTTGGTCAACATCCTTAGTCAACAGGAAAATACAAATCAAAATGACTTTGAGATATCCTCTTACACCTGTCAGGATCAAAAAACACTGATGGCAGCTTATGTTGAAGGGGATGTGCACTCCTCCACTGCTGTTGGGAGAGCAAACTTCTATGGACACTTTGGAAATCAATATGTCAGTTTCTCGGAAAACTGGAAATCAATCTACCTCAAGATCCAGTCATGCTAATTTTGGGCTTATACCCAAAGCATGTTCAATCATACCATATGTTCATAGCAATACTATTTGTAATAGCCAGAACTCATAAACAACCTAGATGCCTCTCAACCAGAGAATGGATAAGGAAAATGTGTTATATTTACACAATGGAGAATTGCTCTGCTGTAAAACCTCAAGAAATTTGCAGGCAAATGGATGCAACTAGAAAAAAAAAACAGTCTGAAAGATGTAACAGATATCCAGAAAGGTAAACATGATATGTACTTACTCATAAGTGGAAATTAGGGGTACAGTATAGGATAGCCAACCTGCAGTCCCAGAGAGGCTAGATAAAAAAGAGGGCCCAAAGAGGGATGCATGGATTTTCCTGTGAAAGGAAAATAGAAGAGATCTCCTGGCTAAAAGATGGGGGTATATGGGAGTGAGGTGGAGGTATGGGAACTTGAGGGAAAATGTTAGTTGGACTGGGTTCAGGAAGCAGATTAGAGGCAGGATGGAGGGGAGAGTAACAAAAGAGACTTCTTAATGGAGGAGGGGCACTTTGTAGTTATGGAGAAACCTGTGTCAAGGAAACCCCCGGGAATCCACAAAGAAAACTCCAGCTAAGATTCCTAGCAATATGAAGAGGGTGCTTGAACTGACCATCTAAAGTAATCAGATTGATGACTACCCTAATTATCCTCACAGATACTCTATCCAGTATGTGATGGAAACCAATGCAGAGATGCACAAAAACACTGGGCTGAGCTCTGGGAGTCTTGCTGAAGAAAGGGAGAGGTGATTGTATAAGCCAGGGGAATCATGTTGGGGGAATCCACAGATAGAGTTGACCCAAGCTTGGGGAGCTCGTAGACTCTGGGCCAACAGTTAGTGAGCCTCAATGTGACCAGCATAGGGCCTCTGCATGTTTGCCATAGTGTGCAGCTTGATCTCTTTGTAAGGCTCCCAACAGTGAGATCAGGACCTGTCCTTGTGCTTAGCTGGCTTTTAGTAACCTGTTCCCATGCTGGATTACCTTGACCAGCCTTGATGAAAGGAAAGGAGCTCAGTCCTGTCTCAACTTGTGTTATGCTTTGCTTAACCCCATGGGAGCCATGTCCCTCTCTGAATGGAGACGGAGGAGGAGTGGAATGTGAAAGGGTAGATGGGAAGTTGAATGTAGAGGGAGGGAAAACTTAGGAGGAAAGGAGAGGAGAAAAGAAAAGAATAGCATCACTCTCCAGGTGTCCAATTATTCTTAAACTTCCTATTTAACACAATTTAGCACCAAGATTCATCTGCTTCCTCAAATTGTATGCATTGCTTGCACTTCAGGCAATTGCACTCCTTAGAATGTGATGGCACGATTCCACTGAGGCCCATATAAACCAGGTGTCTCTGTAAAATAGTGTAGATTGAGCAAGCCAGGTAGACATCCTGAGGCAAGTCCTTTAGGAATAGCTAACAGTTTTAAGTGAAGAGAAATGTAGCACCTCACCTGGTGGAACAGAAACATATTTATTTTACAGTCCACCTATTAAATTTCAGGAAGCCAGGAAAGCAAATGAACCATCATATTAAACCATCACCCTTTCAGGAATGACCCATCATTTCACAAATCACATTTGGGTGTCCTTTGTTGTGCAGTATTTTTTTGACATCCAGTCTTTGTTAAGTAAATTTAATTGTTTCCATATCTGTACTTCTAAAATGTGTGTTTATTAGTGACATCAGTGTACCTGTCTTATTGTCAGAGTTGTTCTTCTGTGTAAATACCCTTATCCTGGACTTCACTAGGAAGCAGGGCAAGCTAATTTAGTTTTTATCCAATGTATTCACTGAGAACAAGAGGCATGTACTTAACAATAAATTAAAAAATGGAGAATAAGTAATAAAATGAAGAGAAAAATAGAAAAGAAAATAGAAAGTAAGAAGAGACATTTAGAAAAAGAATAAGAAAAATAAGTTGCAACATAAGTGCTTACTTGTTGCTCTACTGTCAAAGCAGTGGACTCATTGTTATATTACTTTTTCTTCTAATAGACACACAATGGGGTACTACACAGCAGGACAAATATTCTATGCACTCACAAATAAGTGGCTTTTAGACATACAGCAAAGAAAACCAGCCTACAATTTACAATCCCAGACAACCTAGACAACAAATGAGGACCCTAGGAGAAATATATATGAATCTAATGGACATGGGAAGTAGAAAAAGACATGATCTCTTGAGTAAATTGGGAGCATGGGGATCATAGGAGAGTGTTGAAGCTGAGTGAAAAGGAATGGAGGAGAAGAGAGAAAAATGTGTAGCTCAATATAATGTTGTAATAAGAGCGGCGGGGCTGTGTCCCCAGCACCCCGGCCGCCTGCTAGCTTATGCCCCGAAATAATTACACGGACACTGTATTCTTTTAAACATTGCTTGGACCACTAGCTCTAGCCTCTTACGGGCTAATTTTCATATTTTGCCTAACCCATTTCTAATAATCTACATAACACCGGTCTTAATGGGAAAGATTCAGCATGTCTGACCTGGCAGCTTGCTCCATTGTGTCTGGCCCTGAGAGGAGCTGCATGATTTCTGACCTCACTTCTTCTTCCTCCCAGCATTTTGTTCCATTTACTCCACCCACCTATGTTCTTACCTATCAGGGCCAAGGCAGTTTATTTAACCAATGACCTTCCTCCATCAATAAAATTAATAAGAAAATAATGTACATTGAAAGCTTTGTGACTGGTGTGGTGTGAAAAAAAGAAAGATACTAAGATGTAAAGACACAAAAACTATGACAACGTACAAAAATACATATTAACTTTATCTCAGGTTCTCATGCCATTCTTCTGTGACATGTATAAATTTATATTAAGAATATATTACTCAAACCTGTGCTATAATTACCCTAGGGAAGCAAGAAAGCTTACATGAAAATGCTTAAAAAGCCTGGATTGCTGAGGCATTATTTTCTAATAGCTATTTATATGTGAGTTTATTTATATATTCCTCCTTTATCCTTATAAATAGCATCACTTTCCATCCACTAAGACCACACATGGTTGTTTGGGCAGAAGCATTGAGTTTAAGGAGAATACACCTAAATCTAGTGTGCCTCTTTCAGTAAGAACGAAAGGATACCTCAACTTGATGAAACTGGAGCATTGAAACCTATCACAAGGGGATATACTGATAGTCTCTCTACTGATAGATGTAGCATTAACCAAGGCTAGATTCTGGTGAGAGCTGGTGAGCCGAGGTGCATCTTACTATATTTATGACCAACCTCACCCCTGCTATCATGGCCACTGTACTCATACATAATTATGAAGTGGCAAGAATATCTGCAGTTGTCTCAATCACTCGACTATTAAAATTATACTTTTCTGAGGTCATACTTTGATGAGATAACATGATACAAAATTATCCTTATGTTTTGACTAGATATAGGTTCATGAGGCTACTTGAGAAAGAATGTTCCATGGGGCCATACTATTGAACTTCTGCATTGGTTACTTTCTTCTTTGCTCTGACAAAATACCCAAGGAAAACAGCTTAAGATGGGAAGGTTAATTTGGATTCACAGTTTGAAGATACAATCTATTATGCTAGAGAAGGCATGACAGCAGGAACATTTAATTCAAAGTCAAGATCTAGACAGGGATCAGAAATCAATACTTTCTCCTTTGTTAAGTGTTTTCGTATGTGTTTATGTGCATGCACATGGAAACCAAAAGACAACCTCAGATGACATTTCTTAGGAACCATCTACCTTGCTTAGATTTTTGCCTTTTACAATGATACACAGTCTTACAGTGACTGGGAACTTGGTAAGTAGTTAAGGTTGACTGACAAATTAGTACATGATCCTTCTGCCACTGCCTTTCCAGAATCAGAATTGCAAGTACATGCCGCCACATGATTTTACTGTTTCATTTCTCGAGATCAAATCATGTACTCAGGATTGTAAGGCAAACAGGTTACCAATTGATCTCCCTCTCCTGCTCAACCACTTTGTCCTTTTTTACTCAGTTCAAAACAACTACTCAATAAACAGTGCCACCCAAAGTAAGGGTGGGCTTTCTCACCTAAATTACCCAATCTAGAAACTCCACCAAATGGTCCAAAGATTTGTCGACTAGCTGATTCTAGAAGTTGTCAGATTAACAATGAATATTAACCCCAACAATTTTTAGAGATTACAGTAAGATGAAAGAACCTTTAATAAAATCAATGTTTAATTTCTGAGTGTTGGTAGTATAGAATGGTTGTCACCCTGTATCTTACTAAGTTTACTTAGAGTGCCATTAAGACTAGGTTATCACTGTGGTATCTTCTGGAAAGGACAGACAATCAAGCTCCTGTGAACATAAAGCTGTCATCCTAAAGACAGTGTATAAGTGTCTTTCAGCCATTTTATATTTCTCTGTTGAGAGTTCTCTGTTTAGGTCTGTACTCCATTTTTTTTTTATTGAGAATAAGAAAAAAAAGTTTCCGCCTCCTCCCAGCCTCCCATTTCCCTCCGCCTCCCCCC
>NW_026068175.1:335823-385823 GCF_014885135.2 Alexandromys fortis | reverse complement strand
CAACTCTGAAGGCTCTCAGCAGTAGTGCCCCCCTTCCCCTTGGAACCAGGAATCTAATAATTACACAAACACGTACTGAAATGTTGGGAACGTTCCATTTCCCTGAGTCGTTGTGAATCTTCTTCAGAAATTGGGGCAAGATGACCTTTAAAATGTTGACTCAGTTCCTGATGTACATGCCAGGCCTCCCAGAGACTTGATTTTACTCAATCCTTGAGAAAGGGATCAAAGTGACCCTCAGTTGTTTCCTCTTACCTGGCAACCACTCTCCAACCAATTATTGGTAATAGCTCTTTTGAGTAAGCCAATCATAATAGCCAAAGAACAACCCACAGACACCCCCCCTTGCTTCTGTAGCTTTTTACTTTAAAAGTAGCCTGTACCAGCTATTCAGGGTCTTTCTGGCCTCTCCAATTCTGAAAAACCCTGTCATGACAAAATTAATAAAATCCGCATGCTTTTACATCATCTGTGGAGTGAGAGATGGTCTCTTGGGGTGACTCCTCCTCGGTGATTGGACTCTAGTGTCCAACAGATGATTTCTCCAGGGCTATGATAATACTACTAAGCTGAAAAACATCACCTAATGATTGGCTTTGGAGTACAAATTTCTCAGAACAATTTTGAGTTGGCTACTCAAGATGACCCAGCTTAACAGACTCCTCTAGTGAGGGCTTGAAACAAGCTTTGCACTTTCTCATTATGCAGAAATGATACAACAACTGTTACCAGGATTTAACAATTAACCCAAATTTCTCTTTTCAGAAAACCCTTAAGATGCCATCAGCCCCAGAAAGAAGAAAGTTAATTTAAGATTATGATGCCCATATTCCCAAGAGTTTGGGTGGGTGGATTTTAGAAGTTTAATTACTTATGGATATTTGTCATTTTTTTGGGGGGGGTTGCTACAAGTTGTTAGTGGTTATGGCTTGGAGAAAAAAGGAGCGATGGAGATTAGATTCAGAATTCTTGTTTTGAAAAGAATAAAGGGTGATATAGGTATGATATTTTAAAAGGGTACATGATGTGGGAGTGATTTCTTATTAATAAAGAAACTGCCTAGGCTCATTTGATAGGCCAACCCTTAGGTAGGCAGAGAAAACAGAACAGAATGCTTGGAGAAAGAAGCTTAATCAGTGAGTTGCCATGATTCTCCCACTCCAGGCAAACTCAGGTTAAGATCTTTCCTGGTAAGCCAGCTTGTGGGCTACACAGATTATTAGAAATGGGTTAAATCAATAAAGAGCTAGCCAATAAGAGGCTAGAGCTAATGGGCCAAGCAGTGTTTAAAAGAATACAGTTTCCATGTAATTATTTCGGGTAAAGCTAGCCGGGTGGCCGGATGCAGCCCCACTGCTCATATTACAACAGAGTGGCGCCCAACGTGGTAATGAACTCCACGTAAAACCTGACAGGGCTTAAAAGGGAGATAGAGAGAATTTCAGACAGCTTTTTGCTGTTTGTGGGTGGCTTGCCCCAAAGAAATTGTCCTGACTCAGCAGCAGGAAAAAAAACTGGCTGTTTTAAAATGCAGGCTTTCTGGGCTGTGCTGCCATCATGATCTCTGTCTGGCTCCTGTGGGAGACAAAGCTTTTGAATGGAGCATTTGGAGTAAAGTGCTATGGCTTGCTTGATGGTAATGTGGACTGCTGTGTGCCTGGAACTGTGTGTGGCTCAGAGGCACCAAATGGCTCTGAGGAAGGACTGGCTCAGCTCCTCCATGCTGAACTGAGCTGGTCTCAGACAGGAACTACTGTAATTACCATAATAAGGGCACAGTTAAGGTTTAGACTGGGCAGTAAACAGACAGTACCGTATTACCCCTACATGGTGCAACTTAAGTTTTTAAGAACTGCTTAACATTTTAAGAAATGCTCCTGGATAGTAAAAAAATTACAGATTCACAATAAAACAGATTCAGACATACCACTAAATGGATCACAGTGTTGGATGAGTGTACATAGGCTTGAGAAAAAATATATAGAGAATAGACAGAATAAAGTGAAAAATAAGCCACGTAAAAATGGAAAATTCACAGAGAGTCTGGATTCTTTGTATTATTGTGTTTTCTTTAAAATTTTTGATTGTGAAAAAGCTAAGTATAGAGAGACACTTCATTACATGGGCTGCCAAGCTAAACCAGAATGGATATAAGGGTATTAAAATTTCAAAATTTGGGTCTAATGATATGATGCTTTGGAGAGGGTCTTCGTTTGTTTTCACAGAGGACCAGACCCTGTGGATTGATTTTATCCCAATATGGTATGATAAACCTCGCCCTCCTGAAAAGTTGCTGTAAACACCCTCAAAAAATTACTTCACTCAACTGCTGACTGAGATGGCCCTGGCACACAGGTTACACCACAAAAGACCTAAATAACAGTGCCCCCATTCAGCAGGAAGCAGTTTGGAGATAAAAAAAAACTGTGCCCATGTTCCCAAATATTGTTTATAAATATTTTTTTTTACATTTAAAGGGGGACATGATATAGATATGAGTAATTTGCATTGGTATGGATTTTAAGGTCAATTTTGTTATATGTATATGTATTTCTGTTCTTGACTAAGGTATTGTGATTGTGTAGTTCATTTAAAATGTAATGTATAATAGGAAATAAAGGTTGCTAATGGATAATCATCGATAATAGTAAAGCTTGTAGTCATGTTAGTTAGATTTTCTGGATATATAGAGATATATTTCAGTTAGATAAGCATTCTTCATATCTTTCAAAGACTGCAGAATATGGCATTCTAATGTTTTAATAACTTAGGGCTTTTCATGACAATGAAACATGTCTGCTCTTGGCAGCACCAATCTACTTCAAGAGGAAGATGGGCATCGAAGAGGATCCTTATGGAGTTTGATAGCCATTTGGGCAAGAAATTGTTCTTGCCTGGACTGTTGCATAAACTGGACACAGAGAACCTGCAGAGAGAGGACTGCTGAACTTGCCTAAATGTAAGATGGTTTTTCGGAGTTCCTGATTCATAAGAGTCTATGAGACATTCTGCAGGACACACAGCAGAAAGTGACTGAACTGACTTTGAAATTTCCTGCTTCATGGAAATGTCTGCTGGATACTATGGGCCTGTAGGCCAAAGATGGATGCCTCAACAGTACCAAAGAACTTTGGGTGACTGTCCAGGCAGCGAGATGTCTCTATCATTTCTAGAGTTTTGGATTTCTTGTTTGCTTAGGGAATATTATATCCTTCTGGAATCTTTGATGGAGTTGAAGAATGGATGGATAGTTAGAGTTTTCCTTAGTTATGATAAAAGATAAAGTAGATATGAATATTGTAACTGTAATTCTTACTTGATAACTGTTTTGCTATATGTAATTTTACTATGTTAAAGTTAAAGACTTTCTTTTTTGTTTAAACAGAAAAAGGGGAAATGATGTGGGAATGATTACTTATTAATAAAGAAACTGCCTAGGCCCATTTGATAGGCCAACCCTTAGGTAGGTGGAGAAAACAGAACAGAATGCTGGGAGAAAGAAGCTGAATCAGTGAGTCGCCATGATTCTCCCACTCCAGGCAGACACAGGTTAAGATCTTTCCTGGTAAGCCAGCTCATGGGCTACACAGATTATTAGAAACGGGTTAGATCAATATGTAAGAGCTAGCCAATAAGAGGCAAGAGCTAATGGTCCAAGCAGTGTTTAAAAGAATACAGTTTCCCTGTAATTATTTCGGGTAAAGCTAGCTGGGTGGCGGGATGCAGTCCCACTGCTCATATTACAACAGGTACATTATTGAATCTACTCTGAGAAGAAAACTGGGAGAATACATATGATAAGATAAAAACATAAATTAGTGAATCTAGTTTTAAAAAGTAATTATTACTTTTAAATGTTTTACATCGGGTTGAACTTTTGTATATTGTATAAAAGTTTTGTATATTGATACAAATTTAGATTTTGTTAGAACATACGGTATGTACATTTTTATTCTTGTTCAAGGTATTGTACCTATATAACTCATTTAACAATGTAATGCAAATTTCTAATCCTTGAAAATTATTATTACCAACTGTTTAGGATAATAAATTATTGGAGGTTAGTATTTAATCACTTATTACAATCAAACTTATAGACACATTAGATATGTTTTCAACATTAAACAAAGATATATTTTAGACATGTCATCTTCAAACACTTCAGAGATCTACAAAATATGGCATTTAAGATGTTTAAATAGCATCTGTTTTATGACAATGAGACTTGTCTGCTACTGGCAGCATAAATCTACTTCAAAAAGATAATGGGCATAGAAGAAACTCATCATAGAATTTACATTATTTGTGGCAAATGTAAGTCACTGGTGAAGAAAGTGCCCTTGCCTCAATAGCATGCTGCCCTAAATGAATAAGTAGAACACGAGACAATGTGACAGTTAGACATTGTCAAGACAAAGAGTGACAGCTCTTCAGAATACCTTGCCTCATAGAGAAATCTGTCATACATGTTAGGCATGTAGGCCAATGATGCAACACTGCAGAGGAACGTTGGGTGACTGTCCAGGTAGCCAGATGTGTCCGTCATTTCTCTTATTTTTTTGTAATTTACTTGCTTGCACTTCCTTCTTACTTAGTTAACCTATTTCTTCTTAGAAGTTGAAGACAAGATCGTGTTAGTTATATGTTGGAATGAGCCACTGGTTTTCATCCCGGCATCCCAGAACCAAAAAAAAAAAAAAAAAAAAAAAATCATACAGAAACTATATTGTATAAAACACTGCTTGGCCCATTAAATCTAGCTTCTTATTGCCTAACAGTTACAAATTAATTCATCATCAGTTATAGTTTTCCTTGTTTACCTGATTCAGGAAACAAGTTATCTCAAAAATCATAGCACTTCTTTATACAGATAATAAATGGGCTGAGAAAGAAATCAGAGAAACATCACACTTCACAATAACCACAAATAACAAAATATATTGGAGTAACCCTAACCAAACAGGTAGAAGAACTGAATGAGAAGAATTTTAAATCTTTCAGGAAAGAATTTGAAGAAGACACCAGTAAATGAAAATATTCCCCATGCTCTTGGGTAGGTAGAGTTAACATAGTAAAAATGGCAATCTTATCAAAAACAATACACAGATGCAATACAATGCCTATCAATATCCCAGCAAAATTCTTTACAAACCTCTAAAGAACAATACTCAACTTTATATGGAAAAACAAAAACCCCAGCATAGCCAAAACTATTTTGTAAAATTAAAGAACTTTTGGAAACATCACAATCCCTGACTTCAAACTCTACTACAGAGCTACAGTACTGAAACAGCTGGTGTTGGTATAAAACCATACAGGAGGAAAAATGGAACTGAATCACAGACCCGAATATAATTGGTGCATTTTACATACGACAAATCAATCAATACTAAACCTTTCAAAATGTAAGAGGCATTTGGATATAGCAGAAAAGTAGAACTCCCATGTTGCACGTGAAAGGACCTCTGTGGTCCTATAACCACCAAAACTTATCAAAAAATAAATAACATATATGTTACTATTTCTAGGACAGCAAACAAAACCAGAAAAAATTAATGATCATATAAGAATGTAAAATTATAGAGAAATATCTCCTGTAAAATTGGTAAGAAACACTAACAAAACAAATTAAGTATCATATAAAGGATTATAAATAATGAACAGTTCTAATTTTTCTCAGTATTGTAATATATTCTAGCATCAGATCATTAAATGATGTGATTTAACATATCTGCAGAATAAGACACAATGAAATAAAATAATGTCAATAAAAACAGAAAAATAATTTGACAAGTTTCTGGCCAATTCAATGATACTTCAAAAATCTTTCCAAAACAGCAAAAATAATGAGGTCATTCCAAACCAGACAGAGGTCATTAATGAAAATAAGAAAACATGCACATTCACTTAACATCACACAACTCATGAACTATTAATTTGTCTAATCAGGACAAAAGTCAGGACACTTCAAACAGCCAGTTTAGACCGTGCATTCTAGCCCAAATATGGAAAGAAATAAAATAATTCTGCTAAAAAATATTAAACTATAATTTCAGATACATGATTTTGTATGCTAATTGTTCCATGAAGATAAAAATTTAATCACTAAATTTAGCAATAGTGATAATAAGATATCAATTAATATAGACATTTCTATTTTTATATACTATCATGATTAATGAAATTGGACAAAGAGCAGTCACTGTATGAATAACCTATGATTATGTATCTATTTATGCCTTCACCAAAAAACAGGAGGAAGTGTCATTTGCAAATGTAAGACATGATACTTTGAAAGTCTGTGTATGAGTTAGTTCATGTGGCTCTTTATTTGGAGCATTGTTGGGTAGCATAGGACTCTGTTTAACCTTCTGAAAGATGATCTATTTCCAAAATAGGTGCTACCCAGTATTCTCATCTCCAGTGTGTGATGGCTGCTTATTCTTCATATACCACTAGAAGAGTCACTACTGAATCATACCACAAAATCTTTGTAACATTAAGTAGTGTCTCATTGAGATTTTATTGAAAAGACTTGTATACTGATTAAGTCAGCCCATCATTATGTACTCATTAAGAACTTGTGTACATTTTTGAGAAATTATTCATTATACTCATACATTTGTATTTATATATGTGATGTGATTAATGAATTATGGATTTGTTTGTTCTATTTTGAATTGAATTATTCTTGAGATACATGATTTATGACATATTTTGCTTTTTGGTGTTTTTTATTTGCCGTGGAATATTATTTTAAGTAGGCAAAAATGTGTTACATTTTTTATACTGTGGAATATTACTTTAACTGTGTAAATATGTGTTACATTTGTTTATGCTGCCTTTGTTTAATGAAATAAGGATTGTGTTTAATTCTGTAGGAATGTGTTGCATGTGTTTCATCTTGCCTGCCTAAGGTACCTGATTGGTCTAATGAAGAGCTGAATGGCCATCAGCTAGGAAGAAAGAGTGACAGGTGGTGCTATTAGGCAAAGAGAATCAGTAGGAAGGGAAATCTAGGAATGAGAGAAAAAGGAGGGGGAGGAAAAGAAAAGAATGAGGGAGAACTCAGGCCAAAAGCCAGGCAGTTTCCAGCCATCCAGACATAGAGACAGCAGGGAAAGTAAGGCATACAGAAGAAAGTAAAAAGCACTGTGGCAAAAGACAAATAGAAATAGGTAAAGTTAAAAGAGATAGACAGAAACTAGCTTAAACTAGGCTGAGCATTCATAGCTAATAAGTTTCTATATTATGATCTGGAACCTGTTTGGTGACTCATGAAAAAAGCCTGGTACATATATTTATTTATTTATTTTTTATTTATGAGGGTGCTTCTCTGTGTGAATATTGTGTGTGTGTGTGTGTGCGTGTGTGTGTGTGTGTGTGACAATGAGTGTCACATGACACATTTGTGGAAGTCTGAGAACAACTTGCAAGAGTTTCTCTCTTTCCATCCTGGGAGTTCTGGGTACCAAACTCTGACCTTCAGGTTGGTCAACAAATTGCTTTTGCATTTTAACAATCCTACTAGCCTTTTCCCTGTTGTCTTTAGAATCGGTTAAGAATCATATTGTTTTAATTCTTTTACTAGATTGCCTTTTTGTGCTGTTGTATCTGGTGCTGGGAGATTTTATCTCATTCATGTGCATATGGGGTTTGGCTGTGCTAAACTTGTCTAAGCACCACTTAAAATAGAGTGTCTATTCAACTTCACGTTTTACTGACTTGTATTGCTTGCTTATCATGCCACCTGCTCTGACAAGGTAAAGGACAGAATAACTTGTCCTTCATCTCTAAGATCAGTGTAAAACTTGTCATACATAATAAATGTTGACTGAAGGAGCAAATGATCCCCTTTACATACTTAACACTATCACTCTTGGCAAGCTGATCTCTCTGAATCAAATCATGTTAAGGTGATGATTAAGTTACTCATATTAAACCCCCTTTGGACTTAATATACCTAGCATATGTCAGCACCCTGTGGTAAATGTGATTTCCAGTCAGTGCAATGTATTTGAATTCCAAACATCAGTCACCAGAGGCTGTAATGCTGTACCAAGATCTGGCCATTTTAAGCTATTTATCCAGCACAACCTTTGAGTTACTGACTTGGGGTGTGAACACTTGAGTTCTCATGTCTTTTTCAATACTGATCCGAAGTGACCTGTCTTCTATAATGCCCCCTGATCCTCAGATGTAGGGATTATATAGAGGCAGTATCAGCTGTGCTTGGGCAACCACAGTCATTTGCCACCTGAACTTTGGCCAGTTGTGGATTTCAGTGATGCTGTTTTTTTTTTTAATTTAAGCATTTTTATATGTATAAAAGGAAACATCTTTGATGAAGGATGAAAGGTACAGTGATCTGTGAATATAAGGACAGGTGTTTGGAATACATTTGGGAATTCTACTGGTTCAGGAATATGACAGTAGCAAACATTCCTCTAGGGACCAGGTCCTCAGCAGCTGTGGATAGTTGGCTATGTTTACAGTAGCAGGCTTGAATTCCCTCCTAATGAGCAGCCTCAATTCCAATCAGACATCTATTGGTTTCTTTTCATTTTTCTTTCCTTTCTCCATAATGAGTATCAGAAAAACACTTAGGAAAGGAAAATTAAAAGAAACCAGTTTAATTTTAAGGAATTCATAGGCCAAAGCTAAATTTTGATTTAATTCTAACTAGATAGTCAATGGCATTGAGTCTTTTATGCTATGTGTATTTGTTTGTGTGTGTGTACATGAATATATAAGTGTTCATTCCATGGTATTTCATGAAAAACCTCAACAAACAAAAAAGGAGAAAATACACTAAGTATGTTTCCAGTATGTCTAGTAAATGAGGTGAATGAAAGAAAGTTCCTGAGAGATTTAATTTTCAGTTACTATGAGCATATTAGGCTTAATGCTATAACTTTTGTTTTCTAGATGGTGGGGATTAATGACATTAGGTGTATCTAATATCATAAATGTACACTACACTCCAAATAACAGAAAGTATTGCCAAAGTGTTGATAAGTGATGCACCACAAATGGCGGTTGTTTATATGATGTTTTAGAAGGACTTGCTACCTGGCAAAAGGGTCCACAGATATTCAACAATGCCCCCTGTTTCTCTGCTGTGAGCAGTGAGTGCTGAGAGATAACTCAGTGTCCTCATTCTGGATACAGCATCAAGCAATGACATTTCATTAAGAATATGTCATACGACTATCAGTGTGGTGCTCAAATTGGAACAGACATTGATTGGCCACTCCCACGAGTTCTGTCCCTCCAGTACCCCCAGCACATCTTTCAGGCAAGACAGATTGTAGATGAAAGGTTTTGTGGCTGGTTTGATGCCCCTGTCCCATTGCTGGAAGCATTGACTGGTAGTAGAAGATGCCCTATTCAGGCTCTCTATCTCCCATTACTCGAAGGCTTCATTAGGCTTTCACTCTAATTCATTAGAATCAGGGAGTTTCCACTGCACTAGGTTTCTTAATCACCACTGAAATGCTCTACATTTCCAGTAATCTCTTATAGCACTCTCTGCTTCTGTCCATCCTAACCTCTCATATCCCCATCTGCTTCCCATCTGATCATGGCGCCTGTCTATCCACAAAATCTATTCTATATCCTCTTTCCAGGAAAATCCATGCATTCTTGTAACTTTTTCCTCTGTAAGATTGTAGCATATGTCTGATACTGTCTGAATGGCTAGATACCAGAGGCAGAACAATGCACAGACCCAGGGCAGAACCAAGCATGACTGGTAGAAAAAAAAAAACAGATAAGTAGATAGATGGATAGATAGATAGATAGATAGATAGATAGATAGATAGATAGATAGAGAGAGAGAGAGATAGATAGATAAGGAGGGAGGGAGAGAAGGAAGAAAAGAGGGAGACAGGAAGAAAGGGAGGGGAAAGGTCAATGAAAGGCTTGCTAACAATATCCTGATATATTCATAGAGCAGGACCTACTCTAATTGTCATCAGAGGCATTGCACAACAACTGGGAGAACAGATACAGAGATCCGTATCTAAACACTAGGTGGAGCCAGGGAAGCCCTGAGAAGAAGTCAAGGAAGGATTGCAGATCCTTCCTAGAGTAATCAAGGGCACCGTGAGAACTGGTCCCACAGAATCAACTAAGCAGAGCTCATAGGGGTTCACCGTGACTGAAGCAACAAACACTTTATGGGTCTGAGCTAGGTCCTATGCATAAATGTTTTAGATGCACAGTTCGGTATTTTGTGGGACTCCTAACAGTGGAAGTGGGTGGGAATGAAGGGTGTCTTAGACTCTTTTGTCTGTGCCTGAAATCATTTTCTTCCTTTTGAATTGCCTTGTCTAGCCTTGAAAGCAGGGTTTGTGTCTGGCCTTATTTAAACTTGTGATGCCATGTTTGATTAGTATTTGTGGAAGTCCTGCTTTTTTTTTTTCAAAAGAAAGTGAAGGAGGAGTGGGTTTGGTGAAAAGGGGGAGACAAGGAAAGGAATTGGGAAGCGTGGAAAGAGGGGAAACTGTTTCTGTGATAAAGACATTGTATGAAAGAAGAAAAAGTAAATGAATTTTAATAAAAAAATATGATATATCATTATACCTTACAAATAAAATCTAGACTGGGATTGGGAGAACCAGAGAGTACTGTGCTTTTGTCCTGAGTGAAACCTGATAATAAAAACAGATAGAGTCTTCTATGATTTAAAACATGCTATATACTTAAATACCAAACATTCAAAAAGTCAGGTAGTGGAAAGAGGACTTAGTTGTATCCTGTTTGACATACCAATACCATCTCCTGAATTTGTTTCCTAGAATCCATATTTATTTAAACACAAAGCCAGTCAGCATGATATGTGTTTGGAATCCTAGTTCTGGGGAAGTAGAGACAAAAATAGCACTAGGACAAGAACCAGGTTACTGAGAGAGCTTATATCAGATAATAAGATGGAAAATAACTAAGGAGCACACATTCACAAGTATAGAAAGAATTAAAGATTTTTTTGTTTATTCCCTTCAACTGATGTTTAGGCTCCTGTTGCTGTAATATAACATCCTGTCATAAAGTTAGATAGGAGTTTATTCTAGCGAACAGATAGATCCAGGACTATATCCTGCCATGAGAGACAAAATACAGCAACAGACAGAGAAGCCATGGTGGCAGTAGCAGGAGGTTTTCAGGTCACATCACATCTTAACTCAGGAAGCAGAGAGTGAACAGGAATAGGGCTTCATTATGAAGCCTCAAGTTTAGTCCCTAAATGAACCACGCCCTTCAAGAAGAGCCCCCCTTCCTAAAGGTTCCCTTATTTTCCCAATCAGCACCATTACTTGGAAAGCAGTGTTCAAACACATGAACTTACAGGGAACCTTTTACATTCCAAGCATAATAATGCCAGTCTCTAAACACATTTTCCAATTTTTGTCATGGCATCAAAAGTTTAAGGTCAGATATAAAATACGCTACTACTTTTGTGGTGTTAGGCTCCATGTTATTTTGACAACCAAAACCACCCCCTTAAAATAGATTAATAAAAAGATGGAAGAGAAAAGCTGACAGGTTACCAGGGCCTATCTCCACTCACTCTGCAGTCTGGTATTATTTAGAAAATTGCAACCTAACCAGTGTTCCAAATATATTAATATTTTTTCATGTACTCAGCAAATTCAATGCAATCCCCTTATATATTTTCTATTTTAGAATAACATATAAATAAAAATATTCCTTTTAATCTTAGTACTGGATAGAGGACTCTGGCTAAAGCATAAACTGCTCTTAAAGAGAATATAAGTTCTGTTCCCATCGCCCAAGTTGGGAGGCTCAGAATCATCTATGACTCCAGCTAGAGGGGCATCTGATGCCTCTGCTTGCTGCATGTACCTGCACTCATTTGCACACACCAACATACAGACTTTTACACATAACTTTAGTGTTTTACCTTTAAATATTCAAGCCATGTATACTGTATGTTGAGTGTACATTTTTCATTCTGTCTCCTCCTTTTCCTTTCCCTCTTTATACTCTTCTGTTGCTGTAGACAAGTTCACTTTGTGTGTGTGTGTGAACATATGAATTTGTGTGACTATGCAAATTCTAGTAAATCACAATTGAGAGAAGGGCCTAGAGAGATGGCTTAGGAGTTAAGCATTCTTGCTGCTCTTCCAGAGGATCCAAGTTCAGTTCTCAGCACCCACGTTAAGTGACTCATAACAACATGTTATGCCCTCTTTGGGCCTCTGAAGGTGCCTGTATATATAAAGAAACTTACAACTAAAAGTAAACATTTCTAAAAGATATAAAAAAAATATTTATTTTTTATGATTGACTTGCTTCATTTAATGTAATTCTTCTCAACTGCATCCACTTTCAGTAAAAAATATTACTTCATTCTTCCTCATGATAAAAAAACATTCATACATATTTATATATTCATATATATAATATTGAAAATCCCTTAAACTTCAATTTATTTAGTAAAATCTTTTAATTTTTAGTAAATGTCCTCACTGTGAATTCCATTATTTAAACTGGGATTTTTTAATGACTGGATGTAATATAAATACACAGTGATGGTAGATGACAAAGGCAGAGATTACGTAGGCAGATAATAAATTGCAGAATATTTGGCAGAACAGCACTTCAATGTATTAATATCAACAGTATTTCAATCATGAACTCCTTCCAGTGCTCTGGGAGTTCTCCTTTACAACCAAGAAATCTCAGAAGTAACCAGCCACTGGTTTAGAAACAAGGTTCCTAGAAATGCAAAAAAACAAACAAAAAATTGTTTACTTCAGCATCATTTTTAAGCAAGTGGTCAAATTCGATACTGAATCCTGAGTATACAACTTGAGAGAAAGACAGGGTTTTTAAACCATGTGATGAAATATGAAAAAAATCAGAAAAGGAATAAGGAGACCTCGTAAACAATTACTGCTGGAGACACACTGGCAATTCCAAAAATTGTGCCTCACTTTCTTAGCTCCTGGTGGTTCTACTGGATGCTATCTGTTGAATGTGCTGAGTAATAGTAGCCAGAACTGCAGGATATGTGGCCTAAGAAAGTGAGATTGCTTATTTAGCCAACATCTATCATCTGTGAAATACCACCATTTAAGAACTAAAGACACCTTGCTCTGTTCTAAAACAAAAAATTAAGCTGGACTACCTGGAAGATCATGTACAAAGGTACTGTATGTGAGAGAGAAGTAACATAAATGTCTCCTTGATAAGGAATCAGAAACAAACCAAAAGAATTATTACAGCAAGGTCTAACTTGGCAAGCCAATAAATTTATTGAAATTATTTGCAGGAATGTGAGTAAAGGGTAACTATGCTAGCAGGGACAACTCAGAAGCAGTTGCATCACCGACAAGCCAGGGCATCAGTGTGATGACACACTAAAGATGCTCTCTGCATGCATGGAAGTCTCCTCCCCAAATAGTTATTGCTGCTTCTACAACACTGGAGAGGGATTTTGTGCATATTATTAGGTTCAAAGCCTTTTTGTGCCTTGTGTTGTTTACTTCCCGAGTCTCGAAGAAAATGGCTACACAACAGATCTGCTCAGTCTAGTCAAAGTAGAACTGGGTTACTTGCTGAAGACCTAGATAGACTACAGGAAGAGCCTGAACTCACCAAGCATACCCCCATTCTTACTCAGCAACATGGAGACACACAGGACCTGAAAATATTCTCTCTTTCAAATTTCTCCAGGGGCCTAATAATCAGAAATTAGTTTTATCATTTCTCAAGCTTTTTAGTGGCACAAAGAATATCTCTCTCCCCCCTCATCTCTCTCTCTCTCTCTCTCTCTCTCTCTCTGTGTGTGTGTGTGTGTGTGTGTGTGTGTATGTTTGGTGTATTTAAACATGCATAAACGGAAAAAAAGAATGGAAATTATGTCAAATGTTAATATTTAGTGTATGTCATGAAACTATGAACTGAAGACAAGAGGAAAGAAAAGATATTGAGGAAAAAGAGATGGATACAGGATGTTTGGAAAATGGAAGTAAAAGGGATGCATGCAGATGGAATAGAGGAGTGGGTGGAGGGGATCTACATAATCAGGATATGGGTATTAGTTACTTTGTTTCTGTGATGAAATAATATGATCAAATAAACTTAAGAAAGAATTTCATTTGGTTTATTGTTCTAGAGAGTTAGATGCCCATAAAATGGGGTAGGCATGGTGACAGAAGCAAGAAGCTCAGTAACTCCCTTAATTCCTCAATTGTACCCATAGGAAGTAGAGATTGAATTGCAATTGGAGTGAGTTATAAACTTTCAAAGTCCACTGCCATGATGTAACCCAGCAGAGTTCTCTCCATTTTTAAAAGTTTCATAACCTCTCAAAAGCATTAAAAATATATGAGTGTATAGGGGAGATATTACATTTCCAAATATCAAAATATGTATAAAACTGGAACAATGAAACATTACTTTGTATTCTAATTAATGAACAAACAATCAAATGAGAAATATACAGAAAGGCAAAGCTTCAGGAAGGCTACGAGAACATTTCTTAGGGATGTATACCTAGATGAAGTAAGAAGAGGACAAGAGATTGCTCCTGTTCGTCCTATGCTTGAACACATTTTCTTTCATTTTATCTACCACGTGGTTTCACATGAATTCTAGGTAAAACCTTTATGTGTTTAATCTATCTTAAAAATAAAATAATGTGTTAAATTATTTTACCAATCAGAGAGTCCTGCCAAAATGCAAGAAAATGTTTTTCTTCAGATCGTTCCATAAAATGGGAATGAAGAGAGTTTCACAAATTATCCTAGGATAATTTAATGGACAAAATGAAATAATGTGTTCAAATTTGCTTTGAAAAGGTTAAAAGCCTTTATTAATGTATGAGATTGTTTACTGCATTTCCTCTGCCCACTCTGCATCCCAAAGTGCTATTACTTGTTGGCTCAGAATTACTTATGGCATTGCTTTCTAAGTGTTTGGCACTTACTGGAATAATAGCAAAGATTATAGTTTTCCAAATGCAATGCATCACAAATATGTTTTTAAATTTATTCTTTGGCAATTTTATGTGCATATACAATGTTTAGATCATATTTGTCCTCTTCTTAGGACCTCTTCCATATCTCTTTTCTAATCTCAGGTTCTCTAACTTTTTATTTTTGTAAACAGTTTACTGAGGGTACTTAGTGTTAGATTTATGCACATGGGTATAAGGCCATCCAATGCTACAGCACATGGGTCAACTATACCACTTAATAAGAATCATACCTGTTCAGGCTGGCTTATGTCAATTTGACAGGATCTAGAATAATTTGGAAAGAGAGCACCAACTCCAGTTGAGGAAATTTCCCCACTAAATTGGCTCATGTAAAATCTATGGTGCATTTTCTTGATAGATAATTGATGACTGGTGTGGGAGGGTCTATATTTCCATGGGTGGTGCCAATCCTGGGTTATTGTTCCTGGGTACTATAAGAAAGCAGACAGAGGACAATCATGCTACAATCCACAGGCCCAGAGAAGTTAAGTCAAGGAGGGTTCAAGGGGGAATGCATAGATCTCCCTTGGAAAGGACAGTAGAATAGATTTTGCAGGTAGGCTGGGGGTGGGTGAGAACAAAACGATTAAGGCAGAGGTGAGAGGAATTGAAGAAGAGAGTATG
Source organism: Alexandromys fortis (assembly GCF_014885135.2). NCBI lineage: Eukaryota > Metazoa > Chordata > Mammalia > Rodentia > Cricetidae > Alexandromys > Alexandromys fortis. The sequence goes on along the minus strand of NW_026068175.1, from coordinate 370,189 downwards.
CGTACTAGGAGAAGCAACTGGAATGGGGAGCATTTGGGGAGTGATGTAGAAACCCAGTCAATAAAACCTTCCTGGAATTTATGAGAGTGATATTGTGAAGTAGTCTAATAAAGTCTAGTGAAGCCTCCGGTACCAGCCATCTTCTATAAGTAGGCAAGGCTTCTAGCAAAGGGACTGAGGCATGGACACGCCCATAAAACTTTGACCTGCCATCTGTCTTGTTTGCAGGGATGTGCTGAGGCAATGGTGGCATAGATCTGTGGGAGTGACCAAAAATAATTTATCCAACTTGAGGCCCATGTGATGAGTTTGAGCCTAGATCTGACACTGCATGGATGGCAAAGAACTAGAGGCCTGATAGTCCAGAAACCCAGGATAGACCAAAAAACACTAACGAAAAAAGGGGTGGGCAATTAAATGATTCCTAGTTATAGATTAGCACCAGTCTCAATTGTCATCAAAGAGCCATCACACAGCAAAAATGGGAGCAGTTGCAGAGATTCATGGCCAAACATTAGGTGGAGCCACAGGAGCCTTGCGAAAGAAGAAATATTGGAGGAATTAGAAGGGTTAAGGAGATCATGAGAACAGGGCCAAAAGATTCAACTAAGCATGACTCATAGGGGCTCACAGGGACTGAAAACAACAAATGTGAACCCTATATGTATCTGACCTAGGTCCTCTGCATATGTTATGGTCATATAGCTTGGTGCTTTTGTGGGGCTCCCAGCAGTGGGACTGCAGGTTTCTTTGATTCTTTAACCTGCTCTTGGGAGCCATTTCCTTCTACTAGTTTGCCTCATCCAACCTTGATATGAGGGTTTAAACACAGTCTTATTGTAACTTTTGATGCTGTGTTTGGTTGATATCCCTGAGAGGACTGCTCTTTTTTTGATTATTTATTTATTTTTTTTTTATTTTTTATTTTTTTCTTAAGGGAACTGGGAGAGAAGTGGATCTGGGAAAGAGGGGAAGTAGGGGTAGGAATTAGAAGGAGTGGAGGAGGGAAGAGAAATATCACTGATATGTAGTGTTTGAGAGAAGAATAAAAGTTAGAGAAAAAGAAAAGAAAATAGACTGAGAAAATCATGATGAATAAGCCAATTAGCAGCACTTTTCTGTGGCCTATGTTGTATGTAAAGGCCCCAGAAACTATAATTTGTAAATAGCAACTCAAGTAGTGGTGGGACCTTGTGAGGTCCTTTCCCAGCTCTGCAGTATGACTCTCTTGATTTTACTTGAGTTGTGTGAATTTGACCATAGCTGCTTACCAGCCACCCAACTTAGTCAAACTAGAACATTCCACAGCAGGGAGAGACCCTGACTCAAAATAAATAAATAAATAAATAAATAAATAAATAAATAAATAAATGGGTGTTATCTGAGGAATGACACCTGAAATTGCCCTCTAACCGTTATCTACATGAACATGAACCTTCTCCAATACACACAAGAAAGAAAATTAGAAACATCCACCAGAAAAATAAAAAGTATTCATATTAAAATCATTTCTTCTGCAATTTCTCTACTATGCTCTTTAGAGCAAAAAAAGTGAATTAATCTTTTACATTGAAAATCTATTTATAATTAAATGTATATGTAAGTAATTAATTATAATGGTATATATAAACATTCCAAATTGCATAACTAGAATGCTAACTAGTAAACTTTTTCAAGGAATTAATTTTATTCTTCCACTGTCTGAATTCACATTTCATGATATAAGTATGCACTGTATATGCATATATGAAAATTCTTTATGGTTTTCCCAGAATACTCATTTAAAGTAAGGGAAATTTGAGATAATTTTGATCATGTTTATAAATAAATAGCCTAAGTGTCGTGCATGTAATCTAGAACATACCCCAAGCAAGCCAATGATTGTAAGAGAAGGTTACAAATTTTTTCCCCTAGGACTGTAGCCTATTCCAAGTTTAATGACCTGACTAAGTTGCAGGTGATGCTGTAGGTAATCCAGAAATTAGTCACCAGTTTTGGGAATACCGAGCTGAGTAAAACTGGACCATACTTTAGAGAAGACACAACTACCAACCTCCTCAGAGTCTTTCCTGTGAGACTGGACTCTAGTTGATATCTTGGTGATTCAGAGGAGGTAGAGGACAAACGTTTTCAACTGCAGCTTCCTACAAAATAAGGATAGCTATGCAGACCTAATAAGACAAAAACAAAACATACTGAAGCTCATTCTAATGAAATGACAAGAACACATACACCTCAAAACTAGTCAAACTGTCCCCACAACATACACATATACAAAATTATTGGTATCTAGTGGGCAGATACTAAGTTTTTCAGGTTCTTCGTGTTCTGGAATAAAGGAAACCGGTCAGCAACACATGGATAGTCACAGAAACAAAGAGTTTCTTAAAAAATAGTTTATTTTCAAAGAGCAGGAAAGGCAAGGTGTGAGGGGGGTTATAAGGAAGCTCAATGCCCCACTGAGAGGGTCATTTGCATGATGAAAGACCTCCACATTTTACAGTGCCTGCCTTCCCCTTTTCAAGTCCTGTGATATTTTGTTTTCCATTGTCTGAGTCTTGGATGTGTCCTAGTTTTCCTGTCTCACAACTGGTTTATTTCTGGAATTCCAATTGCCTATATGCTGTATCTTTGCAAATATTTCCACAATCTCTCTCTCTCTCTCTCTCTCTCTCTCTCTCTCTCTCTCTCTCTCTCTCTCTCTCTCTGTGTGTGTGTGTGTGTATGCATGTGAATGTGTGTTAATTTCCCCTTTTTTTCTGTTTTCAAGATTCTAATGTTTCTCCTCTATGATCACTAATTCTTTCTTACTAACATGTAGTCACTCAACAAGCCCACCAGGAAAACTTTTATTTCTGTGGTACTCTGGGTTTTATTATGCAAACATATAATGAGATAGGACACTGATTGTGCTTTGATAATTCTAGAATTTCCTATAATAACTCTCATTGATATAAATGAGAGTGCAATGTGATATGGCCTTTTTTGAAAATCAGTTGTGTTGCTTTTAAAGAGTTATACATTCCATTTTAGAGACTTTCAGCAATCACTCTTGTATATAATTAACCAAATGATTTGAAAATTTCTGTCCACATAAAATTCTACACACAGCTCTTTTCTCTAAAGTAGCTCTAACCCAGGGAAAACAGGGAGCCTTTTATAGGTGGATAGAAAAACAATTCTCTGCCCAGCGCAATGCCACTCAGAGACCAGAATATGTGACTATATGAGTCCAGAAATTAGGGGATCCATGGAAGACATAAGGAAGAGCAGCCATGTCTTACAATGATGTAATGACTGAAGAGCTGAGTGACAAGGTGGCAGCCCTAGAAATACTGGCTATAATTAGAGAGTATGAAAAAAAAAAAAAAAAAAGGCAGGAAGCCAACAGGAAGTGTTGGAGGTGGAAAAGCCACATTGATACAGTAGCTTACTGAGTGAGAACCCAGTCTGTGAACTTTGGTGTTGAACACACGAGAATAGTTCCCAAAAAAGTCTGTACATGCAGTAGGGATAAATCCTAGTGCCACTGCCTGTGTCAGTAGTCTACCCTATCCATACAATGGTCACAAACACTCACATGGTCTAGTTTAGTCCTATGCTTCTTCCTTCTCTGTCCTGCTGGAATTGGTGAGCTCCCATTAACTCAGATAGACTGTTTCAGTGGGTGTAACTATTACAGTCTTGAAGTCTTTGCTAATATTCTCATTCCTTTAACTATTCAACTAGACTTTGGGAACTCACTCCAGTGGTCTGATGTGGGTCTCTGCCTCTGTTTCCATCAGTTATTGGATGAAGGTTATATAGTGATATTTAAGATATTCATCAATATGACTGCAGGGCAAGTCAAGATCGGGCCCCCACTCCTCTATTGCTTAGGGTCTTAGCTGGAGTCATCCTTGTAGATTCCTGGGAATTTCTCTAGAGTCCAGTTTCTTGCTAACCTTATAATGGCTCATTCAATCAAGATATCACTCTTCTTGCTCTCATCTCTGTCCTTCTTCCATCTTGACAATCCCATTCCCTAAAGTTCTCCTCACCCTTCCCCTTCTCCCATTCTCTTCTCCTTCCACCCTCTCTCCTCCACCTACCACCATGCTCCCAATTTTGTCAGGTGATCGTGTCTATTTTGACTTTCCAGGTGGATCTATACACTATACAGTTTTCTTAGGGTTCACATTATTACTTAGAGTCTCAAGAATTATGAACTATAGGCTCAATATACTTTGCTTATAGCAAGTATCCACTTATAAGTGAGTACATATCATATTAATCTTTAGGGAGTCTGGATTATCTTACTGAGGATAGTGTTTTCTAGTTCCATCCATTTGCATGCAAAATTCAAGATGTCATTTTTTTTTTTTACCACCGAGTAAAACTCTAATGTGTAAATGTGACACATTCTCTTTATCCAGTCTTCAGTTGAGGAGCAGCTAGGTAGTTTCCAGGTTCTGGCTATTGCAAATAATGCTGCTATGAACATAGTTGCACAATGCCTTTGTAGTATGATTGAGTATCTTTTGGGTATATGCCCAATAGTGGTATTGCTGGATCCTGAGGTAGGTTGATTCCCAGTTTTCTGAAAAACTGCCATATTGATTTTCAAAGTGGTTGCATAAGTTTGCATTCCCACCAGCAATGGATGAGTCTTCTCCTTACTCCACATTCTCTCTAACATGAGCTATCATTAGTGGTTTTGATCTTAGCCATTCTAACTGATGTAGGATGGTATCTCAGAGTTGTTTTTATTTGCATTTTCCTGATGGCTAAGGAAGTTCAACATTTCCTTAAGTATACTTTGGCCATTTGAAATTCCTCTGTTGAGAATTCTCTGTTTAGTTCTGTACCCCATTTATAATTGTGTTGTTTAGAATTTTGATGTCTAATTTCTTAAATTCTTTATATATTTTAGAGATCAGACCTTTGTCTGATTTGGGGTTGGTGAAGATCTTTTCTCATTCAGTACTCTACCTTTTTGTCTTATTGACTATGGCCTTTGCTTTATAGAAGCTTCTCAGTTTTAGGAGGTCCCATTTATTTATTGTTGCACTTGGTGTCTGTGCTACTGATGCTATATTTAGGAAGTGGTCTCCTTTTGCTCATGCATTGGAGACTACTTCCCACTTTCCCTTCGATCAAGTTTAGTGTGGTTGGATTTATATTGAGGTTTTAAATCCATTTGGACTTGAGTTTTTTGCATGGGAATAGATAAGAATCTATTTTCATTTTCCTACAGGTTGATACCCAGTTATGCCAGCACCATTTGTTGAAGATGACTTCTTTTTTCCATTGTATATTTCTAGCTTCTTTATCAAAAATTAGTTGTTCATAAGTGTGTGGATTAATATCAGTGTCTGCAATTTGATTACATTTTTCAACCTCTCTGTTTTTATGCCAGTACCAAGCTGTTTCATTACAGTAACTCTGTAATAGACCTTGATGTTAAGAATGATGACTTTGCTTTTTACTATAAAAACATTATGAAATTGTTACTATACTAGAACACGGAGACTGGGGTAATTTGAGATGCACTCACTTTGCGCTCTAAAATACACTGTCTCTACCCCTCATCTGTGCTTCTGTGTTGCTGTTACCTTGTCATGGTATGCATCCTCTGTTCTCTTTTTCTTCCCAGTATCCTCTTCTAAACATGTCTAATCCATACTTGAGGGCATCATATACTCCAAGATAATGATTTAACATAAAGATAGTACTTTATGAAATTGTAAATATTAAATGAATTGATTCTAAGCCACGGGCTTTGGAAAAAAATACTTTTCTAATTACAAAAATTGGACCTACATGCATACTGAAATCCCAACAGACCACTAAGGTAATAGCAGGAGAATGCCCATCAATAACTTTTTCAGTATTCTTTGTATCTATAAAGATCATGGTAATCAAGTGGGTGCTAAACAAAGTAGCAGATGGGAACAAAGAAAGTCAGCTTGCATATGCAAGTGAATCTGAATACTGATTTGGAACTGGAGTGAGAGCCAAGAAAAGAATATATCGTAAATAAAGCTGGGACAAAGCCTGGGTACTGACTGGATACCACTCATCATTACTGGCCCAGCACTGTGGCAAGTGTACTGTGGCAAGGGGAGAGCTCCCAACTCAGCTAAACTCTGCAGGCCTTGGATATTCTTTAACTATAGCTGACCTCTAAAATTAATGACTGTTTAAAATCCATTCCTGACAACTATTGCTCCGCAATCCTGGAAAAGTTGCTAAATTACTGAGTTTATACTTTAATCAGCAAAATGGAAATCATTTCATAATATTTATAGGATGGTTAGAAAAACATTAGTTACATATTTCTAAAAATGTTTTTCAAATTACAGTGGATGAAAATGTTGCCGATAGTAATAAAAAATGTAACCTACTATGTTGCCAGGACACCAAAGTCAGCAACCACTGCCCAGAGACATCTTGATTAGCTTCTTTAAGTAGTATGTGTATACAGTTATAAATCTGTTCAGATTTGAATATAAGTGAAATATTTGTAAAGAAAACGACACACAATGACACACCTCAGTCACATGATGAATAGAAAACATGATCTAGAGTTACCCAGGAAAAATGAGCAGCACAATAATACAGATATTATAAAAAATCCTTAAGATTTTTTATAATCTTAACTCTGAAGTCATCTGACATATCATGACAATATCCTGTCACAAAATATAGATTAACATCGGTGGCATGACGTGCTGTGGCATCAGATGTAGTCCAATCTGTGCTTCATTTTACAGAAACCATAGTAGACAGCTTAGCAATGAGTAGCTCTGCATGGCAGTTCTGAAGCGGATCCTACTCATGATTTGCTGTAGAAGGGAATTTTAGTAACACAGTTCTTCACAGCCATAATAAGCCTTATGAGAGGAGGAGGAGAAGAAGAAACCACAAAGAAATTTAATAAATATGATTTCCTATCAGGAGTTAAAAACAAATGGGTTTTATTTATTGAAGGGAAATATGACATCTTCAAAATGTCTGAAGAACATTATCCTGGCCCTCTGACTAATCAGTTCAATTTTTCTCAATGACGACACAAAGTTAGTGACTCTGAAGCTCTGGAATAGATGGAAAAGATACAATCTTTTGGAGTTTTTAGTTAATTTTCTTTCTTTCTTCCAGTTTCTGTGTGTATGTGTGTGCACGCATGTGCACGTGTGCATATGTGTGCACCTGTGAAAGCCAGAAGTCAACAAGAGGTGTCTTCTCCAGTCAGTCCCCCTTACTTTTCCAAGGCAGGTCCTCTTCCCTGACCCTTCCCTTCCCTTCCTGGACTTATTGAGGATGAATGTACAGGGACCTCTACAGATGTGTCTGTCTCAGCCTCCCTGACTTGGGAATTACAGATATGTGTACTACTGGATTCATCTTTTTATGTGGGTGCTGGGGATTCAAACTTAAGTCCTCATGGTTGAATTTCAAATTCTGTACTGGTGAAGCCATATCTGAAACTGTTATTTTTAGAGTTTCTTATGAAGCCAGTATACAGAACCTGTAATTTCATTCAGTATCACAATTCCTGCTCTAATACATCAATGGAAAGATGCATAGTCATCCACACCCACACCACAGCAAAGGAAGGAACAGTAAATTCACTGTGGCAGGGAATCTGTTGAAGTTTTAATACTTTAAAAATATTAATTGTGGCAATCTTGGAACAGACAGGTCTTCACAATTCTAGAAATAGAGGAATCCACCAAAGCATCTAGCTATATCTTTCCTGATAAATTCACATTCAGCTTTGTTAAAAATAATTTGAGATGTAAAATAACCAGCATCCAACCATACTAGTGATTAGACCTGTCTATAATCTAATAAACAAAGATTTATTTAATGCAAGTATGATTGTTTATGCCTATAATGCGAACCCATTGGAGGCAAAAGAATGAAGACCAGAAGTACAAAGTCACTGTATACTTCACAGGGACTTGATGATCAGCTTCTAGCACAAGCCTTTGTCACATGGTTCCAAAGATAACAGTACTTTATGTGTAATCAGAGGATATGAGTTCAAATCCCAGAAAACACACTAAAATCTGAGTATGGTACACCAATGCTCTAAAATGTAGAGACAGGAGGATCACTTCAACTTGCCAGCCAGTAGTCTACTCTAGGTTCTAAAGGAACTCTGTCATAGAAAAAATAAAACCTAAATCAATAAGGCAGGACACATAATACTTTCTTGCCTCTGTTCTATAGGTGCAGAGGCATGTACCCACATATATGTGCACATATATTACAAACACGCACACATGTAAACACATATCACATCTCAAACAAGTATGTATAAACACACTTAAAATTTAAAGTGAGAAAGGAAAAAAAGGAAAGAAAACAAAGAATCTCAGCAGAAAATCATGGACAGGGAAATATAATCCTCTGAAAATACCTATGAATGAAGAATAAAGCAACTGAAATGTCAACACCTTGCAATATAAATTGCTATGAATGTGTATTCTTTGGTCACTTGACATTTACTCTATCTTTTTTGCACAAGTTTTTCAATTGAGATGTTATTTGGCAATGGCCTGTTTCTTTTTATTATATCCATGTGTTGTGGGCATAGTTGATCAATTTTTAACTCTGAAATAAGCATGCACTTGGTATACTGGCCATAGTTAATAGTGGACGCAGGACTAAACCAGAATTCTCAGAGCAAAGCAGGCTGTAACTTTGATGTGAGAGAATGACAAACAGGTGCCTGACATGATAATGCACAACACAGAGACACAGAGAAGGCAAGAACATAGAAAGCTGTTTGCTCAAATATTTATAACTCTGAAGAGGCTTGGAAACACTCCATCCATGGCTGATTTTATTTTATTTCATTTTTTGCTTTATAGTCTTTTGTACCCCAGACAGAAATGAAACTTCTTGTATAGTTAAAGAAGACCTTGAGTTTCTTATCATCCTGCTTCTACTTTGTTGTTTTACTGGACATCATTTAACAATTTCTTAAAGTAAGATTCACTGAAACAGTTAAAAATGTAAAGTAATTAAATTAAACTAACCAACATATAGGTAACTATTGTGAGCTATTTTTATACCACAGTTAATTCCACAGAAACGTTTCAGTTATTCACTCTGAATCCCATTCTGCAGCTCCCTGTCTAAGTTGTCATATAACACCCATAACAGATATCCTACTCTTAAGAAAGTGGTGACATATTTTACTGAGTCATGTTCAGCTGACCCTGGCTAGACAGAGCTCATTCAATTTGTCTGGAGTTTATCCATATCATATTAGTTATTATATATAATGTATCCCAGTATCCTCTATCAGGTTTCTCACCACTCACGTTGCTCTGAATGTTTACTTGCCATCTGGCCCCTCGAGTAATTACATTTGGCTTAGGCTTCCATCCTCACTACATCCTACTCCCTACTTCCATTACTATTGTCTGTTTCACAATGCTGTTGCAAGTAAGCTACATCAGAACTCAATACTAAACTTAAGTACATTGTTAGGCTATAAGACTGCAATGTTTTGTCTTCCCATGAATGGTGTGTGTGTGTGTGTGTGTGTGTGTGTGTGTGTGTGTGTGTGTATGGTGGCGTCACATCCACAGACACACACACATTTTTTTTGTTGACTTTTATTGAGCTGTACATTTTTCTCTGCTCTCCTCTCTGCCTCTTCTCTCTCCATCAACCCTCTCCCAAGGACCCAATGCTTTCAGTTTACTCAGGAGATCTTATCTTTTTCTACTACCCATGTAAATTAGCTCTACATTTAATAAATGCAATTTTAAAAATAAAAGTGGAATTGTCAAAGGAAAATGAATTCAAGTAACAAACTTTTTTCAAATATTGTTAGCAAAATTCCCTTTTAGTGAACCCATATTTTCCAGAATTTATAATTTCTAACTCTCTTAAGTTAATTAAAATCTTGAGGAATTTTTTTGTTCATTTTACTTGAGGACTTATTTTGTGTTTATTATTACAATGCTCAAGAAATATCCTTTAATGGAATACTACTAGCATATATATTAGCCTGTGTCAGTTTTGATATAATAAACACAGCCAAAGAAATTTTACATAAATGTATAAATATCATTGCTTTATTGCAATAAGGTAACATGAACCTGTGGACAAAATGAGTGAAAGGATAAGGCAGAAATACTGTTACTTTTGTTGTCAATGCAACAAAATTTTCATGAAGAAGTAACTCCGTGGAGAACAGTTCATTTCATTTTCCAGTTCTAAGAGATGCCATTCATCATCTTGGGAAAGAATGGTGGCAGAAAGATAAGGTAGCCAGCCACACTGGATCTACAGTTGGGAAGCAGAAAGAGATGAACAGTGATGTTCAACTCACATTATCTTTTAAATTCATCTTAGGATCCTATCTGATAGAATTTTGCCACCCAAATTTTGATGAGTCTTCCAACTTTATTTAATCTAATCTAGAAACTCCCTAACAGACATGGCCAAAGCCTTGTCTCCTAGGTGTTCCTAGATTTTGGCAATTAATATTAATAAGCATAGTAGGAATGTTTGCAATAGTATACATGATATACACATGTAAATACAAGGTGCTAGTGAGACAAAGAAGAAAGGAATTCTATATTTACTAGAATACAAAAAGTAGACATTAGAGATAACTCCTAAATACCAAGCACAATGTGAGTTTTAAAGGGTTTTTCTACTTTAAAGATTGGAAATGTTATAGAAGACAGACCAGTATAAACATTTCTAAAGAAGCCACAAGGCAGAAATGCTTCAAAGATAAGAGCTGCATGGAGTATTCTGCAACACCTACTCTTTATAATGTGATAATGTGTAAAAGGAATATAATGTGATAATGTCAACTGGCAGTGAGGGGATTATTTTAATGCTGTGCTGAAGTTTTCATGCACTCTGGATTTTATTCATTTCTCCCCAGGAAATGCTTTGACGACATGGACATCTTTCTGTTACAAACTTGTTACTGGTTCATATGCTTTCAAATCATCACTGTTTAATGAGATCATTTTATCTTCCTGTATACATTTGTGATAATATGGTCCCAATGATGATGTCAAAGAATACGTCACCAAACTGTACCTTATGTACTTTAAGGTTTGAATTTTCTAGCAACTACCCATTACTAGTGCCTTCCTAATACGGATTCATAGAAGAGATCAAAGAAAATAATAACTATAGTTGATCCACATCAAGTATTAAATGGCCAGGTTTGATATGAATAAAGTCATATGAAAATAAATTACTTTGAGGACTGAGGTGATGCTTGAGTTGGTAAAGTGCTTCCTGCAAAAGCCAGCCATTTCCTACAAGTCCAGATGGCTCCACAAACCCAGCCAAGCTGTCCCACTCCCCAGATCCTGTTCCTTAGGACAGATTCCATGGTCCTTTCCCTTGTCCAAAGTTCTGGAAGTTTTATTGGAGATCAGGCTTACCCAAGGGACCCCCAGAAAGATACCACCCACCATGTCCTAGCATTCTTTAAGGCTAGTCCAAAAACTTCAGGCTGTACTCCCTTCAATGAGATGGAGAAGGACATTTTGTACCCATCCAAAGAAAAATGCACCAAGATGATGTCTCAGTTCTGAATGTCTATGCCCCAAATACAAGGGCACCCAATTGGAAAAGAAACATCACTAAAACTTGAATCACAAAACAAATTCCACACATTAATAAAGAGTGGGAAATTTCAACACTCCATTCTCACCAATAGATAGTTGGTCCAGAAAAATAAAAAAAAAAAACTGAACAGAAAAAAATAATGGAATTTGCAGACTCAAATGGATCTACCAGATATCTAAAGAATATTTCACCCTAATACAAAAGAATATATCTTCCTCCCATCACCTAATGGAACCTTCTTCAAAACTGACCATACACTCAGCCACTCTACAACACGTGGGCACAGGAGACCACTTCCTACGTATAACCCCAGCAGCACAGACAGTAAGGGCCTTATTGAATAAATGGGACCTCCTGAGACTGAGAAGCTTCTGTAAAGCAAAGGACACTGTTGCTAAGACAGAAAGGCAACCCACTGACTGGGAGAAAATCTTCACCAACCCTGCAACTGACAAAGGTCTGATCTCCAAAATATATAAAGAACTCAAGAAACTAGACTTTAAAATGCTAATCAACCCAATTATAAAATGGGGCACTGAGCTGAACAGAGATCTCTCAACAGAAGAATTTCAAATGGCCAAAGGACACCTAAGGTCATGCTCAACTTCCTTAGCGATCAGGGAAATGCAAATCAAGACAACTTTAAGATACCATCTTACACCTGTCAGAATGGCTAAAATCAAAAACACCAATGATAGCCTTTGCTGGAGAAGTTGTGGAGAAAGGGGTACACTCATCCATTGCTGCTGGGAATGCAAACTTGTACAACCACTCTGGAAAGCAGTGTGGAGGTTTCTCAGGAAATTCGGGATCAACCTACCTATGGACCCAGCAATACCACTCTTGGGAATATACCCAAGAGAGGCCTTATCATACAACAAAAGTATATGCTTTACTATGTTCATAGCAGCATTATTTGTAATAGCCAGAACCTGGAAACAACCTAGATGCCCTTCAAATGAAGAATGGATGAAGAAAGTATGGAATATATACATATTAGAGTACTACTCAGCAGTAAAAAACAAGGACTTCTTGAAGTTTGCAGGCAAATGGATGGAAATAGAACACTATCCTGAGTGAGGTAAGTCAGATCCAAAAAGAGGAACATGGGATGTACTCACTCATATTTGGTTTCTAGCCATAAATAAAGGACATTGCGCCTATAATTCAGGTTCTTAGAGAAGCTAAATAAGAAGGAGAACCCAAAGAAAAACATATAGGCATCCTCCTGAATATTAACCTTCATCAGGCGATGAAAGGAGACAGAGACAGAGACCCACATTGGAGAACCGGACTGAAATCTCAAGGTCCAAATCAGGAGCACAAAGAGAGAGAGCTCGAGCAAGGAACTCAGGACCGCAAGGGGGGCACCCACACACTGAGACAATGGGGATGTCCTATTGGGAACTCACCTAGGCCAGCTGGCCTGGGTCTGAAAAAGCCTGGGTTAAAACCGGTCTCGCTGAACATAGCGGACAATGAGGACTACTGAGACCCCAAGAACAATGGCAATGGGGTTTTGATCCTACTGCACCTATTGGTTTTGTGGGAGCCTAGGCAGTTTGGATTGCTCTGTGGGCTGCCGAGGGAGGGGGACTTGATTGGGGGAGGGGGAGGGAAAGGGGAGGCGGCAGTGGGGAAGAGACAGAAATCTTTAATAAATAAATAAATAAATAAATAAATAAATAAATAAATCTCAGTATATACAATGAAATTGATATAGCTCCTTTTATCTTATCAGACCACATCATGGATTAAAGCTTGAGTTCAACAAAAACACAAATTATACAAATTATAGAAAGCATACAAACTCATGGAAACTAAACAGCTCTAAACTGAATCACCACTGGGTCAAGGAAGAAATACAGAAAGACATTAAATAGTTCCTAGAATTAAATAAAAATAATCCAAACTTACAGAAAACAATGAAAGCAGTGCTAAGAGAAAAGTTTATAGAACCAAGTACCTACATAAATAAGTTGCAGAAATCTCATACTTGTGACCTAACAGCATACCTGAACATTCTAGAACAAAAAAGAAGCAATTCACACATGAGAACTAGATGACAGGAAAAAATCAAATTAATAGCTGAAATCAATAAAATAGAAACCAAAAGAACAGTATAAAGAATAAGTGAAATATAAGTTGGTTTTTTGATAAATTAAACGGGATAGAAAAACACCCAAACTAACTAAGAAGCAGAGAAAGACTATGCAAATTATAAAAACCAGAAACAAAAGGAGGATGTAATAACAGATAATGAGGAAATCCAGAAAATGATTAAATTATATTTCAAAATTTGTACTGCACAAAATTATACATCTAAAAGAAATAGACAAATTTATTGATAGATACCACATAAGAAAATCAAATCAGGATTGCATAGACAATTTAAGTAGACATATAACTCCTAAGGAAATGGAAGCAGGCATTAAAAGTCTCCTAAATAAAAAAAGAAAACTAAAAGGGGGACAAGGTTAGATGGTTTTAGCACAGAGTTTTGCCAGACTTTCCAATAAGAGCTAAGAGCAGTACTCCTTAAGTTATTCTACGAAATAGAAACAGAAAAAACATTGAAAAATTCTCTTTATGAGGCCACACTCAAGCTTTTACCCAACCAAAGACTCACCAAAAAAAGAGATTTAGAGACCAATTTCCACCACGATTATTTATGCAAAACTATTGGCAAAATACTCACAAACCAAATACAAAAGGACATCAAAAATATCACCTACCATGATCAAGAAGGCTTCATTCCAGAATCTCACTGATGTTTTAAAATAAGAAAGTCTGTCAAGTGATACACTATATAAACCATCTTAAGAAAGAAAAAAAAATGAAACACAAACACATAATTATCTCATTAGGTGCTGAAAAAGTCTTTGCCAAAATCCAACAGCCCTTCATGATAAAAGTTTTGGAGAGATCAGGGATAAAATGAACACACCTAAACACAGTAAAAACAATATATAGAAAACCAATTGTCAACATCAAATTAAATAGAGACAAACTCAAAGCAATTGCACTAAGTTTAGGAACACGACAAGGCTGTTCATGCTCTCTATAACTATTCAATATAGTACTTGAAGTTCTAGCTAGAGCAATAAGACAACGAAAAGAGATCAAGGAGATATGAATTTGAAGCAAGATGTCAAACTTTCACTATTTGCAAATGATATAATAGTTTACATACGCTACCCCAAAAATACTGCAGAGGACTCCTACAGCTGATAATATCATCATCAAAGTGCCCGGATGCAAGATTAACTAAAGGAAAATCAGTAGTCCTCCTATATACAAATGATAAACAGGCTGAGAGAGAAATCAGGGAACCAATACACTCGCAAAAGCCACAAATAATATAAAATACCTTGGCATAACTATAACCAAGCAAGTCAAAGATCTGTCTGGCAAAAACATCAAGTCTTTGAAGATAGAATTTAGAGAAAATATCAGAAGATAGAAATACCTGCAATGCTCAAGGACTGGTAGAATGAACATAGTAAAGATCAATCTACAAATTCAATACAATCCCAACACAATTCTTTGCAGAACTAAATAAGCAATCCTAAGTTTCATATGGTAAAATAACAACCCAGGATAGCAACAACAATTCTGCAGAATAAAAGAATTTCCAGAACTATTACCATCCCTGATTTAAACTCCTACTTTAGAACTATGGTAATAAAATAAACATTGTATTGGGCATAAAACTAGACATGAGGAGCAATGGAATACCATCAAGGAGCCAAACATAAACACATGTATGGACGGACACCTGGTATTTGACAAAGAACTCTTTATTATACATTGGAAAAATTTCAGCAGCTTGTGCTAGTTTAACTGAATATCAGCATGTAGAAGAATACAAAGAGCTATGTACTTACCACCCTAGACAAAACTCAAGTTAATTTGGATCAAAGACCTCAACATAAAACCAGTTGCATTGAACCAGCTAGAAGAAAAAGTTGGAAATAGACTTGGACACATGGACACAGGAGATAACTTACTGAATAGGGCACCAGTAGCTCAGACACTAGCATTAACAGTTGATAGATGGGATCCAATTAAAGTGAAAGTTTCTGTAAGGCAACGGACACTGTCAATAAGACAAAATGGTATCCTAGAAAATGGGAAAATATCTTTACTAACCCCATATCCAACAAAGGGCTGATTTCTAAAATATATAAATAACTCAAGAAACTAAACATTTAAAAATCAAATAATCCAGTTTAAAAATGGGGTACAAATCTAAACGGAGATTGTGAACAGAAGTATAGCATGATTAATCAAAGTCCAGAGACAGATATTGGCATTCAAGCTTAAAGGTCAGAAAAGCAAAGCAGCCAACCACTAAAGAGTTCTTACCTCTGTGAAATCCTCTGACTAAAAAGAGTTTTTATCTCTTCCCACCTTATATTATGCTTTAGTGCTGGTATTAAAGATGTGTACCTCCACTGCCTGGCCTCCCTGGCTAACTAGTGTGGCACCTGAAATTAAAGTATGTGCCACCACTGCCTGGCCTGTATGGCTTACTCTGTGGCTAGCTTTGCACTCTGATGTTCAGGCAAGTTTTATTTGTTAGATCATAAAATTTCATTACACTTACCATTTTATAGTTACAATATATATATAGGTGATAAGTACATCAACAATGTCTAGTCCATTTCCAGTTGATAAATTCAAAGAAAATAATACTTTATCTATCTTATCTTGGTGAGTCCAAATTCTTATACCCAATTTACTTACTATCATAACTTGCATTATTATTCAAAACTACCCTTAGATACCTTTCAACCGTATATACTTGGCACTTTTTAGTTAATTTCTTTTTACATCTACTAAATAAGGAAAACTATAACAATAACTATCTAGTCCTCAACTCCCTCAGAAATCTGAGAAGGAAATAATATCAATTAAAAGTAGATTCAAAAATTTAACTTTTTATTTTATAATAACTATATGCCCCCGCTGTTTCAGAGTAGATTTAATAATCTACCCTTTCATCATATCATAATTGTGTCTATATTTGTTCTTTAAAAACATGATATCTGAATTAATTTTCCTTTACTCAACTTTCTTCCTGACTATAACCAATAAAACCTTGTAACTAATAAACTTAAGTAATGACAAATATCCATAATGTAATGAATGACCAAAAAACCACTCCTCCCTTGGGAATGTGGGTGTAGTATTCTAAAATTTATTTCATGCTGTCTGGGACTGATGGCATCTAAAGGGGATCCTGAAAAGAAAAATTTGGGTTAATTGTCAAGTCCTGGGAGAGATAGCTTTATTATTAGTTGTCCAGTCTCTATGTAATGATATAGTGCATAAATTGTCTCTAGTCCTGAATAGAGTAGGCTGTTAGTTTGGATCATCTCAGTTGATGATCTCAAAATTGTTCCAAGCAGTTTGTTGTCCATCTATAGATGGAGCTTTTACAGCATAGTGGTGTCAACATAGTTGCAGAGGGATTATTGTGGGACCTACCTTCTTTCTGGAGATTTCAAAGGTCATTGTTAACTGTGCACATGATTAACTGCAGAAAACTGATAAGAGACTCAAAACAAAATCATGTACAGAAAGGTAGATAAAAACATTTTCTAGAATTAGTTAGTAATTTATATGACCATTAATATCATAACAAAATGTTTAATATATATTAATCTTGTAAATTTTGAGATAATATTTATACCTTGAGATAATATTTATACCTTGCTAAAGAGTCTAAATAATTATGAGATTAATGGCAAGAATATAGTCCTTAAATATTTGTTTTCCTTCTGTCTCAGATCAGATTGCTCTTCTGATATGAAACAGATTTTGGCTTTTACTTTGATAAGCCTTCTTGGGTTTTGAGACAGAGAGAGCCACACTCCCACTCCAAAGCCAGCTTTAATCTTTAATTAGACTGGAAATACAAAAAGCCCATTTGCATTATATGTCTGTGGAGAATAGCAGAAACAAACATTTGGGAAGATTCGTGAAATTTTATACTGTTGAAAATGTGATATATCAATAGGTCAATTTACTCTTTCTTGAAACATTTTTTTTTCTTGATGATTTATCTTTTTTCTTGTAATGTCTCATTTGGGCAATGGTCTTTGCGTTCCTCTAGCTGGATACCTTTACTCTCCTGAAAATAAAACAACAAAACCTTTCTCCAACTCTAATTTTGGGAAGTTCTTTGTGGCAAGCTATTTCTGATCAAATGAAAAACATTTGCTAATTTTATAGGTTAATTTAGATTAAACAACCATACTGTTTGATGAGCTATCATCTCTTCTAACTAAGAAATGTCTCTTGTTCAAATCAAATCTTTATGAATTTGCATGGTATCCATAGCTTTTCTTCTCCTGTGGAAATAAAATCAAAATCCCTTCCCAACATAACATTTGTACTGTTTTCCATTCAAAGGTCAGTGCATCTATATAGCATACCAGATGATATAATTCCCTAGTTCTTTTTACTATCCAATGTCTCTCTGCAACTGTTGTACCTTTATTATTAGCATTTAGAAAATTCCAAGTTATTAAAGCATTATACAATATATTTATGGGGTTTAACCATCACTTTCTGTTTATTTGACATATCCTTAGAGTTTGATTTGATCTTTCTAAAACTGCCTTCCCTATATGATTGTGTGTTATTCCTGTAATATTCTTTATATTATAATAAACAAAAACAGTTTTATTCTTTTAGAAACATATACTGGAGCATTGTTTGTTTTTACTTGTGTAGTTATATCCATAATTGGCATGACTGTAGCAACCATGTGATTACTAAATGAACCCTTTCTGAACTCAAAGCAATTGTCAATTGAAAACATGTATAGGTAGTAACAGAGTGCTGTAATTGGAATTTTTATTTTCCAAATTCTACAAAATGAAACATATCCGTCTTCCATATTTCATTCTTTGGAGTACCCTATGGAATGTTTCCTGTATGTAGTAGTGTTTGGTTGTATAAAGAACAAGTAAAAAATTTCCTTGGATTATTTTGACGTGATGAAAATTCTTTTTAAAACTTTTCTATTTACATGATTTTTTTTATCCCTACACGACCGGTCATTAGAAGACTTGGCAGACCTGTATGATATCAGCTGTGTGTAATGTATAGGGGATAATGCCTTTTCCTGATTGCATCTTGTAACTGAATAAATAATAAAGTGAATTGTGTATCATCTTGCATAAATTCAGTAGTTTCAATTTGCAAAACAACTCTTTCTTCATGTGACAAATCAGTAACTATGTTGATAAGTTCTTTAAAATTCCTTAGTACCATGAGAAAACTAGATAATTCTGACTTTTAGACAGAATCTTAAGTACTTTACTTAGCCATAATCAACTTTACTTAAATTTTATGATTTCTAACCTGCCTTTCCTGATTTACTTGCATCAGTATAAAATTTAGAGGCTCCAGTTATTTGTGTTTCCCATACAATGCGAGGAAGGCTACAGTTAGTTCCCTTTATAAGTTGAATTTTCCTGTTTTTGACTGTTGCTAGTCTCTTCCAAAATTTCCTACAAGCTCTTTGCCAGAGTTAACTTTCTGCCCATACTTTTTCAATTTCATCATTATTAAAAGGTATTATTATTTCTGTTGGGTCTATTCCTGCTCATTAATACAGTGTCAATACTCATTTGAAAATTAACTCAGAGACCTTTTAAACATGCTTTTAGTTTTTTGCTCTGTTTATGTGTT
Organism: Alexandromys fortis; assembly: GCF_014885135.2. Classification (NCBI taxonomy): domain Eukaryota; kingdom Metazoa; phylum Chordata; class Mammalia; order Rodentia; family Cricetidae; genus Alexandromys; species Alexandromys fortis. Next base: position 350,878 of record NW_026068175.1, on the reverse strand, counting down.
AAAAAGAACCATTTTAAGATAGTATCTTCACCCTCCATTAAAATGCCTGTATGCAAATGTTTGAAGAGCAGTATGACCAGAATACAGTGAAGCTTCAGATCCGCATGATCTACATGCACCATCTGTAATTCCTCTTATATCAAAGACAATTCTCTCTCGGCTACACCTAATAATTTCTTGGGACAATATAAAAATCTTTGTCATCACCTTAGCTTTTTTTTAAAAAAAATTGTTAGTTCATCAGGTTTTATTCCAATAGTGGGCCATAGATTGGAAATGTCTCCTAGCAATCTTTAAATGTCAGTAATTGTCTGCATCAATGTCTTTTAATTTGCACCTTTTAGTGTCTAATTTTTTGTAAACCTATTTTATAACCTAAATACTTATTAGCTTCTCATCTTTGTATTTTTAGGAGCAATTTGTAATCATCAACAAGGCAAAATTTTCTTCTTCAAACATTCTTTCTAAAGAATGTGCATTTGAATTAGTAAAATGTCATCTAGGTAAAATGTAAACTATAGTTTCAGGAAATTGTTTACATAACATTTCCAATAACTGACTTACAAAATATTTGCATATGGTGGGGCTCTTTTACATTACCCCTAGAAGAATCTTCTAATTGAAATGTCTTAGAAGGCTGGGAATTACTATAAGTGGACCCTGTCTTTTTTTTGTAAGGCATAGTGAAGAAATGATCTTTTACAACAAGAACTATGAGAGGTCATCCTTTAGGTAATAAAGAAGGCAAAGGAATGTCATATAGGATTTCCCTCGGTATGCTATGAATATGTTTTATTACTACTGGTTAATAAAGAAGCTCATTTGGCCTGTGGCAGGGCAGAATCTAGCCAGGTGGGACATCAGAACAGAGGTATATAAAGAAAGTAGGTGTAGTCAAAGAGACACCATGTTGCTGCAGAAAGAAAATGATGCTGAAACCTTATCAGTAGGCCACAGCCTTGTAGTGATACACAGATGAATGTAAATGGGCTAATTTGAGATGTAAAGTCTAGTTAGGAACAGACCTGAACCATTGGTCAAGCTGTGTTCTAATTAATACATTTTTTTTGTTTGTTTCTACAGGTCTGGGGGGCTGGAAAATGAAAATGTAATTACCTTGAACAGGAATGACAGACTCTAAAGAGCCTACAGGCTGCATTAGTTCATTAACAACTCTTAGATCTGTTACCATTCTCTATTTTCCAAATTTCTTTTTAACAACAAATATAGGAGAATTCCAAGGACTGGCTGATTCTTCGATATTTTGAGAATTTAGTTTCTCCTGTATGAGCTTTTCTAAAGTCTGCATTTTACATCTTGTTAAAGGTCATTGCACAACCCACATAGGTTTGTCTGTCAACCATTTTAATGTAGTACCGTTGGCACCTTTGGAAGATCAGCGGCTGTTGTGTTCTGTTCTTGGCCAACATGAATGGTCACTGACTGTTCTTTTTGATACCTTCTAATATTTTTAACAGAAACCTGCTAAATTGTGGTTTGTTTCTAAAATTTGGGAATGTTAGTATTAGTGTGCCATTGCTATAACAAATTACATCCCTACAAGTTCATTGCTATGTTAGCAACATATGGCTTTTATTGTCTTTTCTGTCCTTCCAGCCCTATATATTCATCTCACCTGCCACTCTGTTTTACCTGAGATAAGGTTCTAGTCCCTAAAACCTGAAAATTTAACTCTTGAGAAGACCAATTTGGATGCTAAGATTCTCATTAAATTATTTTTATATCCATTTGTGTGTCTACCAGAACTTCAGTAACAGAGTCATTTATTTGTATTTTTAATTTTGGTCTTTATTTACTTATAGAAGTTTGATAAAATACTTGCTTTATGGTTTTCCCTCAATTTTTCTTCTCACTTCTATAGTTGTTGTATTATTCAGAGCAGTATGGTATCATACAATAGGCACTGGGTTCTTTAATTGTTCTGGGAAGGAGTTTCCACTAGGATGCCAGGAAACAATTGAATCAGATTTGGTATAAGGACCTGCAAGATGAACCTCTAGAAGATTCCCAATGGCCAAGGGTTACCTTGAATATCTCTTCTTGGTCTACATTCATTAGTCAAATGTCTGCCTTTGCCACACCTTATGCATAATCAAGAATGGAGGGCATTCTGTGTTTATGCTTAGAATAAACATTGCTTCTATGAACTTCTTGTTTACAATTTCTTTTAAGGCAACCTTATTTGCCACATTATAACTTTTGAGATTTTAATTTTCTCTCAAACCTATGGAAATTACCTCTCCTAACTAAGCATCATCATGGTCATATGATTCAGTATTGATTGTATCTTGGATTCAATCCTCCAAGGGTGCTAACCTTGCCTGTAAAGGCTTAATTTTGCATTGAGAAATAGCATTTTAAAAAGCTAGGGATTCAATTACTATTTGTCTATCTTTTGAATTTGGCGTCATTCTTTTTACTGCTGATGTCAATCTTTGTAAGAAATCTATAAAGTTTTCTTTTAAGCTTTGCATAACTTAGTAAGTGATTCAGTCTTCTTTCTTACTTTTCCAAATCTGTCCCAAGCATTCAAAGCTGCTGTGTGACATAGAGCCAAGGTATAGTCATCTTATAAAGATTGCCTTTCTATAGTAGCAAAATTCCCTTCTCCAAGAAGTTGTTCATGGAAGATTTCCATATCTCTAGCTTTACTCCATTGTTCAATAGCCTTAGCCCCTTCTCTGAACCAGATATTCCATTGTAATTGTGGACAAGACTGCAAAACAACTTTAATCAAGTAACTTTAGTCTATAGTGATAAATTCACTACAAACTGACCATGAGTTTAACATTTTCTTCACAAAAGGTGAATTCATGCCATATGGGTCTATTACTTCCTTGAATCTCCTTAAATTCAGTATTTTCACAGGAGTACATTTAACTCTTGCACAGCCTTGTGGATATTTATAATTAGGCAGTTGGTTGTTGGTAAACCTTAAGGCTGTTCTTCTCTAACCTTATAATGCAATTCCAAAATTGGTTCCCTATTAAATTCCTATGTCTGGTTCTAAATATATCTATGATCTGTTTTATTAAGTTGTTCTATGACCTATATCTTGGTAGTCAAACCAAGTAACTTTTTAAGAGATAAACCAAAACTTATCAAAATGACAACAAGGATTATCAAAATGACAATTAACAGTATGTCTATCCCAGTTAAGTTGATTATCCCTTCATTTAATTGTTTCTTTTTAAAATCATGTAATATGTAACCATACAGGGTCCTAACTTTCTCTATCACAATTGTGTCTTCAATTTTTTTTAATGTGGGAAAAAGCTCTCTCTTTTAATTAATTCCTGCCTTTAGAATTTCCAATTTTCTCACCAAATATGACACCAAAAATGATACAGATGTGAGACTTATTTCTACTGGATAGAACAGTAAGAGCCTTACTAGATTTCATGGCAGCTACCTAGTTTGTCAGAAGCCCAAGAAGAGGGTTCAGAGATAGTCCACCAGGAGACAAGAAAGGAAAATCTAGCCAGTACAGTGCTGACTCGAGTCATATGTAGCTCTGGCCTATGCTGGTGATTATAAAACTGCAAGCAAATGGCTTTTTCATTTAATTCATACCCCAAATGTTGGGTGCCAGATGTAGCATGAATAATAAAAAATAAGAGACAGGTATTGGGGTTCAGGTTGAAAGACAAGAGAAACAAAGAAGCCAGGTCACTAGAGAGTGCTTAGTGCTATAAAATCTTCAGAGTGAAAAGAGAGAGAGATTCTGTCTAATCTCGCCTTATATTTTTCTCTAATGTTGGTATTAAAGTGTGCACCACCAGTCTCTTTGGTTAACTAGTGTGATTTCTGGGCTTAAAGGTATGTGCCACCACTGCCTAGCCTATTTGCCTGGGTACTGTGGCAAGCTTTGCAATCTAGTCTTCAGGCCTGCTTTATTTGTTAGATCATAAACAAACTATCACCAAACAGAAGAACTGCAAATGACTGAAAAACACTTATAGAAATGTTAAACATCTTCAGCCATCATTGAAATGCAAGTCAAAATGACTCAGAGATTCAATTTTATACCTGTCAGAATGTCTAAGATAAAAAACACAAGTGACAGCCTGTGCTGGAAAATATGTGGAGCAGGAGCAAAAACATATCTCTATTGCTAGTGAGAGCAAAAAACTCTGGAGATCAATATGGAGTATTTTACAGAAAATTGCTAATCTACCTCAAGATGCCACAATACAAATCATGACCATATACCCAAAGAATGCTCAATCATACCACAAGGACGTTTGCTTAACTATGTTCTTACCAGCTTTCGTTGTAATAGCTGGAACCTGCAAACAACCTAGATGTCCCTCAGCTGAGGAATGGTTAAAGAATACATGCTATGTAGTCTGAACTGGCTATCTCCTGTCTACAGGATCCACAGACTCCCAGTGGATCAATTGGGACAAACAACTAGCCACAGTCTGTCCCGACTATAGAATGTGCTGGGGTAAGGGTGACATAGAGATTGTAGGAGTCGCTAGCCAATGATTGGTCTAGCCTGGGATCCATACAACAAGGGTGAGCCCGCTCATGACACTGCCTGGCATGCTAGGACAGAGAGATTGGATGGCCCAGAGACCAATAATAGAACCAAACAGAATCAGAGAAAAAAAGTCAACTTATAGATGCCTAATGATGTTCTGTTGTACTCATAGATTGAGTACTACCACCATTGTCATCAGAGAGCTCTCAAAATTGAAGTAAACAGATGTCAAGATATATAGCCATGCATTAAGCTGAACTCAGGGAATCCTAGGGAAGGGAAAGAATAAAGATTGTAAGACCCTGAAGAGTCAAAAACATCACAAGAAAATACACAGACTCAATTATCCTGGGTGCATAGGAGCTCACAGAGACTTGGGCCAATAACCAGGGAGCCTGGATGGGACAGACCTAGGCTTTGTACATATATGTGACAGTTCTGTAACTTGGTCTACTTGAGTGACTCTAAAAGTAGGAGCAGGTCCCTGCCATGATGACAATGAACTGAACTTATGAAACTGTGAATAATCACCTCAATTAAATGTTTCCTTCATAAGAGTTGATAGCAAATAAAAACTCAAACTGTAAGATAAATAAATACATTTAATTAAAAAAAAACAATCTTTGTACCCTAGGAGTTTCCATTATCACCCTGTGCATATTTATTCATTGAAGTTTTTATGTAATATTCCAATTAAATAAAACTGGTGAAGATCAAATGAGATGATTTAATGAACTCTATTATTATAATGTCATCACGGGTTTATGAGAAACATTTAAGATTTCTCTCAGCTCACTGTCAAAATTTGGAGGGGGGATTGAAAAGTATATGATTTAAATAAAGATTTTATGCAAAAAAATCAATTTTTAAAATATTATTAAAAGTATAAGGAAATAAATTATCTTCTCACATAACAAAGTAAATGTTTGCAGTGATGACTTTGGAAGATGAGTCTAGACAAGTTCTTGTTTCAAATTCTGTTGTTGCAAAAATATCTTGTCAAAAATCAATTCATGGGAGTAAAGATTTTCATTTTGCTCATAATGCTAGGTTGTATTGACTTGTAATAAAGTCAACATAGGATACTGATGTAGCCAGTTACATTCACAGTGAAAGGTTTAGAGACGATGAATGTCTCTATGTTTACTACTTTGTTAGCTTTCTCTATTCTTATGAAGTCCAGGTCCCCAAATCAGGGAATAGTACTGCCCCTTTTAGACTGAATCTTCCTATATCAATTAAGGCAAACAAGTCCATCCTCTACTGACATGCCTATATACCAACCTGGTGTAAACAGTCCCTAGGTGACATTCTCTCCCCAGGTAATTACAGGTTTCATAGAGTTGACAATTAAAAGTAACCATTCCTGGAATGCCTTGATGGTACACTACTTTAATCTACGTACTCCAGAGGCAGATGCAATGAATCTCTATGAGTTTAAGGCAGTCTGCTCACTATGTTGAGTTTCAGCCCAAACAAGGCTATATAGTGAGACTCTTCCTAAAGATAGATAGATAGATAGATAGATAGATAGATAGATAGATAGATAGATAGATAGATGATAGATAGGTAGATAGATATGGATGGATAAATGGATGGATAAGAGAGAGGATAGATCATAGATAAATAGATGGATGGATAGATAGGTAGATGATAGATAGATAGATAGATAGATAGATAGATAGATAGATAGATAGATAGATGAAAAAGGAGAAATAAATTATCTTGTAAGTACGCATTTTCATGCTATAGAAATCAGTGTGCATTAATTTCGATAAATAAATTAAACAACTTATTAAAAGTCAACTGAGAAACATATCCTCAGAACTCTTCAGTTCTAGAAAGATCTTTTCCCATTACATTGGAGAGACTGCCAACTGTGTTGAATGAAATACAAGGATGGAGAAGACAGCCATTTTCCAAGTCTAACATGAAAATTAACTATTAATTCTAGCAAGTTGCATTGTTATTTTCTCAATTCTTCCTTCATTATATTTTCCAGTAGTAAAAGGGTATTACAAACCTTAAGGCCTCTCTCTTAAATAATGTACCATAGTGTCTTTTTTTTTTAAAGGGACTGGAGCCTGGAAGCAGAACTGATCCTTAATGTCCAGAAGATACACAGCCAATAAAGTCAGAGAGAAGAAGGCACACTAGCACAGTATGGATGACAGCTGAAGCTGCCAGTATTGACAGTGAAAATATCTTACTGGGCAGGCATTTTAAGACTCTCAATGTCAGCTTTTCTCTTATAGTTGAATGTTGAAGTATGTACTAGGGAGGTGAGCCAGAGTCTGATCATGACTTTGGAACCCACTAAAATCAAGGAGGTGTAGCAACCTGTCATCTCACTATCCAGGAGGAAGAGATAGAGATCACTGGAAGTAGATAGATACCATATTAACAATCCGAGAGCTCTTGTCTCAGTGTGAAACACTGCCTCAATAAGTAAAGTGCAAAGAAAGCTAGTAAGACCCAATGGCAGCTCCCAAGCTCCACATGCATATGTGACATGTACTCCTATACACATGGGAACATGCACACATACAAACACATACACATAGACACACACACGACATATAAACACACCCAAAAACAAATAAATAAAACACCATAAATCCTCTGATAATACAACTGCAAATATACAACCTCCATGTGAGATTTTGTCAGCAACAATAAAATAAATTATAAGAATTTTAACGAAAAATGTCAATGTCCTCTTCCACTAGATTTAAGCAGATTAACATTGAAATGCATGCAAACTCAAATTTCAAATTAAAATAAAAGCCAGACTACAGTGTTTTGAAGCAAGTTGCTTTATAGAAAACCAGAGATACAGCACAACTCAATTTATGTCCTCAGAGACTTTCAAAGTACTAGTAAATATTTTACTGACCATTTTATGTTTTTTAGTAAATGAAGTGCATAAAGCACTAGAGAAACGGGAAAAATGTTATTCTATTTCAATTTTATAACCCCTCTCACATTAGAGGTGTGAGTTTATCTGTAATGTGTAATGATACAGTACATCGATTCTAATGGGATATATTATAATATTCGGAATTCTCAAAGCACAAAGTAATAAAATACCTTCCAGTACACCTATAATTTGAAACTTCTCAAAATACAAACAGGATTATATACATAATGGAAATAAACCTTTTAAAATACTCCTATCTGTTACTTTGACAATCAAGGAAACTTTATATTTTCAGTGGTTTGAGAATGTGTAATTAAGTTTTAATATTAAAACAAAAACACTTTGTTGGTAGGATAGCTGCATCACCCATGAATACAAAATACAGCAGGTAAAGTATTGGCCTAGAGCATGAGTATAATTTCTTGCATAAACCTAATATGTAGTGCAAAACTCAAGCAAGGCAGATGATCATTTGTAGAATGATACTCCGTGAACACACTATTAGATATATACAAATGTAATATGCCACCTACAAGGTTTATGGCAAGTTATATGTTTTTTGTACATATGTCCTCCATATAAATATGACATTTTCAAAAGGAAGAAACAGTGGTGAAATTATGGGGGTAGAATACAAAAATAAAATCATGCAGAAAGAAGGCAGGAATATAAATGTCATGCTCCTAGACTGAGGCCCACAAAACACAGGAAAACCTCCCTCTTTACTGCTGGTGTGTAAGGATACAACATACACATGATGAAGATAAATGGGATTGGCTTGACATTTTATTGCAAAATTAATATCTATCAGGTATAGAGGTTACAACATGGAATGTCTCCCGCAGCCTCCTCTGTTTCAACATTAATTCCCAAGCTGGTGATACAGTTTGAGAAGGTTATGGAAATTTTAAGAAGTAGAGCTTCATTGTAGGAAGTGGTAACCAGGATGTGTCCTGAGGTTTTGGAGCCCAGCCGTACTTCTGCCCCCTCCTTAATGCCTGACCAGATTCAGTGGTGACCAGCTGCCATCTACACTGCTTTGCTTTCTCTAGCACGGCTTATCCTGGGAACTGTAAACTGAGATAAATCCTTCCTCCTTTAAGTTGCTTCTCTTTATATACAATATTTTCTTAGTTATTTGAGAATTTCATATATGCATACAGTATATTTCGATCATATTCGTCATTCCTCTTTGCTTGAATTCCTTCTAAATCTAAGCTCCTTTTCACATGCTACTCACAAATTTCTGTCTTTTTCTTCTATTTAGATTGTTTATAACTTGCCAGTTCAATCTATGCTGACCATATATTCACCTGGGTGGGACAGTCATTCGGGGATGGTGCATCCCTCAGGGGCTATACCCTTAAAAAAAAGAGATTTTCATGCCACAGCAGTCATTTACTCTCAATATGTCCTCAGCTTGGAGTGAGAGCTGTCAAACTCTGCAATGCTTCCCTGCTGGAATATTGATTGATCTTCTGCTGGTCTTTTGTAGGCAACATCCACAGAGAGTTGATCTGTGAAACAGACCTGGTGTATCCAGAAGACATTGTTGGGTCCTGGCCCTCCATAATCTTAGATGTTTGTAGTCTTTCTATTAGTTTTTTTTCCCAGTGGTCCCTGTGACCTGGACCAGGGTTTAGGTGATATTTATGTCCTACCTAAGTTGCTTATTCTTATATATTTTCTCATGGCAATGTAAAAAGTAACTCACACACTTGTTTCTATATTCCCTTCTTGTTATCTCAACCAGTTCTGGATATCTTGAATTGGATATGGAAATAGTTATGGTTTAAAAAACAAATATTATCATATAAGGCAAATTAGCCCTCGACAGCTTATCCCTAAAATAAAAATCACACTCTAGCGCATAAGTGATTTGTTTAGTTAGTTCCTCTGCCTACTTTTCAGTCTTTACAGAAATCATTTTGAACATTTCAATCTTTCCTGTGTTGTTTCATCAATTTCATCAGGAAATGGGTAGGGATGTAGTTCAGTTGGTAGAGTGATTGCCTGATTTCCTGTTCAGTCCCCAGAGCACATAACTGAGCATGGTGCCAAATACCTATAATCCCAGCAAGAATACGGCAGATAAGAAGAATCAGAAGTTCAGTGTTATCCTTGGCTATACAGAAATATAAACAAAAACAAAAAAGAAATGTGTAATAAAGGGAGAGAAATCCTATGAATTCCACAAAGTGACTGCAATCCAAACATTCATGTTTGAGTTAAGTTTCTTTATGATTCTTTAAATACAGATAAAATTGTCTCCACTGGTAGAATTTTGTGATCTTCTGATGAAATGAAGTTGATAGAATATACTCCCCAATACATTTGTATGGAAAGCTCTTGGTAGCAATGATTGTATGATTATATTGTTAGAAATTAGGTCATCTTTTCAAAAACCCATTACATATTCCAGAATATTATGGGCATTAATTAGTCAGTTTTGACAAGTGTTAAGGTCAATCTAATACCGAGGGATGGCAGTCAGTTTATGGTGTAAGGGTAGAAACATTTTGAATGTATATATAGGAGTTCTGAAAACTATGTTTTGGTAATATGTAATCAAATATTTATACAAACTTTGTCAATGGCAATCAAATATAGTCTCAACGATACCACAAGGGTATATTTTTAAATAATCTTTTCTTTGTGACTCAGTGTAGATACTCAAAGAGCCCCACAATTGACTGAGAGATACATTAACGGTGATTTAAACAGTTTTGAGACCAACACTGTGTCTCCCAGAATCCAAAATTGTATTAGTTATGTTAACAGCTCAACAGTAGAAAATGGCAGTCTCCCATACTATCCCAACAATTGCCAAGAGATGGGATGGGTCATACATTTCTTTGAGAATGATGCTAAACCTTGAATTAAAGCAAGCTGTACTCTTTTTTGTCTGTTGTACAGAGTTTTGCCGCAGGGCCCCATGGCTATGGAAAAATAAAGAAAATATCTGTGTTTGTATTGGGTCCACAGGCACCAGTAAGTTTGGTATTGCATTGCCCTTCACAGAGAGGATCACACATGTGTTCACCACTCCAAGAATCTTCTGTGAGCAATTGGAATCACGCTTTAATGTTCCATGTTTCATTGTACACTTTAAGGGCATGAAAGAAATACATTCACTTATTAAGCATTTTCAAAATTATGAAAGGATCTCAGCACTTTCTGTAATTTCAAACTACTTTAAAAATCAATTTTGACTACATTGTTATTTCTTTAATAGAGTGTTTTCATAGGGTTGGCTATTTGAAGAATATGGTAATAATTTTTCCAACTTTTCAACATTTTTCTTTTCCTGACACTTTTAGACATAGATTCTAAACTTTGTTTATTTTATAGTTTTGTATCTATACACCATGCATAATTAACACTGTCACTTCTGCCCCCATTGACACCCCACCCTGCACACATCCCCTCCCCCATAAATGTGAGTAAATGTTCACATATCTTCTCTTGTTCTGTGATTCGCTGTATAACCAGAGCCATCTGGGTGACCATGGGTTTAGAGACAAACCCTAGGTGAGTGAAAGACCATGTTTCAAAGAAATAACACAGAGAGTAATTAAGGAAGTTATTCTATATCAGCTTATGTCTCTCATACACATGTGTACACAGGTGCACAACACAAAACAATGTTCCACTCTCCGAAAAGGTGATTTTTAAGAACCAGGCAAAAGCATCTTGTATTGGGAGACATGGGAAAAAGATGCTAGACAGAGGCTATCAGGCAATGACCATTAAATGCGGGAGTGAATGCCTGAGCTGAGGTGATAAAATGGGACAGCTGAAGGAAAGATGGATGAATTGCCCTACCACAGAGGGCTAGGCAGATCACAACTGGCAGGGAAGGAACCCAGGACAAAGGCCACCCTTCTCCCTAGAGCCTGGGAAATAACCCAACAGAGCCCATTCATTTTGAGAGGAGAAAGTCTCCTATTATTCCTCAGAAAGATTTATCTCTGCAGCTTGGCAGTCACAATGGTATATATTTAAAGACACAAACCTATCACTGTCACCGCCATTGTGAGCTGCTCTGGGAATTTCAGGTACCCCATAGTGGAGTCAATAGCCCAGTAAAATAAATATCCCCCTTTAATCTTCTACGGCACAAAGCAGTGTTTATTATGTCAAAAAAAAATTTTTTTTTTACTTTGGGTCTCTGAGTTCATGTTGTGGACAATCGTTTCCTAGGGTACTCCAATGTGATGAACTATAACTCTCAAAACGGTGACAGTTTAACAAGAAACAGGCAGGCAATTGTTTGCGAGAGAACAAACTTCCTTCCTAGGGTCCTCATGATATGGAGTCACTCCGATTAAATAGCTAGAAAGCAATAGACCTTCCCAAATAATAAACAATTTTTCCCTTTTTAAAAAGCTGTTCTTAATTTTTTAACAATCTCATTTATAAAATGTACTGGGATAATACTCAGCCCCAATTTGCCTTTGTTTGTTTATTTTATAATTTTGTATCTATACACCATGCATAATTAACACTGTCACTTTCACCCCCATCTCTTTTTTATTTTTGTTTTTCACTCATGACTCCCTCTTCCTTCTCCTCATTCTCATTGCTTTTCTGCTTGCTTTTCTTCCCCCTCCATGTGGTCTCCCACTCATTCCTCTTTTCTTCCTCCTCCACTTCCCTCCCCCTTTTCCTTCCCTTCTGTCTTCTTTCCTTCCTCTCATCCTTGTCCTTCCTCTACCTTTATCCTTTTCTTTCCCCTCATCTTCCTCCTCTTTTCTGTTTTTCTTGCACATCCTCTTTTTAATCCTTCATTCCTCCCTTTTTATTTCTCTGTGTTTTTGTTTGGTGGTTGATTTTGTTGCAAGAAGCCAAAGTTGTTATGAATTCAAGATTACAATAGCAATGTTCAATCCAAAAGGCAATCTTTATTAAATAAAAGCCCTACCCATTCAATCTTTGTGTTCTGACTTTGATGATGTTTTCTGGGTCTCAACGGAGTCACTGATACAGATGTCCCATTTAAGGCTGAGTACTTTACAGTAGTCTCCAAATTTTGCTGAACTTTCAGTCTCCTCATTAACTATTTCTCTGAAAAGTGAAGCTTCTCCAGTTGCCTGTAGTTCTTTGAATATGGTTGAGGCATTATGAGCTTTCCCTGTCTGCTTTGCCACTTCCATTGATATTGTTCTTACTCCGTGTATGTTTGGTGAGTCATGCTAATGAGACTTTATGGGTGTAAAATGTTCTCATATTTTCATTCCATGTCCCTTGTCTACAAATCAAATTCTACCTTCCACTGAAATAGAAGTTGCAAATCGTTGGTCAGATGTCTCAATTAGGATAACAAACAAGTTTATTTTGACATGAAATATTAATAATATAAATAATCATTTAGAAAACAGAGTTTACTAATATTTGCAAATAGAGCATCCTATCTTTTCCAAAGTAAAACTAGTCAAATAATAAACAAATTTGAAAATCAAGCTACATCTGGATATTTTTCTTCTCTAGTGTTCAAGAGAGCAAATAGTGACTTCTTTTTGGAGGTAAAGGAGGACAGTTCAGTACCATCATGTGTAATAATAATATTATATTATATTATTATATTATATTATGTTATATTATATTATATCATATTATATTTTATATCTTGACCAGAACTCCACCCCTTCTTTCACTCCTAGTTCCTCCCCCTAGCCCCTCCCAGTAAGCCAAAATCTTGAGTCATTTCCTAGCTACAAATGTAGACATTTACCAGATTTCACCAAGTATTATCTAAGGGAAACTACCATACCTCCACTAGGCTTAGTGTCTGCACAGCACATTGTAGTGTTCTTCTGAAAGTAGAAGCCAAGGACTGAAGCAGCAAGATGGTCATCTGAGAGCTAGGCTTGAAAACTCAGCAACACCCATATTATGTCTAATTGACATTCTCTTTTGGTGTGTGTGTGTGTGTGTGTGTGTGTGTGTGTGTGTGTGTGTGTCTGTGTATTTGCCTGTGTACAGGAATAAGGATGTCTTTGCTTACAAGTGAGTTTCTCCTGTCTCCACACACAGCACTATGGTTACAGACACACATGCTTATCTTTAACAGGGGTTACAGAGCTCTGGACTTAGATACTTACACTTGTGCACCAATCACTATCCATCAAGCCATCTTCCTATCTGAGGTATCTCTCTGTAAAAGACTATAACAGTTGTATGTGGTATTTTGAAATAGTATGTTTAGTTTTGATTGATCGTCTGTGTGTGTGTATTTGTGTTTGTTTGCTGTGTTTGTGGGTTTGTGTGTTTGTGTTTCGGTTTAATTGCACATGAGAGCAGTTGCCACTGGAAACCGGACATTGGATTAACCTAGAGCTAGTATAACAGGAAATATGGGATATCTGATGTGTGTTGAGAACTGAACTTAGGTCTGCAAGAAATGAAAGAAAAGCTACATGCTTTTGAGCACTAAATCATATTTTTAGTCCCTGTACCAGGCACTATAAAGACATTCTTCTTAGGCTGTGCAATGTATGTGTGAGCCTTCAGACTCCTGAAGCTCATTTCCTCCTTAATATTGTCACTACATGGTGTAAACTATTGCATAAAGTCTCCTAAGCTCATATTCCTTTTAGTGTGCATAGAATTTTTAGTCTTCTTTTAGACCTAAAAGGTACATATTGATTCTCTCAGATAACATTGTAATTTAGCAATAAGCATAATATGGCTATATTTATAGCAATTAAACTAATTCAGAGGTAAACAAGCTATGACAAACAGAAAAATTGTGTGAGTGAGGATCCATTGGAACATTGTTGTATTAATTTTCAAACTGTCTTTATGGGATATCTGGGGAGCTGAACACTTGTGATAAGCATTATGTGGGTATCAATGTCTACAATATTGCTATGTGTCCCTTTAAGAAAAAGGTACACACTTTAGAGCAGTCTTTTTCTTAAAATAAACCAATGTTCAAACAATACTTTCAGCACTTAATGAAATGACTTCTGGGATCATTTTTTCTAGTTTCTAAGATGCCCAATGCATTTAGCATCTATGAGTGATATGAAAAGAAAGAACCACAAAAACTGTTTTTCAAAAGAAGGCAAAAGGTCACATCATTTTTTAAAATTTAATTGTGATAGGCTATCATTTTATGACTACCATAGATGCTAGATGTGTGTTGAGTCTGAGTTCTTAATTCTCTTCCATATGACAAACCTGAAAATGTCTCATTTTTTTAAATATAATTTTTTATTGAAAAAAAATTCTGCCTCTTCCCCGTCTCCCTTTTCCCCTCCTCCTCCCTCTCCTCTCCCCCTCCCCCCACTCCTCTCCCCCTCCCTCTCCAGTCTGAAGGGCAGTGAGGGTTCCCTGCCCTGTGGAAAGTCCAAAGTCCTCCCCGCTCCATCCTGGTCTAGGAAGGCGAACATCCAAACTGGCTAGGCTCCCACAAAGCCAGAACATGAAGTAGGATCAAAACCCAGTGGCATTGTCCTTGGCTTCTCAGCAGCCCTCATTGTCCGCCATATTCAGAGAGTCCGGTTTTATCCCATGCTTTATCAGTCGCAGTCCAGCTGTCCTTGGTGAGCTCACAATAGATCAGCCCCACTGTCTCCGTGGGTGGGTGCACCCCTCGTGGTCCTGACTTCTTTGCTCATATT
>NW_026068175.1:324658-335562 GCF_014885135.2 Alexandromys fortis | reverse complement strand
ATAAAGGAAGGTTGGATAGGGGAGCAGGGAAGCACATATCTTAATTAAGGGAGCCATCTTAGGGTCGGCAAGAGATTTGGTGCTAGAGGGGCTCCCAGGTGCCCAGGGCGATGTCCCCAGTTAGTTCCTGGGGCAGCTGAGGTCAGAGAACCTGAAATGACCCTATCCTATAGTCATACTGATGAATATCTTGCATATCACCATAGAACCTTCATCTGTCTCCTTTTTTTTAACCAGCAAATTTGTTTATATTACATCTTTAACAAAAAAGTAAAATGGTTTTGTTTGTTCATCTGCCCTTTCATCATCACCTTAGGTGTGCTAGGGCTACAATATATTCACAACACTGAGCTAAGTAATTTGGAGAACTAAGTGGAAATTAAAAATTCCACAAAGAGAGGGAAGCACATATGAGCAGAAAGATAGAATGATGGGCTATAAAATTTCTTCCTGTAGACTCAGTCAAACTGTGGAATCCTGAATTCACAACAACTCTGTTTACTAGTGCTGGTCCCACTCAAGACTGCCTTGTCAACACCTGGCAATGGAAGGGGCCTGGGCTGAGGTACAGCATTTTTTCTACTGAGCAGTTTTCTATAGTTAGATTCTTGGAAAGAGAACATCGTTGACCCAAATTATGTACCCACTGCTTAGTACACTATGTTCTGAGTAGTAACTCCAAACCCATGGTCACACAGACAGCTCTGGTGAAATTCAGCAAGTCACAAAAAAAAAAAAAAAAGAAAGAAAGAAAAGAAAAAGAAACAAAGAAAGAAAAACACAAAGATATAAATGTGTGTGTGTGTATGTGTGTGAGGGAGATTTGCTGAGAGGTAAAATTGTACAGTAGGAAGGTAAAAGATAAAAGGGGATGAAGGTCAGTATGCATGATGTACATGCATGAAATTGTCAGAGCTAATTAAATTACATTTTTAAAATAAAATTAATGTATGTGGAAGAAATATTTACAGCTTACATAGAATGAGTAACTCATTCATCACATTGAAAAGGCAAAGTCAGTAAGCCACATGATGTCTCCTTATCCAAACCTTGAACTGGTGAGTGCCCGTTCACTCTGTCCCATAATAGAATGCAATGATTCCAAAGAGTTTAAACCTCAGTCAACCATAGCCCAAGACTGAAACTCAATTGATAGAACTTTAACATAGTCTCAATGGATAAAGCATAATGGCCATACTTACAGTATGGGCTACTTTTAGAGGGTACTGATAGATGTTACCAGAAAGAGAAGAAAATATCAGTATCTGATCTCCAAAGATACCTGCCCCCATGAACAAAATTAAGTGCTTTTTGTCATCTTGAAAATGTGAGTGAATAGCAGAATTCTGCCCCTTCAAGTTCACTTCAGCCTTCTGTTCTTTAAGGTATATGTACCAGGAATGCTTCAAGCATGACTTCCAAATTAGGATAAATTATTATTATTATTATTATTATTATTATTATTATTATATGATAATGATGTTAATCCTACCAAAAAATGAGAATAGGTGATTTTTTTTCCAGATTTATTTCTCAGTTCATTTGTCATTTGTGTATAGGAGGGCTGCTGATTTGTTTTTTGAGTTAATATATCCAGTTACTTCTCTGGAAGTGCTTATCAGATGTAGAGGTTCCTTGGTAGAATTTTAAGGGTAATTTATGTTTATTATCCTACCATCTACAAATAAAGATACTTTGACTTCTTCTATTCCAATTTGTATCCAGTTTATCTCCCTACGTTGTCTTTTGTGCTCAAGGCTAAGACTTCAATTACTATTTTGAGTAGAAATGGAAAGAGTGGACAACATTGTCTTGTCCTGATTTTAGATGAATTGCTTTGTGTTTCCCTCCTTTTAATTTGATATTGTCTCTGGGCTTACTGTAAATTGCTTTTATTATGTTTAGGTATGTCCAATCTCTCCAGAACTTTTATCACAAAGGTTTTTTTTTTTTTGGATTTTGTCAAAGACCTTTTTTGTATCTAATGAGATAAAGTATTTTTTTCTTTCAGTTTGTTTATAGAGTGAAATGTTGACTGAAATTTCTGTCCCACCCAGTCCCTCAGTCGTCAGTCCCACAGAAATACACAGAGGCCTACATTAATTATAAACCGATTGACCCAGTAGCTCAGGCTTCTTATTAATTAATTCTTATAACTTATATCAGCTCATAATTCTTGTCTATGTTAGCCACATAGCTTGGTACCTTTTTCAGTGAGGTAGTCACTTCTTGCTTGCTTTGTGTCGTGGTCATGACTACAGACTGAAACTTTCCTCTTTCCAGATTCTCATTGCCCCACCTCTACTTCTTGCCTGGCTAATGGCCAATCAACATTTTATTAAAAAAATACAAGTCACAGTATAAAAGACCATTGTCCCACAGCAGTGGAATACATTTATTAATTTTATATATTAAAATATGCCTGCATCTTTGGAAATAAATCCATGTCACACTGGTGGACAACTTTTTCTGTGCTATTGAACTCAGTTTGTAAATATTTCATTGAGTCTTTTTGTATCTATGCTCATAATTTTTCTGTTATTCTTTTTCCTTGTTGGGTCTTTGGATGGATTGGGTATCAGCGTAACTGTGGCTTCATAAAATGAATTGCGAAATGTTCTTCTGTTTCATTTTGAGGAATGATTTAAGGAGTATTGGTGTTAACATTTCTTTTTAAATCTGGGAGAATTGTGTGAAATAATCTGACCCTGGGTTTCTTTTTGTTGGGAGACTTTTAATAACTCTTGATATTTCACTAGGGGTTATGTGTCTGTTTAAATTACTTCTCTGATCTTGATTTAACTTTCACACATGAACATATCCCTTTTTTAGATTTTTCTCATTGGATAGAGTACAGATTTTTAAAATATGCCCTTTTGAGTCTCTAGATTTCCTTGATGTCTGATTTTCCTAATTTGGATATATTCTTTCTGTCTTTTAGTTAAATTAAATAAGGGTTTGTCAAACTCATTGATTTTCTCAAAGAATAAATTCTTTGATTCATTGATCTTTTAGTTGTTTCCCTTGATTCTACTTTGATTTTATCTGTGAGTTTTATTATTTCTTGCTGTCTATTTCTTTTGGATGTGATTTATTATTCTTGTCCTAGAGATTTCAGGTATATTGTTAAGTTGTTCTTATAAGACATGTCCATTTTTTATTTAGGAACTTATTGTTATGAACTTGCCTCCTAGAACTGCTTCCATTGTGTTACATATGTTTGGGTATGCTGTGCATTCATTTTCATTCTATTGTATAAGGTCTTTAATTTTTGTTTTGACTGATTTTTAATCCAGTAGAGAACTGTTTGGTTTCCGTAGCTTTGTATGTATACTATTGTTATTGTTGTTACCGATATCCAATTTTAATCTATGGTACTCTAATAGGATGGAAAGTATTACATCAGTTTTCTTATATCTATCAAAAACAATCTACAGACTCAGTGCACTCCCCAACCAACTTCAACATAATTCTTTGTGGAACTTGAAAGGACAATTCTCAGCTATATATGGAAAAAAAAAAAAAAACAAAAAAAGACAAGATAGCTAAAACCATCATGAACAATAAAAAGAACTGCTGTATGTTTCACTGTTCCCAATTGCAAGATGTACTACAGAGGTACAGTAATAAAACTTTATGGAATTGTTGTTCAATGGAATTGAATCAAAGTCCCAGACATAAATTCACACCCATGGAAACCTGATTTTTTTTTAAATAAAGAATTCAGAAATACACACTGGAAAAATGACAACACCTTCAAAAGTGGTTCTGAACAAGCAGCGTCTGCATGTCAAAGGATGAAAGAGATCTATTCATGCAACATTGCACAAAACTTAGCTTTAAAGTGATCAAAGACCTCAACATAAAACCAGATACACTGAACCTGAGAGATGAAAAACTAGATAATAACCTTGAACTCAATGGCACAGGGGAAGACTTTCTGAACAGAACACCATTAAGCATGGCGCTAAAATCAACAATTAATAAACAGGACCTCATAAAACTGAAATCTTCTGTAAGGCAAAGAACACCATCAATCAAACAGAGTGTTAGCCTCAAAATGCCAAAATAGTTTATACTAACTCCATGTCTGAAAGAGGAGCAATATCCAAAATATATAAAGAACTTAAGAAACTAGAAATCAAAACGAAAATATAATTAAATAAATAACCCAATTAAAGATGGGATACAAATTCATGGAGAGAACTCTCGATAGAGGATATTCAGGTCATTGAGAAAAAATAAATATTCAACATCCTTGGACATTATGGAATTGCAAATAAAAACTACTTTGAGATTTCATCCTATACCTGTTAGAGTGGCTAAGTTCAATAACAGGTACCAGCCCATGCTTGAGAAGATGTAAAAGAGGGCACATTCACCCATTGCTGGTGAGAGTGCAAACTTTAGTAGTCATTATAGAAATATAGAGATTCCTCAGATAATTGAGAATTGATCTATGTCAGCATCCAGCTATGCCAGTTTTTGGCTTACACCCAAAGGACAGTTCATCCTAACACAAGGACACTTTATCAACCGTGTTCATTGCTACTCTATTCACAATACTCCAAAATTGGAATTAACCTGGAGGTCCCTGAACAGAAAAATTGATAGAAACTATGTGGCACATTTACACAATGGAATATTACTCAACTATTTAAAAAAGATATTTAAATTTCAGGCAAAAGGGTGGAAATAGGAAAAAAAAAAAAACCTTCCTGAGTGAGGTAACACAAACCTAGGAAAACAAATATAGTATGTATTCACTTATATGTGGATATTAACTTACATAAATGATAACCAAGTCACAATCAATGAACCCAGAAAGTTTATGTGTAAAGGAATGGACTAGAGATAATACATGGACATCTGAAAAAGGAAATAGAGTAAATTATATGGGTCAACTTGGTGAGAGGGAATGGAATGGGAGGGCCAGGTGAGGAGTGAGAGGAAAGGTAGTGAGACTCAGTGAGAATTAAGGGGCCCATATGGTGTGTTATGTAAGTCCAATGCAGTAGAAACTTTCTAAAATATACAAAAGCAATTCTAATGAAGTCTCCAAATAATGAGGGAGACAGTTCCAACTGGAAACCTCTTGTCAGACAATTGAAGCTTCAAGTACTGGGATAGGGTTACAGGCAACTGAGTGCTTGACCAAAGGGATTCCTTGGAAATTCCAAAACAACTGAAATTGTTGCTAAGACATTATGTTGCTCTTTGCAAACTCATAGCAAGGACCCAATGCTGATGGCAACATCTACACAACTTATTAAACATGGAGTGTTCTAGTTGGTGCCTACATATAACTTGATTCATATGTTCTATAGTGTCTTTGTTATGGTAAGACATTCTACAGACTACCCAAAATAGAAACATATACAACAATTCAGCCATAAAACCTTTGATGTTCAATGCTTTTCTGCCTGCAAAATATTCTAGGGCAATAGTGACACAAAGCTATAGGGGGTAAAGAATTAATAACTTTTGATTTAAGGACCACTCCATGAGATGGAGCCCATAATAAACACTAATTAATTGACTAAGAACCGGAGACTAGATATCCCAAAGACCTAGGGTAAAACAAATACTGCTGGTGCTTGTCTCAAAAAAATATTAAAGAAGAAAAAAGTAATAATAAAATTATTTCTAATAATATTCTGCTTTACTTTGAGATCAGTGTCTTATTCAGTCATCATCAAAGAAATTGAGCCCTACAACTTATGGGAACAAATATGGAGACCCACAGCCAGCTAAAATGCAGAGAGAGGAAGACCTTGAAACATCCATTTATAAGTGAATTGTAACAAGTAAATACCTCCCCTCAGAACTTAGGCAGCCTTGCAGAAGAGGAGGCAGAATGTTAGAGTCAGAGGGGATGAGATCCCCAGGAGAACAAAACTCTCTAAAGCAACTAATCAAAGCTCATATGAACTCACAGGGATTGAAGCATCATGCAGTGTCTCTGCATGTATATGGCTTTCAGTTAAGTGTTTTATGGGACTACTGAATGTGTGAACAGGCGTCTCTATGATTTGTGTACATTATCCTGGGCTCTTTTCCTTCTGTTGATTTACTTTGTTCAGCTTTGATGTTATGGTGTTTTTTTATTGTAATGTATTTGTAATTGTTAAAAATTATCCTATTTAAGTAAATTGAATTATCATAGTAAATTTGGGGTTTTATTACAGCATTTCAAATGGAATTGTTTTTGTTGAATCTATTCCCACTTTCCTCAGGACCCCCCTTTTCTTTCCATCCCCCAAGCCTCTTTTCCACTTTTATTTACCTCATATACCCTATAGTTTTCTCCATTCATTAGTATATCTTTTCCATTTTCATTATCTCTGATTTTGTGGGATAGCCTAAAACCCTGCTCACTACAACAAACATACATATATTTGAAGCAAGACTCTGCATATGGGAAGAATACATTCTTTTTATCCTGACTCTGAGTTACTTTACTAAAGGTAACAATCTCTTAATACAATTTTTCTAAAATCTCCATGATTTCAATTTTCTTTACAGCTGCATAAAGTCACATTATTAAGGTTAACAGAAAATTTAAGAGTTATTTTTTAGTAGGAAACTTTGGCATGTGGCTAGGGAAGTGGTAGCTTCTGAAAATGGGGGTCGGGATGAGCCCCACTACCTCCCATGTCTCATTTTCCTAGAGAAACTAGTCATTTCACTCATTTTTGATAATATGCAACTATATCAGTGTCATGTGACATTTTCAGTTTGAATTACCTTAATAAACAATATATTTAAGTATACTAAATGGAAAAATATTGTGTATGTTGTTACTACTTTTATTATAATGTGTTATATAATTTTTCTCTATTTCTTCTATCACCAGTTCTTGATGCTAATGCTCTATCCTAACTGATATACATTAAGCATTGGGAGGGGTTTAAGAGGTAAGTGGACAGTCACATGGTGTGAGCCCCCAGACAAGATCGCCTGATAAAATTGGAAGTATGGGGGGAGAGTAGAAGGAGAAGAAGAGGGGAGAAGGGGAAGGTTGAGGAGAATTTGAGGGAATGGGATAGTCAAGATGGAGCAAGGACAGAGATTAGAGCAAAGAAAGAGATATCTTGATTGAGGGAGCCATTATAGAGTTAACAGAAATCTGACTCTAGAGAAATTCCTAGGAATCCACAAGGATGACCCCAGCTAAGACCCTAAGCAATAGAGGAGAGGGCACCCAATCTTGGCTTGTCCTCTGTAGTCAGACTGATGACTATCTTAAATATTATGATAGAAACTACATCAAGCACCTTATGGAAACAGAGGTAGAGACCCACCTTGGAGCTCCAAAAATCCAGTTGAAGTGAGGATGGAATGAAAAGATGAGCAAAAAGGTCAAGACCATGATGGGTACACCCACTGAAACAGTCTACCTGAGCTAATGAAAGCTCACCAACTTCAGATGGACTGGGAAGGAACAAACATAAGACCAAACTAGTCCCTTTGAAAGTGGTTGACAATTGAATTTGCTGGTGCAGACTGTTGGGCCACTGACAGTGGCACCAAGATTTATCTCTACTGCTTGGGCTGGCTTTTTGGGATCCTATTTTCTTTGTATGTATACCTTGCTTAACCTAGGAGTAGTAGAAAGAGCCTTGGCCCTACCAGAAAGCAATGTGCTTTACCCTCCCTGAGGAGTTGTTGGGGGTGGGGTGGGAGGATGTGAAAGAGGGAACTGGAGGAGGAGAGAGAGTGGGAACTAAGATTGGTATTTTTTAAAAATCTAATAAAAAACAAACAAGTAAACAAAAACCAAACAAACAAAACTTTGTCATGGGGCATGAATATTGGAAAAGTCAATAAATGAAGAAGGCTGTACTCTGGGTTCAAGTACAAGGCTGGAGGGATTAACATGAACCCACCATAGTTGTGAAGTAACAGTCACTTTTGCTTCTCACAAGAGTCAAAGCAGCAGTGTATGATATGGATCTTTTTCTGAAACATCAGTCGGGAAATTCTTTCAAGAATGTCCTTAAATTTCTGAGTAGCAATTGGGAAGAATTCTTCACTTTTCCTGAAGAGGTAATTAAAGTAGCTTCAGATAAGAGAAGCCAAACATATTCTCAGAAATTGTATCTTCATGGTGAAGTACAAGAATACATATGTCCTTCTGTGATCCTTGCAGAGCTACAAAAATAGTTCTCTGGAGAAAGGAAGACTCCCACCAAAAGATGACCCTTTTAGAGTATGCAAATTACATACAGTTCTGATTCTTTTGAATTCCATATTAGAGTCAAAAAGGATGGTCTCTGATTTAACCCATTCCCTGTCTTTGTGTATGTGTATCCCCATAATTGTATGGGGGAATTACATAATTATACAAGTACATATATGTACACATATGTATGAAGCTTTGATGTCAAACATGGGTGTCATTACTCAAGAGAGTAGCACCCTGCTTTTAGATTCATTATCATTTACTGGAGTTTTAACAACTCAGACATAGAATGACTGGTGTGTTTAGCCTCAGGAATTTATATCTGCCTTCCCATCTTAAAATTATAAACATGTACTACCATGCCAACCATTTTACAATAGTGATATTTTGTTTATTATCTAACAAATTAAGCTGTCTGAAGATCAGAGTGCAAAGCTATCCACAATAGTCAGTTATTCAAGCCAGGCAGTGGTGGCACACAACTTTAAGCAGAACAGATAAACTAGTTAGCCACAGAGGCTGGGCAGTGTTGGTGCATGCATTTAATCACAGAACTAGAGAGGAATAAAAGGTGAGATGAGACAGGAACTTGCTCTCTGTTCAGTCTGAAGACTTTGTAGATATAAGAGCTCTCTAGTGGCTTGGCTGCTTTGCTTTACTGATCTTCAGGTTGAACACTGGTATATATCCCTGGGTATTTATTATTTATGCTGCATGTGGCACCCAACTTTTGGCATATGAGTTCACAAAAAGCCATTTGTGTGTGGCCTTACAGACACCAGTGTAGGTATAGGATAGAGCTACACAAGGCTGGAGTCACCACCATACTGGCTAGGATTTCCTTTCTTGTCTCCTGTGGGAAAAGAACCCCCTGAACCACCTTCTTAGACTACTGACAAACTAGGTAGCAGCCTTGAAATCCAGTCAGGTCTTTGCTCCATTTGGATTTGAGTTTTGTGCATGGTGATAGATATGGATCTATTTTCATTCTTCTACCTGTTTATATCCAGTTATGTCAGTACCACTCTTTAAATATGCTTTCTTTTTTCCATTTTATATTTTTTTTTTGCTTCTTTGTCAAAAATAAGTTGTTCATAGGTGTGTGGATTAGTATCTGGGTCTTTGATTTGGTTTCATTGGTCCTCCTGTCGGTTTTTATGACAATACCAGATTGTTTACAGTACTGTAGTCTTAAGTGGAGTTTAAAGCCAAACACAATGGACCATTTAGAAGAGAAAGTGGGACATACACCTGAATGCATTTGCACAGGAGACCACTTCCTAAATATAACCCGAGTAACACAGACACTGAGAGAAACAATTAATAAATGGGAACTCCTTAAACTAAAAAGCTTCTGTAAAGCAAAAGACATAGTCAGTAAGATAAATGGCAGCCTTCAGAATGGAAAAAGATCTTCACCAACCCCATATCAGACAGAGAACTGATTTCCAAAATATACAAACAACACAAATAATTAGTCATCAAAAGAAGAAATAATCAAATTAAAAAAAAATGGAATATAGACCTAAACAAAGAATTCACAACAGAGGAATCTAAAGTGTCCGAAAGACACTTAAGGAAATGCTCAACATCCTTAAACATCAGAGAAATGCAAATCAAAACAACTCTGAGATTCCATCTTATACCTGTCATCAGGTATACTAAGATCAAAAACATTGATGACAACTTATGCCTGAGAGGATGTGGGTTAAAGGATCACTCATGCATTGCTGGTGGGTGTGCAAACTGGTATAGCCCTTTTTCATATTAGTATGGTGGTATCTCAGAAAATTAGGAAACAACCATCCTCAAGACCCAGAAATATTGTGGGATTCCCCTCTGTATGCAGTGAATACTACTGGCTAGTAAAGAAATTAATTGGTCCTGGCAGGACAGAATAGACGTAGGTGGGGAAAATTAAGCTGAATTCTGAGAGAAAAAAAGTCAGAGTCACGAGAAGCCATGTAGCTCTGCCAAAGACAGACACCAGAGGTAACCTTGCTAGTAAGCCACAGACACATGTGATAAACAGATTAATAAAAATTGGTTAAATTAAGATGTAAGAGATAGCCAATAAGAAGCTAGAGCTAATAGGCCAAGCAGTGATTTAATTAATACAGTTTCTGTATGGTTGTTTCAGGGCTGAGCAGATGGTAACAAATAAGGGGCATCAAAATACAGATTGGCGCTCCAACTTGTTGTAGATAAATCAACATAAAACCTGAGAGGGCTTGAAAAGGAATTCTAGACACTAAAAAATAAAGTTTAGCCACATTTGGGGGGATGGGTTCTGTTTGCTGACTGTAGCTCCTTTAAAAGAGGTCTTCCTGATTCAGTGGGAAGAGAAAATTATAAAAGCATGGTTTCAAAATGGCAGCTTCCTGGCTCACTAGCACAAATGGCTCTTTCTCTTTTGGGGAGTCTGGCTACAGAACATTTAAATGGAGTTTATTAACAGTGTGCTACAACTTGTTTAATAACAAAACAGACCTGCTGCTACCTAATACTGTATCAGGGGCAGAAAATGGATTTCAGAGGCATGTGTTTTAAAAATGGACATAGGCCTTGGAGAGAGAAGAAAAAGAGTAAAGAGACAGTAAATGTAATATAAAAGACTACAGACATTTATAGAGTAAAGGAGTAATAGAATAAGTAAAATAAGTCACATAAAGATGGAATATAATATAAAAGAGAAAAAAAGATGGAATATACTCAGAGA